>NW_023416379.1:76047306-76357306 GCF_014108235.1 Myotis myotis
TGACAATGTCAGAGGTAATTGTGTACTCCTAACATAAATTAATCATCTAATCAATGATACTTATTGAGTTGCTGACATATCTCTAATCCTACTGTATCCTAAAATTCAGGAAGCAAATATATTATAAGTATAATATCCCATGTAATTTGACCAATAAATAAAGTATGGAGGAAATTGACAACAAGGTTGTACCCAGTTTATGCTCTAGTCAAAATGATCTGCTGTTGAACTGCATTTACTATATTGACAGAACATACATTCCACAACCATGGGAAATGTACAGGGGAAAGAGGGCAAGGCTAAAACCAGTCATTATCATCAATGACAATTAATGGGGTAATATCTATGAGGCTATACTTTGAGGAAAACCTTCAGTTCTTCGATGTTAGAAATAGAAATGGCTTTTTACTGTCTCATAAAATCTTAGCATTGGAAGGAAACTCAGAGATTATAGTATACTCCAGGGGTTGGCCAACTATGACTCACAGGCAAAATTTGGCCCACTGCCTGATTTTGTAAATTAAGTTTTATGAAACAGTCAGGCTCATTCATTTCTGCATCACCTATGTCTTCTAATGGCAGAGTTGAACAGCCAAGACCATATGGTTCCCATAATTAATCGAACTCTTATCCAATTTCTTTGCTTCATACATAAGACAACTGAGGCTAAAAGAGGCTAAGTAACATTTCAAAATTTATGGTAAGTGGACAAATTGTCACAAGTGTCTAAGGAGCAATTAATAACAAAAGTGCTAAAAAGTGAGAGAAGGAGGAGGCAGAAATGGAGAGGCATGGTGGGCCTTGAATGATTTGTAGTCATCCCAAGAGGAAATGAGGACATACCTGAGAGAAGAGCATGACCTAATGCCAGGAGTCAGCCTTTGTGCATTCATAGAGAAATCATGAAAGTTTGGAGGGAGTAGAACTGTAGGCAGCCATAGAAAAATTAATCTGGTAATGGTTAACAAGAGGAACTAAAATGGAAAAGTATGAGGTTGGAGGCAGGAAGAACAGCTTGGTCATTATAGCAATATTCCAACTAGGGTTGCATTCATTCAACCATCTCATTTGTAAAATAATGAACATAATTATTACAGTGATGGTATTAGCAAGAATAATATTAAGTGCATCAATATCACAAATAGTACTGATCCATCATCTGCAAAATTTGTTTCCCTGCAACCGTTCCCTTTTTATTGCAACATAAACTTGACCTGACCTTCTCTTTGATCTTATTGAAGTAGTCAGTAATATTCTACATGCTTTTTGTTCAGGGAAGACATTATAAATAGCCATAGCCACACAGGCCTTTTAAAATTTCCCGGTTCATTCATTCATCAGAATTGTCATACATGTCACATTCCTGGAATACAGGATAATATCCCAATACAAGATTCTGAAATGGTAAGCTTGTATCATATGCTTTTAAAAATGTACAGTGATTACCCTGAAAGCACGCTCTCTTGTCACACTTCATTTGACAGAATGAAGTCAGAAGCTACTATATGGTACTTCCTACTCCTGAGGACCCCTCCCCCAATCAACATCTCTGGAAAGTCATAAACATACATTTTATCTGATCTCCATGTCAATTCTATCATATTTGGCATTTTGAGAGCAACATCTACCATAGAAGCTATTAGATTACAAAATAAAACCTCCAGAAAGAATTTATTAAGCTAATTTGGAAGGTAGCACCGTATCAGGAGATATTAAAACTTCATCACACAGGCCCCCGAAATATGAAATATCCACAGACATTACAACTCATCTCAGCAAGAGGTAAAGTATACTTTCTCAGTAAAAGTATATTTCTCAATAAAAATATACTTTCTCAGTTCTCAGCCTTACTAGAACCCATTGCTCTCTCTATATAAATCTAAGGGATTTGCCTACACTCGCTGTCTTCAATTGGACCATTTGTTGATGTACCACATCCTTCCTTGATGTTTATCAACTAGGAAATTGTTATTTCCAACCCACTTATTTCACACAATGGGCTAGAGTAAAAGACCAAACTCCTATGACTTACGTAGCTTTCTTGGTAAAAGTAGAATCATTATCTAATTTCATGAAAATTTTGTCACATTTACCAAAGAAATTAATCATTTCCTCCTACAGTCACATTTCTCCTTTCCTTTTCATCCTAACTCATCTACTTGTGTTCTCAGAGTAAGTTGGATGAAAAAAATATTAAATAACAATAAATTGGAATAATATGTATATTATATCATAGATAGTATTCATTAATGCCATAATTAGAATCAGCTCCAAGTTATACTTACAAAAATAATTCTGAAAGGAGATTCAGAGTGATAAAGAAAAAAATGTTAAGTATGAATTTTTGTAAAATTAAAGGAAGTGTAAAGCAAGTAGCCTACTAGGTGGCAGTACACTGTTTCATTTTATCCTCACAAATCAGTGAGGAAACCATTTATTATGCCAATGTAATAAATGAGAAAACAGATAGAGAGGGATTAAATAGCCTTCCTGAGATCACACAGGGAGAAGGGCAGAACTAGCATCTGAACTTGAGTTTGACTCCAAAACTCATGTTCTTCATGCTCCACAGCATGACCTCCAAACCAAGGTGAGTCCTGCACTGTCTGGAAGCAAAACAATCTTAGAGACCTTTGTGTGTGTACACATATGTACATGTTTTATACATGTTATAAGCATGTTTATAAGCCACGTTTTTATGAATGTTAAGATTTTCTAAGAATTCTTTTTAAAAGAACATGTGCACCATGACTTCACTTAAAGAAAAATAAAGCTTTTCTTTTTTGCCATTGTTGCTCTGTTTTCTATGAATGGCAATTACAGGGTAGAACGGACCTGGTCAGTGTTTGAAATGACAAATCAATGAAAGACCAATGTCAAACAAGAGAAGACAAATGGAGCACAAAGTGTCCTGTCAATATGATTCAGTGCTGACAGAGAAGGCAACACAATTCAATCAGCACTGAGAATACAGGAAAAATAAAAGCCATTTATCAGTTTCACTGTCCCCAGGTCCCTCTCCACCTCCACTCTCTGTCAATGAGTTCAGGTCAAAGGATCCCAAAAGTCTCTAGAACCTCCCAGTGGCTTACTGGATGACAGATTAATAGCTTTCCATCGTTGTGCCAAACCAGTGACCCCTATTTTATTTTATTTGTAAAGACTCTCCATGTTATTCATCTCAGTAACTCCAGCACCTAGCAAGGTGCCTAGTACATGATTATTGCTCAATAAAATTTGTTTGAAAGTTTGAGTTGAGAGTAAATTTGGGGAGCATCTATGTCAACTGAATAATTGCATTGTTCACTTTCTAATTAAGGTTCAAATATTTTTGGAAGTCATCCTATATAATAAAAGCCCAGCGATCGAATGGTGGAATGACTAGAATGACTGGTTAACCAGTCACTATGATGTGTACTGACCACCAGGGGGCAGATGCTCAATGCAGGAGCTGCCCCATGGTGGTCAGTGTGCTCCCACAGTGGGAGCACCACTCAGTTGACTAGGATAAGCGCTGCTGCTGCAGTGGGAGCAGCTGCTTAAAGGGCAGGTCCACAGCCGCTTGGCTGACCGGGATGAGTGGCTGCTCCTGCAGCAGGCAGATCCTCGCAAGCCACACCCACCACCAGGCACAAATCCTGTGCACTGGGCCACTAGTTCAGTATAATAGCCAAAGGATTTTCTTAGCCTTCATATAATCATAATGACTTTGGAAAATTTTTCATCAAATTTAATACATACACAATATGAAAATATATGAATGGCACATAAGAGAAATAAAATTCAACAGGACTTAAGATGAAGATAAAAGAATATTCTAAAGTAATTTGCACCTACAATTATAATAACTGATACAAACACAAAGACTGAGCAAGAAGAAACAACTTCCTATTAGTCTTTCTTTTTCTACAGACTGGGATATGTGTTTTATGTGACCTCTAAGCAACATTTCACACTAACCATTACCACTTCTTGGAACCCTCTCTCTTCCAGGTCTGTGTGACACCAAGGCTGGTTCTCCCTCTCTCACCAATTTTTGTTCCCTTTACTATTCTCTCCTTCATATTTGATCTTTAAATGTTGGGGTTCTTCAGGTTTCAGTCTGTAATCTTCCTATCTACTCCCATGGCTTTAGCCCATCTAAGTGATAATCATTTTCAGTGGCTTCTCTTTGGACTTACAAAATTCTATGGTTTCGCTCCGTAAATGTGTGTGTGTGTGTGTGTGTGTGTGTGTGTGTGTGTGTGTGTATTTTACATTTCCATTGGGAAGTCTCCAGAAATCTCAAACTCAATATATCTAGATTAAACTCTTGCTTTCCCTTATACCTCCATCTGCACCTCTTCCATTGTTCTCCAACTGTACAATGTGTTACTCAGAGCATCTGTGTAATGTGTTACTCAGAAAAGATACTTAGTACCTACCCTTGACGCCTGTTCAATATGTTACTCAGAAAAGATATGTGGAACCTACCCTTGACACCTTCCTCTCCAATGACTATCCCTTCCAACAAATTACCAAATCCTGTCAATTCTACCAAAAAGTATACCTCATGCTTGTTTATTCATATTCAAAACGTGCAACCTAGTCCCAGCTACTATTATTTTTTTTATTAGGACCTCCCACATTACTTTCCTAATTGTTCTTCCCCTTCCTCTTTCATCTCCATAATTTCATTCTCTAAGGATCACATAAAGTGATCTTTTTAAAAAATGCAAAATAGGCAATTTTTCTGCTGAAATTCCTTGAAAATAACTTCCCTAACACTTGGGGTGAGGTTCAAAGCCCTAACTGTAACTAAGAAGTCCCTGCAAGCTTTGTCCTGTGCCTACTTCATTTCTTGGTTTTCAACCACATTATTCATACCTGTTTCTCAGCTTTCCAATAACTCCCAGAAAACACCAAAACAGTACCTGAGAGGCAAGAATGAAGCATAATATTTGGGGCAACATAACTGTTCTAAGAAGAGTGTAATAATTTACTGTGGAATAGGAATATTTGTCCAGTAATGACGAATGCTGATTGGCACTTGGCATCACGGGCCTATCTCAGTGCAGCAGAGCTTGAGTGAAACAGTCAATATATCAAGGTAATGGAGCCAGCAGCTGTACACATCATTGTGAACTTGAATTCAAAATGTAGGCTGGGGGTTGTACCAGAGACCAAGGAGATAATAGGTGATGCTAAGAACAATCTACAACACTGTCTCTTGACAACTACAAAGTCTGGATAGATTTCTTTCTGTTCATGGAGGAGATAAAAGAGGGAACCACTTTTTAATTTGATTTTTGGTAAGAATATTTATGCATCAGAAAACCGTTACATCTGTTATTACAATAATAGTAAATATGCCAAGTATTTTAATATTACCTAACTTAATATTCTCAAAGTAAAAAAGGAAATACAAAAACATTATTATCTTGCAATGCAAGATGAACACTTTTATATATTGTATTTTTATCCCTTCTACATTCCCACACACAACTTTGTAAAAAACAATACACATGAAAAGGAAAATGGGGGGGTGGGGCTTGCAACCTAGTTTAGCATCTGGTGAAAACTGTAGTCTTACTTCCCTACTCTGATTTGGGCGGAGTTGTGGAGCCTAACGCCAGGGTCCTGCCAGCTGACTTGGAAGGAGCTGAGGAGCATGCCCCAAAAGCTCCACCAAAACTGACTTGGGCGGAGCTGTGGGGTCCCTCAGGGGCCCGCCACAGGAGGAGATATATAGGTCAGAGCCTCCCCACAAGTTCAGTTCAGGCTTTGAATCCAGAATTCCCCTGGACTAGCAGATATGAGAAATAAAGGTTAAACTTTCCTCCCTCAGAGTGCTGGCTGATCGTGCCCCCCGCACATTCTGCCACAACACCACACATACATAGAATAATATCCACATATGTATTATATAATTAAATATATATATATATACATATATATATATATAAATGGATATCATCCTCAGTTTTTTATTTAAAACATCAGAAGCCTTTTGTTAAAATGCTTTTTAAAATTTATGCACTTTAAAGAATATCCTATCAGGAATAGGAGTATGATATTGAGTTCATGGATGTGAAGCACTTAAAATAGCGCCAAGCAATTTAAACA
Source organism: Myotis myotis (assembly GCF_014108235.1). NCBI lineage: Eukaryota > Metazoa > Chordata > Mammalia > Chiroptera > Vespertilionidae > Myotis > Myotis myotis. The sequence continues at coordinate 76,053,412 of NW_023416379.1, forward strand.
CTATACAGAGGAGTTAGCAACAATTGCTACTACTTTTCCCGTCATCATCCTGGTTCATGGGTCAGTGCTCAACCACTGAGTGACATCAGCCAGGAGACCTCACTTATTTCTTACAAACACCCTTCCATGTCCAACTTACAAAAGGCTAAACACAGCTAACTAAATAGTAGCAATAGGTTTTTGATATAGATGTGTCTGACTTCAGTACACATATTCTTAACGCTGTGTTGTGTTCCAGTGGTTTTACAAAAAAGATTAGTGGTGAAGTGCCTTGAGCTGAGTATTGATTCTACAACTAACCAGTGTGTAATCTTAATCTCTGGAAAAACTCTATGCCTGTGTTATCTTTTATAGTAGGTTACTGGGTTGATAAAATCCATGGTCCTTTTTTAGATCTTAGATAATAAAATATTTCAAGTTTGGAAAATGGTAAATTTTTAGACATTGAATCAAATTATTATTTTAATGCTTCTTTTATATTTAATATTATTTACTATCAAAATACTTAAAACTGGTAACAAAAGTGAAATAAAATAGTTTAGCATTCAAATAGCTTCAACTTTGAAAGTTGCGTTTCAGAAAGATATAAAGATCTGAGGGTATAGAGAAGAGGGGGGAAAGGATTACAAAAGTAGAATCCTTAAAAAATAAGTACAGGCTACTAAATAATAATCTTCAAAAGGCTAAAAAGGTTATTTTATCTTTTATAAAAAAAACATACTGACTCCAATTTAAGTTATTTTCTGACTCTTTTTAGTATTACTGGGAAAATAAATAGTAAAAATAATTGGATAAACAGTGAAAAAATGAAAGCAATGAAGCAATGTAAACACCATCTAGCATTAAGATAAAGTGGTAGAAATTGAATAATAGATTGAGACTATTTTGAACAATACACACCAGAATCAAGAAATTAAGAATTTAATAAGCCACAAAAATGTATTATAAAGAGTAAGGAAAGGGTGGATTATCCCATTATGTGACCCTGGTGCTTTTAAGCTCAGAGTTTGGAGGAAAAATTAGGTAGTCACTATACATCATTCACCCAAATATCTTTCAGGTAGATTGTTGACCTAATTATTTTAAAAATAGAACATAAAACCTCCATTAAAAGTTAAAATATTGTTCAGGTCAAAATCATTAAAGATAAATTTATAAAAGCCAATCACAAACGGGGATTTAGTCAATATTATAAAAGGGCTAATGCTTCCAATGCATTATGAGCTCATAGACATCCAAAATTTAAAAACTGAGACTCTATTAGGAGAATGAATAAGAGAAAAGAATAAAGAGTTTACAGTAGAAAAAAAATGCAAAGAAATAATTGAAAATTCAGCTTTTTTTTTCTAGGGTCATATCCTTCTCTACTCCCCACTTATTTAATCTCTAATGCACCAATACACTCTTAGGTGAGGTTCCCCTTCTCTCTGCCTCTATACACTTTCACCTTATTCATTCCCAAACCACTGACTTACATTATATGTTTAAGAGGATGTCTCTCCTACCACTGCATTTTAAACCCTTCAAGTGGAGGCAAGTATTTGTATGTATTTCTCAGAGCTCAGACCTGCCAATGTGTCAGGGGAAGAAAGATTCTTTTTCCATTTTGAAAGTCATTTAGTTTCTGCTACTTGCCTTGTAGCAGAAAATGAATTTCAGTTTATTGAAATCCCATTTCTTTTTTTTATGACAATTTCTGATTTCAGATATGTCTCATCTGAAAATAGAAGGATTCAGAACTAGGATGCTGAACTGAACTGTGTGAAAATGTGAAAGATTATTTGGTCTCTTTATTGGGAACATCACTTCACAGGATGAGAGGTAGAGGGGTGTCACACAGACACTTCCTGGTACTCTCACTGTAAAGCAAATTATGTTGAAGCAAAGACGCACAAATTGATCTAGAGATAACAGAGGGATGTTAAGCAACTCAGAGACAGTGAAATAGTCAGAGTTAGGCTAATCTCCAGGATAAGTCATTCAATAGAAGAATGCCCCGCTGACTTGGCCTACTTCTTAGATTCATTTTTCATTAGACTCTTCCTTCTATACTCAATCCATATTAAGTTCCTTCCAATTCCTTAAGGATGCCATATTCTCTCTCACTGTGAGATTTTGCATTTGCTGCCCATTCTTCCTGCAGTATGCTTTTCTCTTTCCAGAGACCTTCTATAATTCCTACTTGCTAAACTAAACTACAAAACATGTGCCACCTCTTTCCAGTCTTCTCTGGCCCCAGAACTGGGGTCATGTGCCTTCCTATATGAAGTACATCCTCACTAGTCAGTATAAATTCCTGTCCTATTTCCATCTCCATACTTAAGACACTGTTTATTAGCATCTGCTTCTTTCTCTTTCCAGCCTCCTCCCTGCCCTCCTTGTTTGAGAACAGGAGAAGTATATTATTATATTATTGGCATTTGTATTCTTAACATTTAGCACAACACTTCATACCTATTATGTATTTAAAGTTTCTTTTTGAAAAATTAAGCAAAAGTCTTTTTTAAAATACATGTTTATTGAATTTTAGAGAGGAAGCAAGAGGAATATATAGAGAGAAACCTAGAGAAGAAAAAAACATTATCAATAGTTTGCCTCCTTCTCACCCCCTACTGATCAAGCTCACAACTCAGGCATCTGTCCTGACCAGGAATTGAAACTGAGACCTTTTGATTCCTGGCTTGACAATCAACCACTGAGCCACAGCAGTCAGGCACAAAAGTCTTTATATAAAGATTAAAGATGTACGGTCAAAGCAAGTGAGAATAGAATTTTAGATAGAATACAAGAATGTTTATTTCTTCCCTAAGAAAATCTTTATAAAAAGAAGAAATATAGCAATTGCTTGAGAAAATCTATGTAGTAAACAGACACTGAGTGGACTATGACACTGACCTTCCTTTTTTACATAATGTGAATGTAGAATTGGAAGAATATCAATTTTGAAGTCAGAAGGATTTGAAAAGTTTTCTAAAACACTCTCAGTTTCTTATATCTGGTAAAATAGAATAATTTCCATTACATAAGGATTTTACCTGGTAAAAATGAGGACTGTAGTGCTACCTCAGTGTCTATGGATGTTAGTTATTACAAAATATATTTATTAATTTAATCAATCTCATAGAGCAGTAATTCTCAAAATTTCTCTAAAAGCGGAACACACAATCACAGAGGGCCTGGGAAATGTCAACCAAGTCAGCATTTCACAAATTTGAGTCTTTGGTTCTTTTCCGATAAATTTATATATGCAAATTTGAAATTCTACCCCACTATTTAGCTCTGTTTGTTCTGATATTAATTTAAAATGTTCTTGCCAAATCGTTTACATTTCCCTGTCACCTTTGCAACTGGGCCAGAGCCATGTGAATGGGTTCTAGCCAAAGGAATGTGAATGGAGTGAGAAGAACCATTTCTGAGTGAAGGCTTTAAAAGAAGTGAGTGTAAGAAACCCTCTTCCTTGCCCTAGCTGGTTTGGCTCAATGAATAGAGCAAGGGTCCTGGCTTCAATCGGAGTCAAGGGCACATGCCTGGGTTACAGCCTCAATCCCCAGTGTGGGGAGTGCAGGAGACAGCCAGCCAGTGATTCTCTCCCATCATTGATGTTTCTATCTCTCTCTGCCTCTGCCTTCCTCTCTGAATCAATAAAAAAATATATTTTAAAAAATAAAAATAAAAGCACTACATTAAAAGAAACCCTCCTCATGATCCTCTTCATTTTCAATAGGCTGAATGAGGTCACAATATGTAATCCTAAAAGGTGGCAGATCAACACAATAGAAAAATTTTGAGGTCCCTGAAACCATATGAAGAAGAACTACCCTAAAACTAGAATCACCCACCTTGAACTATTATGTAAACAAGAAATAAACTTCTATTAATATATTTGAAGTATTAATTATTTTGAATCTATCTGTTATCACAGCTACTCAAACCAGGGCACCCACATCACCCCCAAAAAAGAAAAAGCTAAACATTGTGCAGTTGAAACATCTCCCAAGACCCAAATTAAATGTTTTTGTATTACTTATACCAATTATCACACATTTATTTTCATTTTATAAGTAAGTGTAGTTGAAATGTTTATTAAACTGTCTTAGACCTTGTCATGCATTCAAAACCTCTAATTAAAACATCTGCTTGGAATTGATCAATTTGCCAGGGGTTAAACTTAACATAGCATGAAAACTCAGGCTTAACATTCAGTGGTTATTCAGAAAGAAAGAGGGGGGAATAAAGATGAACGAGAAAATACAAGTGATGACCCCAATAAAGCTTTGTCAATAGCACTACATAAGAATCTGTGCTCCTGGAATCCTTGATACTTATGGTAATGTATAGAAAATATAGGAAAGATGTATTAGAAATTTAACTCTGAAGCATTATTTTTATATTCTCCTAGAGGAAAAGTACCTTCACATAGGTATAGATAGGTAGATGAATATCAAAGATTTATGACTATAAAGTAGAAAATCAGTTGTTAATATAATTAGGCATTAATATAGAAAATTATGGTTCTATAACACTGTATTTATAATATTTAAAATATCAGTTCACATAATATCATTATTACATGATTAATTTTTTCTCAATAAAAAAATCTGAAAGGTAAAAATAAATTAGAGAATCATAAAATCACTGAGATTAGAATTAGCACAGCCTCTACTCCAATAATTTTTCTCCAAATCCATCAGTCCTCTTTTCATCACTCTTATTAAAGCTTTCTGTCATTCAGCAATACTTACATTAATATTCATATCCTAAACCTTTTGTTTTTCTGACTCTTCATTGCACCCATCTGGAAAACTCAGTTGGGTAAATTCAACTACCCAATGCTCTTTGTGTACACACAAGCAACTAACTACTACACACAGGAGGGCAGAATGGTAGCATTAGCAATGCATGGCAATCTCTTTGGGTTCCTCTGGGCAGCTCTCTCTCCTAAACATCTAGAGAACCATTGCAAACCATCTCTATTCTCCTCTAATTTCTGATAATGCATCCCTCCTACCATCTTTTCCCTCTACAGATAACCTTACCTTCTACTATCTGAAGATAAAAAATGAAGGTATCTGGTAGGACTTTTCCTCAACTTACCACTATCTTAAATGTTAAAACAAATTCATTGAAACTTGTCCTCTCTGCCTTTTCTCCTGATACAATAGAGTTGACAATCTCTCTCTAAGACCAATCCTCAATCCTTCCAACTTTCTGAAAAATCTTACAATAGCAACTTTTAAAGTAAAATCTCCTGGCCTCTTCTCTCTTTTTGTAGGCTCATCGTTTTTTTAGCCAATCTTTAAATATTGGATTTTTTTTCATGGCTTAGTCTCAATCAATCTTTCTGTTTTTCTTACTCTGCTCAGTCCTATCCATCTTCAGCACTTATCTCTTATGACCTTGAGGTCAGTATATCTATCTTCTCTGACACCTATCTGCAATCTTATGTCTTAAAGACACCTCAAAAATCATCACGCCCAATATTGAACTTTCCTGTCTCATTGTCCATGCGCTATTCCAAATCCACATCATGTCTGCCAGCTTTTCTCCTTCAATATTTTTGATCCATTCATGTCTCCCCAACTCTCCCACCATCTTACCAAGTCTAGACTGTTATCTTTTACTTAGGTACTACAATTTGCCTTTTTACATAACATTTTTATAGTAAAACAATCTCTCAGAGATCATGCCACCTTTCTATTTAAAAAAACTTCAGTGAGCCTGGCTGCGGTGGCTCAGTGGTTGAGCATTGACCTAGGATGTCACAGTTAGATTCCCAGTCAGGGCATATGCCTAAATTGCGGGCTCAATGCCCAATCAGGCAGAAAGCAATTGATCACTGATTCTCTCTCATCACTGATGTTTCTATTTCTCTCTCCTTCTCCCTTCCTCTCTGAAATCAATAAAGACATATTGAAAAAAAGAAAAATAAATAAATAACTTCAGTGACTTCCCTTTGCTCTTAAAATGCTTAACTAAATGCGTAACATGCTTCACTGTATTCTGTAAAATGGCCTACAAGTCTCTGCCATCTGAGGTTCAGCAATCATAGCACTGTGTTCATACAATGTTTTGTATCCTTCTGACCATAGGTTTTTTTTTACGCAAGCTGTTCCCTTTGCCTGTTCTTAAACAACCCATAAATCTCAGCTCAGATTTTTCTTCCTCAGGGACATTTCTCAGATTGTAAAGTCTAGATCAAGTATTGTATACCCTCTTACCACTTTCAACCCTGCTTTTGTAAAATGTATAATAACTTTACATTTGTTATGTGTTTTTGTTTGATATCTAGTTGCATTGGGAAGTCAAGGACTATTGTTTTATTTTTCACACATTGCCTATTACCACAGCTCTAGGAACAACATGAGTTCTATTTTTGTTGAAAACACAGAAAAAAACAAACTTAGAAATCATTCTATCTGTGCCCAAATTTAAGTCATCATGATAGATATGCACCAAGGTTTACAGAAATCTCTTCCTTGATTTTTGGATGGTTCACTAAAGCAGATGCCTTCACAGTCACTTATTGGAAACTTGTTTAATTTCTATAATTTTGCAGCATTTTAAAATGTATTTTGGGGTGTTCAATTTAATTTTAAAAACTGGCATTCTCTATCATTCATTGTGTATTTGAAAAACATCTTTGTTATTTTGTAATTGGTTCTTCCTGGATTCTTTTCATGTTTGCTTTCCTTTCAGCTTCCATTTCACAATGGTCTGTCTTCTGTCTGAGTCACTACACAATATTTATATAATGTGAAAAAGTTGATACTGTTGACATGGGGCACAGACACAAAAATTAGCACCCAAGCTCGGGTCCTTTATATAACACAATTTTAATTGTGCAGCTATGCATCAATTAGTAGAATATAAGTTTAATGAGGACCAGGATCTGTGTCTATTTTGTTCACTGAGACATCTCCGGTACCTAAAACAGCACCTGGCACTTATAGGTACTCTATGAAAACTTGTTAAATAAATAAACTTTCACATAAAATACTATTAAACAATGGAAAAATATGTCCTGAAATTATTATTCTCTTTTGACTATTTCATCAGTAAAATGCTGTCCCATAAGCAGGGGTAACAATATGAAGAAAATTCAATGTTTACCCCAATTATTTATTTTAATTGTCTAAATTTTTTTAAAAAAATATATTTTTATTGATTTCAGAGAGGGATGGAGAGGGATAGAGAGATAGCAACATTAATGATGAGACAGAATTATTGATTAGCTGCCTCCTGCATGCCCCACCCTGACCAGGAATCGAACAGTGATCTCCTGGTTCAAATGTCGACCCTCAACCACAGAGTCACACTGACTGGGCAAGTTTCCAAAATTTATACTTGATAGATTTTTTTATTCAAGACTTTTTATTCATATGATTTGCATATTAAAATCATATGCAAAAAGTAAATGGCATTAATGCACTACATTCTCAACTTCTGACTTAAATTTTTAAAAAACTCAGAACCCTTTCTGAACAGGGACACTGGATAAACTGTAATAGATATGGAGAGAGATACTTATGGAATAGAACCACATAGTATAGAGAACATTGACCGGGATAAATATCTCAAATACCAACCATATTGTGTTTATTTCAATATACTTTTTTTCTGCATATTTTAATATCTCTAAAATTGAGAACCATCTAAAAATCAACGGAGTTTCTTAGTTTAATGGGTAATATTTCCTTATTATTGTTGTGTAAAATAATGCCAGTCTCATAATATGACATTTTTTATTCAATTAAATGCTTTTATAAGTCTAGTATCCATAATGGGGATAAACAGACGTTTTAGAAGGAGAAGAGGGAGGACTAAAATAAAATTATTTACTAGGAGCAAAGAAATCTTTGTTTTTATAAGTTGTTATCTACCTATCACAATCCTGTCCTTTATATATATGGGAATATATAGCATGTATTACCTTATGCTGGTGTCAGTTGTGAATGTGTCTGCCTCATTCCCTAAAGTCCTTAAGAGTAGGACTATGTAGTTATCCTCTTTCTGTTTCCCAGTGCTTGGCATGTGGTAGAACTTTAAATTCATTTGTTCAAGTAAGTGCAGTCTAACAGCGTTGTTTTCTACAGAAAGAGCAGCAGATAGATGTATGTATTGCAATAAATTTGTAAGGTACTTGATAGGAGTATATTCAGTTCTCTGATAAGAAACATTAACTTACTTGGGCTATTTGATTACTCTCTAATTCACTGATGCATTAATTTTCTGCATGTAGTAATTACCAAATCAGGAATTACTAATGAAGACATGAATTAAAATCTACTTCTCCAGGGTCCCTAACAATGCCCAGGGGACCTAAAATATTTCTGAAAAATAAACATGTGCTCCAAGAGTAATTTGTGAGAATTAGTCTTGTTAATTGTCACACATGTGATATATATTTATAAAGGTCTCAATTTTCTAAATGTTTATAAAAACGAACACACTACTGCAACTGACACATTGAACATGGAAAACAGATGGTTTCAGAGTGATTAAATGTAAACACTTCCATATCTTGTACAACGCCAGCATGAACAAATTTAGGAGTAGACTGAAGGTAACACAACCAGCATGGCTAAGTAGGTGATAGAGATGATAAATGATCAGGTCTAATAAATGAAGAAAGAAAGACTCCACATCAATGTTGGCACTTTCAGTGTTCTCTGAATGATAGAAAAATTTATTTCAATCATCAAGAATGTGGTGGAAAAAAATTTCCAATCAAGGACATCACTAGAGAAGACAAAAACTGATCCTGAAATATACATAAGAAGGAGAGGTTTAGAAGGAATTGGACTTTCAAAGTGAAGGAAGATAAAAAAGAGATGAATTTCCAGTTACAGTGGCAGCATAAAAGCATATTTGTTCCATTCATCTTCCTGAAAAGTAACTAAACTATTAAAAATTTAAGAAATAGCCCTAACCGGTTTGGCTCGGTGGCTAGAGCGTCGGCCTGCAGACTGAAAGGTCCCAGGTTCGATTCCGGTCAAGGGCATGTACCTGGGTTGTGGGCACATCCCCAGTAGGAGATGTGCAGGAGGCAGCTGATTGATGTTTCTCTCTCATTGATGTTTCTAACGCTCTATCCCTCTCTCTTCCTCTCTGTAAAAAATCAATAAAATATATTAAAAAAAGAATTTAAAAAATAAAAACCCAAATGTAAAACCTCAATACTTTCTATCATTAGTAAACGAAGCAAACAGCTGTAATCCCAAATAACAACGGAGGAATAACAGAAAAATACAGTTTGTTCTCTACCAAAGCAAGAGTAGATGCTGAGAAACAACAGTAAAATCCTTCCCCTCTATCTCCAACCTGAATAGGAGAAGTTTGCCCTTAAAAGTATATGACAGTCCAGGAATATCCCCTAATGAGGGCCAATAGCAGGTACACAGCAATCAAACTATGTCGGTCTGTTCCCACACAACCCATCGGAGTTCTGCTGAGGAAGAAATCACACTGGAAGTCCACTAGACTGCCAGAGTCCTGGCCAACCATCCGGGGGCAATGGTTGAAAGATAAAGCAAGGTGAAGCAGAGAAGAAAGGCAAAGAATCGCACATGACAGCAAAGATACCTTCAAGGGCTGTATTATGAGTCCTACCAAATGCTCCAGCTATGCACGAAGGGAAGAGTTGATTTGGCCAGAATGGGTCCAAGAATTGCACACTTCAATCAAAGCTGAGGAGTGCTTCAGCTCTCTCCTCCAACTTCTGCTTACTCTATTTTTCACCAAAAAGCTGACCCATTTAAAGAAGAGTACCAAATGAGAACTAGCATAGAACATGTGCTAAAAAGTTTTTCTGACTAGAGAAAGCAGTAAGTATTTTATAGATCAGCATTGTGTTAGGTGGTGTGGCTACATCAGTGAATATTACAGATGCCTGCTCTCATGGAGCTTCAATCTAGTAGGGAGAAAAGACAATATACTATTAACATACTACAAAGATAATAAATTAAGCATGTGTTAGAAAGTAACAATTGTTATAAAAATTAATAGATCATGTAAGAGGGATCAGACATGCTGGAAGAGAGAATAGTTAGCCGTATTAAATAAGACAGTCAGGGTAGCTACACTGAACAGATTAGATCTGAATAAATACTCAATGAAAGCACAGAAACTAAGAAATCAGATGTCTGAAAAAGCATTTTAACTACAGAGAAAGACCCAGATGTGTGGGTTCCTGAAGCATTAAAGGAACTAAAGCAGGAAGAACAGGCACAGATGAACAGAAATTGAGATCAGAAAATTGCTGAGGGTGCAGGTAGGCAGGTGGGGGAGTCCTCAGATCATGCAGGCCTTTGTAGGCCATTGTAAAGACTTTGGGTTTTGCTCCCATGGAACTGGGGAAGTAGTGCATGGTTCTGAGTAAAGAAGTAACAAGATCTGACTAGTGTTATAAAAGGAACACTCTCGTTTCTCTGTTGGGAATAGACTTTTGAGGGCAAATATAAATGAAGGAAGACCAGTTAGAAGCTACTTAAGCAGTCCACATACATAATATTGGGTAATGGTAGGTCAGGCAAGAGTTGTGGTAGTTTGAACAGTAAAAAATGGTTAGATTCTGGATATAAGTTGAAATTACAGTTTCTCACACATTGAAAGTGAGTTTCAAGGAAAGGAATTTTGAGGATAATTTTCAGGTTTTCAGCCAGAGCATATGGAAGGATGTTGTCATCAACTAAGATGGAGAAAGTTGGCATTGTTCAGCAGGTATAAAGGCAGGAATCAGGAGCTGAGTTTGGAAGTGCTGAATTTGATTCATTTATTAGGTACCTACATGGGGATGTCAAGAAGGCCATGGGATGCATAAGTCTAGAGTTCAGGAGAGAGATCTAGGCGGCAGATAAACTAGTAAATCCAGTTTGTGTCAGGTTTAGATGGTTCTCAAAGCTGAGATGAGTTCAGAGACTGATGAGTTCATCAGAGAATGAGTGAGAATAGAAGGGAGAAAAGACCTAAAACTGAATATGGACACTCTAACATTAAGAAGTATACAAGTACAGGGAGGGGAAAAAACTAGCAAAGAACACTGAAAAGTCACAGCCAGAAAAGAAAGACCAGCAGGAAATGATGGGCAGGTGTGCATTCTGACAGATGACTATTGCAATGTGGAGGTCATTAATAACCTTGAAATAAATATTTTCATGAACAGGAGCAGGGAAATAAAAGTGTTTGGAGAGGTTTAAGAAAAAATGGGTGGAAAACATTGAAGAAAGTAAGGACAGACAAATCATGCGAGGAGTTTGCTGTAAGAAAAGACCATGAATGGAGTGTGGAGAAGCAGAGTCAAGGGAAAGTTTTTATCATCATAATATCTGAGATATAATGGCATGCATGTATGTTGGTAGAAAAGGTTGATTATAAAGTAGAGAAAGGGAAATTGCTTCTGCACATTCTTAAATAGTGAAGAAGGTTGGTGTCCACACTACAGAAGGGAAGATTTAGGTAGGAGCATGGTGCTTCACATATGTAACAAGTAGAAGGAAGAATATCAGAGAGTTCATGCTGCGAGGTGGTATGAATGATACTTGGAGTTATTTCTGATGGCTTTAAATTATTTTGGTGAAATAGGATTCAAGATTATCAACTAAGAGCAAGGGGGTAGAGGTATTGGGGATTCAAGACAAAAGAAAAGGTTTTGAGATAATCACCTGGAATGGGACAGTAAACAGAATAAAAATCCAGAATAAAATTGCCTGGCAGTATTAAGCAACTACTTGAAATTTCTGGTTATAAATAAAAGTGGAACCAGCACACTTATTACTTTTTCTGGCTGTGTTCAGATGCACAACTACAGGTACGAAACAGGCTGATTTTAATTTAACCAGATTTGAGATTTTGCTAAGCCAATATGATGAATCAAGCAAGGGCAGAGGAGTCCAGGGCGTGTGTAAGTGATTATAATGAATCACCACAGATTTTTAACTAAATAACAAAGGGAGTGGCCATCAAGCAGAAGAGAGACAGTTAAGTGGTGGTCAGATTGAATGGAATGATTTATTGAAAGTATGTATGTGACTTAAGGACAGTTGAGGTCAAAGTAGTAGAGGGAGTGGACTGGAAGGAGGAAGTGATAGAGAGTAAAATGCAGATTAGAAATTAAATTTCTTTTTATGTTTTTCAATCCTCATTGGAGGATATTTTTCCATTGATTTTTAGAGAGAATGGAAGAGAAAGGGAAAGACAGGGAGAAATATAGATGTGAGAGAAATACTTCAATTGGTTGCCTCCTGCACATGCTCAGACCAGGAGCCTGCAACCTAGGTACATGCCCTTGACCAAAATTGAACCTGGGGCCCTTAGGTCCCCAGGCCAATGCTCTATCCACTGAGCAAAACCCACTAGGGCAGCAGTTCTCAACCTGTAGGTCGCCAACCTGTGGGTCGCGACCCCTTTGGGGTCGAACAACACTTTCACAGGGGTTGCCTAAGACCATTGGAAAACACACATAATTACATATTTTTTTGTGATTAATCACTATGCTTTAATTATGTTCAATTTGTAACAATGAAAATGCATCCTGCATATCAGATATTTATATTACGATTCATAACAGTAGCAAAATTACAGTTATGAAGTAGCAACGAAAATAATTTTATGGTTGGACGTCACCACAACATGAGGAACTGTATTAAAGGGTCGTGGCATTAGGAAGGTTGAGAACCACTGCACTAGGGTAAAAGTGTTTTGTTTTGTTTTGTTTTTAAAGTCAGGCAAAAGACACATGAATACTATACAGCTCAAAAGGAACTATTCAGGGAAACTGGAGAAGTCAGACATAGACTCAAAGAAGACCTTAAAAGACAACCAAAAGAAAGGGAAAAGAAAAAATGTAAAAAAAAAAAAACATTTCAGAGGCAAAAGCCCTTTGGAGAATGAATGCCAAATACTACAATAAATATTCAGAGATAGATGGGACCACGTAGAGAAAATCATACACAATGAAATAATAAAGAATTATAAGTAATATTAAAATATTAAAGCAGATATAGATGATCCAGCATATGTATAATATATACTTTTTTTAAAAAAAAAGTGAATAAAGCTAATTCAAGAAAAAAGAAAGATTAATATATGTATTTGAGTAGAAAAGATTATGTCACTTATAAGGAGACAAAACATCTGGATGGCCAGAGATTTTTCTGCAGGAAAACTCAATGCCAGAAACTCTGGAGCACTATTTAGAAAGTTTTAAAGGTTCTAAAATCCCAGGATTTTATACTTATTAAAGTTATTCCTGAATAAAAATAAAACAAATACTTTCACAAATGTGTAAGAAATTAGGCACCACAGGCATAAGATCCTGTCTTGATTAAAAATAAAATAAATAATGAAAATTAAATTCAAGAACAGAAAAGTGAGCATCAGTATTTGCTTATCATTGACTTTATTAATATATAAGAAATTATAAACTATGTATATTATGGTTTCAGAGAAGAATGCAAATTTTGTAATCCTTTGATATATAAAAATAATATTACTAACACATATAAGGTATATGAGAGGAGGTAAGGTAGAAAAAGTGGAAGAATGAGGAATTTCTTCATCTTGGCTGTTAATAAATCAATATAACCTGAAATTGAAATATGAAGTTAAAAATGGATTATTACTCCAACCACTAATTTTTACTATAATTTTTCTCTTAAGAATAAAATGTTCTTTTAGAAACTAGCATCTCTTGTCTTAAATTCAAGTAAAATAAATCTGAATATTAGTATTTTAAAATGCCACTATCCCATATTATCTTTCTATTTTTTATTTGTCTCTCTAACTTTTCAGGAGGAGAGAGAGAGAGAAAGAGAGAGAGAGGGAGACTTACATGATATGATTTCACCACCGGTTAATAATGATTTCGGGGGAATTTAATATGACTTAAAGTAAAAGTAAAATATCCAGTGATTAAAAGAATATTGAAAAATTGGTATTCTTATATACTGCTGATGAAAAATTTAGCAAACTTTTTGTTGTCATAAAATTTTAAATACTTTAGTATCTCATTTTCCTGTTAAATACATCTAGTGATTTATCTAGCCATCTTTCTCTACAGCTATATAATTAGGAGACATATAAAATTACTCCAAATTCTTGAGCCATGTTATCACTGAATAGTGAAATTACCTATTCTACATTAACTTGAAATGTATTTCAATTTTAAGATGCACATATTTTCACATCCATGAAATCAAGAAAATCCATAATCAGTAGTTTCTTACATTCAATAAAATGTAATTTTATAGTGGAAATACCAGAGTATTTCAAATAAGGGAGGTATGATGTTTAAAGAGACATCATAGAGGATAACTGTTCTACATACCTTGGAATTGACTAAGAGAGTTCCAAAGATCAGTAAGGAGAAAGTAATGATTTGGTTGTAGCAGAGGTTGCTTGTGTGTGGGTTCAATCAGATGAGAAAAGTGAGGGTTTGGGATGGAAACAAAACAAAATAATTCCCAAAATCTTATCAGTAGCATTTCATTTGAATTGGAGTGAGACATTATGAGAACAGACTTGCAATAATATATCTCCCTTGCCCTTGGAACAGATTCTTAAGACACACTGCTAATAGGTTAGAGACAGGAAATGGCCATTTTATTTTTTAACAGAATTTTAAGTTACCTTTTCACTGAATTTTAAAATAGTAACTGAGGATTATTAAGGCTTAGATAATTTTTAATTTATATCAGACTGTCTCAATACAAAGCAGAATTTTGGTACCAAAATGCACTACAAACACTTTCTTTTAGTTTCGTTTTTTAAAAGTGTTAAATAAAGATTTTTAAGAATTGCCTTACCCAGTGAGCTTGACTGCATGTGTCCGAAGCTTTCGATATTTTTCTGATTCTTCATTTGCATTGGTCACATGTCTATATATCCCCGACTTATAATGGAAGAAGTCCTCATGGACTTGCATTATGGCTAAAATAAAACCCAATAGGAAAAAATGACACAGTTAAAAACATTAACTTTATAAACCTCCAGAAATTCTCACAAAACAACCAATGGGTAAATTGCCAGGAATAGAATTTAAGAAGCAATCTTGTAATACAGACTAATTTTGATTCCTGCTTAATTTAATTGGTTGCAATATATTTTTTTGTTATTGTTGAACTTATTGGGATGACATTGGTTAATAAAATTATATAGGTTTCAGGTGCACAATTCCATAATATGTCATCTGTGTATTGTACTGTGTGTTCACCAACCCAATTCAAGTCTCCCTCCATCACCATTTATCCTCCTTTTACCCTAATTTGCCTCCCCGCAACTCCCTTTCCTTCTGGTATCACCATTCTGTGGACTGTCCATGAGTTTGGTTTTTAGTTTGTTTGCTCATTTTGTTTTATTGCTTAATCCCTTCACCTTTTTCACGAGGCAACCCTCCCCGCCTCCCCTCTGACAGTAGTTAGTCTGTTCTCTGTATCTATGAGTCTGTTTCTATTGTGTTTGTTAGTTAATCTGGAGAATATTATGGGAAGTGAAATAAGCCAGAGAAAGACGAGTGCCCTATGATTTCACTTACGTGTGGCTGCAATATTTTCTTCTTCTAAGAACAACTTTTAGCTGTTTGAGTGTTACTTAAATTCACATTATACCTTTAAAACACCAGGTATTCTTAATTGACAGAGACACTATTACGAGGAATTGAGTCTTTGCAGTGGAGGACCTTGGCACTTGGCTAGTGATTTGCGATTTCTCCATTAACCTTATGCTTCACCACAAGCCTCTTAAAACTCTAATTAAGCTAGCAGCACCGAGTGAGCCCAGCAAACCGGGCTTAAAGTAATTGTCCTTAATCCTTAGAAATAAATACAAATCTTTCCTTGGTGAGCTTGAATAGAAAGCAAACCCTTGGCAAAAGAATATTCTGACAAGATCCCAGCCTCCCAGCTCTGGAGAGCTGAGCCAATGTTGTATTCTTTAGAAAGTGAGAGCTTATGCTTTATAAAGCTCTCCTTCATTTCCTCACCTAGATTACTTCTTTTCTGTATTGTGGGCTTTGTTGAAGGGCTTGGGAAATTCAGAATGAAGACTTTAAACTTCTAGAAGATGTGAACTGAAAATATTTTTAGTTGGGGAAGATTGGTAAGCCCCTTCATAACTATGTACCCTGCTTGTCTATCTTAGTTTGACATGCATTTTACATAACATAAGCATTTGATAGCTACTAACATGAAGCTTCTATTCCAAGGTCAAATATCACTTTTTAATGTTCCATTTTTATTTTATTTTTAATGTTCCATGCCTTTTCTGATGCCATTCAAATATTCTCAAAAGATGTTAAATTTTCTTTATCGACTTTATAAAACATTCCCATAAGTTTTTAAGAATTTATATAACTGTGCTCTATACAGATCTTTGCTTTTCTATTTCCATAACCTAAACTTATTTTTCATTCTACATATTGTAGAAAAATGCACACAGTGTTATTTAGTCAGCATTCTGTTGCCTTTTCTATCCTGTTTTATTGAGACTGGGGGGAAATGCAACAATGGGTAGACATCACTTTGCATCTATAGCAAGATGAGTCAATCAGCATTTATAAAAATGGGAAGATAGTGTAAACTTTTTTTTCCTTTTTTATAGAACCACTAGAGGCCCAGTGTACGGATTTGTGCACATTGGAAGGAAATTAATTAGAAGAAATATTTTAGAGGCCGGGGAGGGACCGTGGGAGATTGGCCAGCTGGGAAGGGACTGTGGGAGGGCACCAGGGCGTATCAGGCTCATCTTGCCTAGTCTCAATCTGCCAGACCTCAGCAGCAAGCTAACCTACCAGTCAGAGCATCTGCCCCCTGGTGGTCAGTGCACATCATAGCAACTGGTTGAAAGGTTGAACATTTAGCATATTAGGTTTTTATTATATAGGATATAGGATTAGCTTCTGTAGCTTTTCTAAACTCTGTTAACCATCATGAATAAAATATTCTTCATTGCAGAAAAAACACAGCCAACTAAAGAAAGCCATCAAAATGAACATGGAGGCAGCTCCTTTCTTCCATTCCTGACACCAAAACAGATTTGATGAACCCACAAACATCTAACTATATAAGCTACTGTAGTACAATTTTATTTTGAACCTGCAGAAAACTTATGCAGAATTATCATATGCTTGAGGGCAGGATGAAGCTCACCTTCACTGTGCTCTTTCACTCCCGGCTCAGGCTGGCAGGAGATAGCTTCTCAACAAACATTTGTTCAATGGGGGTTGAATACTTTGCCTTTCAATTTTATTATTTTGAAATTTTACCTCTTTACCTTTGATTTGTTGTGTGAAATTTATGAACATTTAACTGTATGACCATATAAGAAACCTAAGGTGTTCTGTTTTAAATAATTATGATCCCAATTTTTTTTTTGACATAGAGAACTTATGACGGTAACTAGATCTGAAGATTCAGAGATGGTTAAGTAACTTGCCTAAGGTCATTTAAGTAGCCAATGTCAAAGTTTTATTTTTAAATTCATCCTTGATTTTAAATGCCTCTGCTCTTCAAATTTGTCACACAAACTCCACTTACTTAATATATTTAAATTATACATGCATTGCCCTTCTCTTAGAAGAGCCAACCAAAATGACACAATTGTAAAGAAAAAAATTTTTTCTATTCATTTGTTTCAGGTTTTGCTTAAGGCTCAAGGATTTTAAAAACTAAAACATGTCCCAGGATATGTTTAGTGGAAGCTTCAGTTTCTCAATAAGTAGTAAGTGATGATAACAATCAATACATTACTCCAACATAATTTTAAAATCCATGGTGCCTGCTAGATATTGAATCAATACTAATCAGGTCACCATTAACAAAAACAAGAACTGGCCAATAGTTCCCTAGGTGTATATCAAATATTTTAAATTTAAGCTTTGGTTTAATGTATTTGGTTCATCCCAGTACATTGATAATATATTTTGGGCCTTTTATTGTTCACAACCTATATTTCCACTTCAGATCTCACTAGATATGTTCTTCATGCCTTTCAAAGAAATTTATTTCAGAGAATATACACTGTGACTGTATCTTTAGCTATGCCATTGGCGAAAAATAAAACTCAATAGGTAAGCAGAGAAACTATGTATCAGAGATGATATCTTAGAACCAAAGTCAATGTACAGTAATTTTATTTACTGCGTACTATCTGTAACACAAATTGATCAAAATAGAAAGCCTTTTATAAAACACAAAATCCTACTGGCTTATTTGATTTGTTTTGAGTTTATAGAAAAATAAGTGTATCTACTTTATTTCTACTGCTAAACCTTGATTTTTTTAATCCATTTCCTGACCCATTTAAGCTGAAGGTGAGAAAATTTCTAACACTATGTATGAATTTTAAATAGGACTGAACAATTGAATGAGCTCCATTACTTAGCATTTTATGTTTGACTGTCTGCTTGGTTTATAATCATGTTGGAAAGATTTATCAGACTTTCATCAAATGTGTCATTAATATTTAAGAATTAAATTTATGGATGAATCTATTTTTTAAATAAAATGACAACTAATGAAGTTATTATATGAGCATATTTCCCATGATTGCCCTGACCTTAGAACTGATGAACCCTTATGAACACTCTAAAAGTAAAAATTTTCTTCCTTTTATTAAGCTCTTTTTGCATGAGCTAAACTGTAATGTTCTTTATTAAAGGAATAAATAACACACAGCCATATTTCATCCAAGCATACCTTGAACTGGTCCATTGTGTATGATTTCTTTCATTATTTCAGTTTCCTAGAAGGAGAATTATCAATGAGCATTGTTATTGTTATCAGAGCATTCTATCCCCATTGTCTGGTATATAATGTCAGGCGTTGTACAATCAATCTAGGAGTTATACAATCCAATGTGCCTTGACCACCTGCCATTAATCAGGCTTTGAAACACTCACATGTGAGATGCCCCATTGATAAAGTTGCTAAAAACAACATGCACCCATTTATTTCATTGACTGTAACACTGACAATAATGTTGGAATAGAGAGAAAATAATTATTTTTTATGGTCACAAAAATTAAGTTAAAAACCATGTTTAATCATTGGCTTTTAATGCTATTTCCATTCTTTTGATCATAGGAGCGATTCCAGATGCATGTTCAGTGGAGTTCCTCAGTGCAGATTTAACATACAAATCTTGCTACCCACTGTGTAATGCAGCCCTCAGTAAAGAGCCAGGTTATTCATTCATCCGTTGATCTATTCACAAATATCACAGAGCACATAGCACCAAAACCCAGGATAAAAACAAATATTGTCCCTGAATCTATCCTCAATGCATTTACATTTTGGTAGATGAGACAGACAGCAACATAAATGATAAGTTCTGTTACAGAGAAAAGCTCAAAGTGCTATAGATGCAAACAAGAAAGGGAAATTAATCCTACCTAGGAGTCAAGAAAACCTCACAGAGAAGGTAAAGTTTTGACCTGGACCTTGACACATACCTAGTATGTGGGATTTTACCAAATGGAAATAGGTGGGAAAACCATTTGAGTAAGAGGAATAACCACTTGGCTAAGTAGAGGAGCATAAGTGAGCATGGTGTATCTAGGGTATCTAGGAAGCAGACAGTAGACCTTATATCAGGAGCAGAATGAGTGGGTGGAGGGGTAGATGCTGGCCAGACAAAAGGCTGTAAAAGCAGCAGGTCAGAACCAAATCATGAAAGCCTATATGTTGTGGTAAAAATATTAGACTGTATTTCACAGGTAACTGAAAGACAGTGAAGGTGAGATATTCTGAAAGTGAGAAGGTCTGGATAACACTGATACAATAGAATAAAATTTGCCAGTGCTATTATCAGGAAAACTAGAATCCAAGGGCATCTTTTGCCCATTACAGCTATGTCTACTTTAATTATTTTGTGGAGTAAGGCAAAGAATTGATAAAATGAGCTATGACTATAAATAAAAAGTCAGTAATAAAGGTTTAATTTAGTTTTTGCTTGTCACGTATATTAAGTAATTAAAACATAATTTAAAAACTCTATTTCCATGGGCATTTTTAAATGTAAGTCAATCATCTATACTGCTCACATTATAAAGATCAGAAATCATACCCAAACTGGAAATTTTTAATGGTCACCTTAAGAATATCAGAAATTATACCTGAAAACATAACATTATCTTAAAATGTATAGGTTTAAATAGTTTTTAAATAGCTTTAATAACAGTAGAGCTATATATATTTTTTGAGCAAGTAAACCACTGTTAATTCTTGACATTCAGACTTACATTAGAAGAGACTCTGTATGGAGGAGAACATTGGTAGATCCTATTAGATTTCTCAATGTTGTTGGGACATGGCTTTGTGGCATGCCGTTTTCCCCGCCCATCAGACCTACTTGCCATGGCACAGGCATTATTGGTAGCATTTTGGTCCTTGAAAAGCGGATAGCATGCATGGGATACCAGTCTATTAGGAACAAGCAAAGAAGTAAACGTAATACTTAGAAAAATGCCGTAACACCCTACCTATGTGCAACTTTACTGAAATAAACATTCTGATGCTTACATGTGTAACTTTCAAAATGTTGACTGATTCTAAAAGAGCAGTTCACTGACATTACACTCTCCCCTGCACCCTTTTTTCTTCATTATACTTTTTAAAATCTTGCTTCAAACCACTTTAATAAATAACTCTATCTACATTATAGAATTTCCCAAGGATGAAAAGTGACTGTCAATAAAATCTGTGGTGATATTAATAGGGGAATTACTTCATTCGGCATCTATAATTATAATGCAAAAGAGCCAAGTTTAATGTAAAACAGACAATAAGTTTTATTATATTTAGATGGGGTAGTCTGATAAAGTATATGTTTATGTAAGGGTATTTTTACATTTTTATTAAGTTATAGGTAACTTCTCATAAGACGTCAACTACTATTTGTGGCTCATGATACTTTGAAGAAATACTATATGCTAATATAATTTTTAAAGTTAATAAAGTAGAAAGTTATCTGAATTACACAAAAGATAAAGAAAACAATTTTAATCATCTCTAATTTTGAAACTGAACATAAAAAAGCACAAATTATTTGGCTCCAAATCTAACATAATTCATTGATTAGAGAAACAGATGGTAAGAAAAATAAAACAATTGATTTTATAGATATTCAATGTTGAATTGGCCATATAAGTATAAATTGGTTTAGTTCAAGAAAATTCAATAGTGTTCAATAGATTAAGGAAATATGGGCAAAGAGAGTGATGAAAGCAAAGCCATTAAAAACTTAACCACTTCAGCCAAGACCGGTTTGGCTCAGTGGATAGAGCGTTGGCTTGCGGACTGAAAGGTCCCGGGTTCGATTCCGGTCAAGGGCATGTACCTGGGTTGCAGGCACATTCCCAGTAGGAGATGTGCAGGAGGCAGCTGATCGATGTTTCTCTCTCATCGATGTTTCTAACTCTCTATCTCTCTCCCTTCCTCTCTGTAAAAAATCAATAAAATATATTTTAAAAAAAAAACTTAACCACTTCAAAAAGACAACTTGTATTAAATGGGATAATGAGTGCAATCCACTGAATTGTGTTCCCCCAAATTCACCTATTAAAGCCCTAATCCCCAATTTGATGGTATTTGGAGATGGGACCTTCCATATATAATCAGCTATAAAAGAGGTGAACAGAGTGGGGTTCATAATGGGATTAGTGTTTATATAAGAAGAGGAGCAGACAGGAGAACTCTTTCTCTCTCTCTCTCTGCCCTTTGAAAACATAGTGAGAAGGTAAGCCAGGAGGAGGGCTCTCTCCAAAAACTGAATTGGCTACACTTTGATCTTGGGCTTCTCAGTCTCCAGAACTCTGAGAAATTAATGCTTATTGTCTAAGATACCCAGTCTATGGTATTTTGTTATGTTAACCTAAGCAGACTAACACAATGAGATTTAATTGGATCTCAATGATCATTTATATTTTTAACCCCCTAAAAGACTGTAATTTTTATTATAATACAAAACAGAAGCCAAACAAGCACTCATACATCAGACGAGTACCAGCCCAAGTAGTCCATTAGTCCATTCTAAGCACTATCTTATTAGGCAAAACATGTGAAAAGAAATTTTTAAAAGAAATTTTTTGCCACTCCTCAATATCTGACCCCCACTCTCTCAGAGCATATATTGTATATGTTGTATAGCAGGTCCAGAGTACTCAGTGAATGAGGGAAAAAAAGGTGAGCAGTACATATGTCTACTACTAGCTATCACCTGCAGTTTACGTAGCCAAATAATTCAGCTCTTAAGTAGATGAGCTCTCAAAGTAGGTTATCAGGGTACATGAGAGTAAAAATGCAAACTGTCTTTCTTCAGCAAATGGAATGGAGACAATTAATGATATTGATGAATAGAGGCAATTGTAAAATGCTTCTTTATTTTATTCATCTGATTCTAAATCTGATTTATCTGACATCTATTCATCTACCTTGGTAACTGAAAGGTTCAACAGATGTATCAGTGATATCAATTACTCTCTCTCTCCATTTGGCTCAGAGCAACAAAGAAGGCAATGCTTATTTGAGTCTTTCTACTAATTTAGCTAGATAGCATACATTCTTCAAATAATTGTTTCTAATAGTTTATAAACTCAGCAGATACCAAATATAGCATACATTTATATAGATGTATCATATATATTTGTACATTTTGGGTAAAAATTTGAACCATAATTTTTTTCTTATTCTAACCTTAAGTAGCCCTCATAAGAATTCTAGAAATATATGTTGGGCAGCTATTTACCCACGTTTTCTCAGGTACCACCAAGCCCTATCGATGCTTCCACTGTTGCATCCATGGCGATTCTTGGGACAGCAAGAAATCAAATTCTGAGGAGACAGATTGGCTGTGTATCGACCCTTAGACTGAATTGCTATTCGGTCAGCAGCCACACCTGTTTCAAATAAAACATTGATTAATATTCAAATGGCACATGGAATTTCTAATAATTTACATACCCTTTTTAAGTTGAAGACTAAACTAGTCTTCTAAAATTTATGTAATTTAAAATTAAGGCAAAATTGTATTAATATATTTATGGATTCCAATAAGTTCACTGTGTCATAATTTCAGCCATAAGTTTTATGTGATTTTGGTATTGCCCCATTGTCTTATCAACTTCAAAGACTTTTCTAGTTCCTTGTTTCTTGCATGTTCTATATACTTCTGAATTCTTCATTAAGAAATCTGTCAAATGAAACTCCTCATGGACCAAGGCTGTATGTTACTGACATTTGTATACCCTGCACCTAGAACAGTATCTTAAATATAGTTATGGATAATTATATATTTTTTGAAATGAATGTAACTAAACTAAGGAAATCAGAAAAACTGATTATAGAAATATTAATTGGAAATTCACCTATGTTAATCTGATATAGTGGAATAAATCAAATTTCTGGGTTTTTTAACTGGTATCTAGTTTAACTGCCTGTAAGACCATTCTTAAATTAATCCAGACTAATATGACTCTATCTGATAAAATATCTAAAAGTTACACAGCACACTTTTATGCTTATAATATTCTCAAAAATCATGATCCTAATCTTATTTCAGTAGATGTGGAATTCATATATATATATATACATGAATTCATTTATATATATATATATATATATATATGTGAATTCATTTATATATATACACATATATATATACTTATATATATAAATGCCTTTTATTATTGAAACTTACAGTCTTCTGTTTAAATAATTTCCTAGCTTGGCCATCATGAATCAATTTATCCCTTTTCCCAATACATATTTATTGACCACCTACTAAATGACAGATGTAATATATGATAAGACACAAAGAGTCATAACTAGTTAACCAGTACCAGAAAACTATACATGTTTTCATTTTGATCATGCTACCATGATAAACTAATATAAGTAATGAGATCATGAAAATAATTGGGGAGGATGCCATTTTGGTACACATTGTTTGTTGTTGCCTGGTATAGTCTCAGTCTAGATGATTAATCTTTTACTTTTAATAGAAGGCAGCAGAGCCATACCCTTTCTTCTAACCATCTAATTTTCTCAGAAAAAGTTATCATTTCTGCTCATTAAAACTGTCTTGGTACTAGAACCCTTCAAAATGCTAACTTAGAATTATTCTAAAATAATTTATTTTGAAATGATTCATTTACATATGCATTTCTGTACATACATGGCTTTTATGTAACTACAGCATATGTACATCTCCATAGTAAAATTGCTGGCACATTTCAGTTGCTCAATATGTGTTCCCAACTATTATTGTGTTAGGATATATTTCATAGGAACAAATGACATTATACTACCTTCTCTGCTATCCTCAAGAAAATAGTTCCCTACTTCATAAAAGAAAATAGAAATCCTTTGATGCTTTGACTTTCAGTACAAGGGTTCAGAATCAAATATAATTTTTTGAAATGTAGAGAAAAGAATATTCAAGGAGTCAGAAACTTGACTTCAATGGTAATTTTGCTTGGCTTTCGGCTCTGGGTGAATCACTTTATCTATATGCGCCTCTTATCAAACCAAAGACTTAAAAAAGTTGACCTATAAGATTCCTTCTAGCCCCATGAATCTGGAGATTTCAACTAAAGGACAAATATTTTAAATTCATATGGTATGCAATATGTTGCTCTTATGTAGACATTTCTGAATCTCAGTGAAGGTTTAATCCAAATTCACTAGAAATACTTAGAAAAGGTCAGAAGATTAAAGAATGACTCAGTTCAACAAATTGTTTTTCACTCTGTTTGAAGACTTTTATTGGGCTTTACCTTTGAGACACACACTATTATTTTCTCTACTTATTTTATTCTGTCTCCAAATTTGACTTGTATCATCCCCACCATTTCCAACTCTTTCACATCTTCAGCCTCTGACATCTTGCTAGAATTTTATTTGACTAAATAACTACTGATTTATATATGTAAATATTTTAATGTCTTATTTATTCCATTTTACAGCCTCTTTTAAACACAATTTTTGTCATTTTAACTACTACTTTCTGATAGAATTTTTTAGATCTTCACAAGAACCTAGTTTCTTCTTTTCTTTTCTTAACACATTAAAAAAATTATATCATCAGCCTGGTTTTCCATGCGGAACACACAGGACACAAAACTGTGTCCTCTAAAATCCAGAATGTGTTGAAAACCCTCTCTCCATTGTTTTGGGGACAAATGCAGACTTAGTCCTGTACTGAGGCCTTCTGTGGGTCTGTGGCCTAGGGACCCCAAAACACACTGTCTAAATCAGCCGAGCACGTTTACTCTCAGCATTTCACCACCAACATCTGTCCTAAGGCATCTTCAGAAATACTGGTCTAACCTAAAGTTAAAGTAGAATGCTTAGATATCACCTAGGAGGTGTACTACATTAACCACATGAACACAAAATGACAAATGATTTATCTGATTAAATCTCTCCCATCCATCTGGAATAGGGCTTAAAGAGATCCCCATGTGGATCCCTACTGCAGTGAGGACCAACATCAGATAGTCAGGGAGCTAGTAGGCAGTAGCATAAACAAAGGGAGCCACTCCAGAGGTGCCCTTGGCTACTGGCATTATTTCTAGAACAAACTAGCTGATACCTACACAATGAAGCAATGTTATTCCCACAAAAATATCAGCACTTTCCTGTCCTAAAAAAATGCCCCGCTTCAGAGCTGGCTCCTCTAAGAGCCTAGGTACTTATTTCACAATGCTCTCGGTGCTTAGCCTGCTTTCGAGAACTCTTTTGTAATTACCTTTAAAGCTTAGAACATAGTTTCTTGATAGCAGCCAGTAAGTATTATGTTAGTGTATTTAATTGCTGGAGTACAGCAAACACTCCTTTGAGGATAATTTGGACACCAAATCTTGGCATTAACTTGAGTGTTGATTTACTGGACTTCTGAGCTTATAGGAAACTCACTACAAAAGATGTATTGTTACACTTTTGAATGATCAGCAACACTAATTTGAGAGTTATTCTTATTAAAAGACCAGTTATATTACTTTGGACTCAGAACCTATATATTTGTTTTTATCTAAAATGAAATCAAACTCATCCAATCCACTATCAGTTCATTCTGTTCTTGCTTTATATCAAATTAGTTTACCAATTTAATATATTTTTGAAAATATTTTTAAAAGAATTTTAAAATGATAAGGATATGCACATATATATAAATATATTAGTATTATATTATGAATGAAAAGGAACCTTACACTCCTCTTACTATCTGTCCTTAAATCAAAGGACAAACAAATAGGCAACTTTTTTTCGTTGCTCTTTTGATTTACTCTCTATTTAAGATAAACCCTACAGACCAATTTTCAGAGTAAAATGGACTTTTATATAATGTTCAGGATGCTTTCTCTGAAGAATAAGATTTTATTTTAATTCACCAAATATTAATATTTAAGCATTCTAAATTTTAAAACCTTTTAATTACTGTCCCAGGATCTAGAGTCAAAGGGAGAATTTATAAGGAATTAATTAAAATGACTTCATTACTTGCAGTGGAAAAAGCCCATGATGCAGCACAATTTTTTTGATCCAATGGGCCATGAGTCCATCCAGGCCATTTGTAAGAAGCAACAAAAAACTCTGGAAGATCCGTTATTGCCGCTAAGGGAGCCTAGGGAAGAAGAAGAGGCAGAAGTGTCAGGCTGTTTCAAATGTACCCCGGTAATCATTATAATAAAATTCCATGTCCTTTTATAACATTTGTTATTGTATTTATTTTGTACATTCAAGTTTTCTCAATAACATCCCTGAAAAGCATTAGTTATGTACAATTTCTAATCCACATATGTTTAAAATGGAAATTCCATGTGGGGAATCATAACAGTACAAAATCCTAACAATAATACACAGAATGCTTTTTCTGGGTTACCACACAGTACAATAATTATGTTTGTCATCTTAAATCAGAGCTTTGGTCATCCTTGTGAAAAATTGCATGGTGCTATTTAAATTTGAGCTCATGAATTATGTTTTATGTCTCTCCTATGTTGGAGAATGTGTATGATTCTACATGAAATTAATTTTGAAACAATGAATTTGTGGCAACTATTCATTAACACGCTTGGAACCCAAAGGAACATGATTTTTACACCAGTTATTAAGAAACAAAAGTGGGACAAATTGGTTGACATTTATAAAACCTTTGAAGATTCAAAGGACTTTGGGAAGTGTGTAATGCCAAACATACAGTACCATTATGTCTTAAGAGCACATGTTAAAGTCCTGACAGAGTCAATTTTCAGCTGCTACCTTTCCAAGAAAGCAAATTAAATTTTATAGACCTTGCTCTGTTCATGTCATTCAAAGAAAATCTAAAGCACGATGCCCTGTTCTTTGCCAAACTTTTCTAAAGAGTGAGGTTTCGCTTCCATAAATAATCAGAACTCAATCCAAATAAGGATTTGTCTATTATTTTTCATCAGTTATGCATACACACATAAGTACTGTCCCAAGATCCAGAGTCAATGATGCAGACTCATGCATCATTTTTGAGACTGCTTTAAATTTTTTAAAGTATTTTAATACTCAATGTTTTCTTTTGTCTTCTCATTAGCTCTAACAGCAGAGCAAATATTATTCATTCTATTTCATGAATGAGGAAATATATTTTTAAAAATTAAATGCCATGCTAAGGCCTCTCAGTTAAAGAAGAGATAACCCTGCCCTAACTGGTTTGGCTTAGTGGATAGAGTGTCGGCCTGCGGACTGAAGGGTCCCAGGTTCGATTCCAGTCAAGGGCATGTACCTTGGTTGTGGGCACATTCCCAGTAGGAGGTGTGGGGATGTGCAGGAGGCAGCTGATCGATGTTCTCTCTCATCGTTGTTTCTAACTCTCTATCCCTCTCCCTTCCTCTCTGTAAAAAACCAATAAAATATTTGTTTTAAAAAAAGAGATAACCCTGAAACTAGACCCAGGTTCTAGAATTCTTAACACTATGCCCCATCTAGCATTTCCCTACTATATTAGGAATACACAGAAACTTTGCAAAGACGTAAAATGTCTGTATTTAAACGTTTTGTAATTGTGCATTGATCCAACATCTTGCAAACAAAATTACTTCTGATAAGTATATAATACCTTTACAGACTACAGTAGTCCTAGCCAGTTTGGCTCAATGGATAGAGCACCGGCCTGCGAACTGAAAGGTTCCCATGTTCGATTCCTGGTCAAGGGCACATGCCAGGGTTGCAGGCTGAATCCCCAGTAGGGGGCGTGCAGGCAGCAATCTATGATTCTCTCTCATCATTGGTGATTCTCTCTCTCTCTCTCTGCCTCTCTCTCTCTCTCTCTCTCCCTTCCTCTCTGAAATCAATAATATATTTTTTAAAAGACTACAGTAAAATTGAAAATGCACATGTCTGCTTAAAAATGTATCCCACAAAATATTTATAAATGTAAAATTTAATGAGAAAGTTCAGTTTTTATTTAAAGAATTGTTATTACCTGATAAAAAGAGTTATTAAATATTGATTTCCATTACTATAAACACTGCTGTTTAGATGATGGAAGAAAAGGACAGAAAACATTGAACAGATCACAGTGGAGTGCCTGCATAGTAACTAGAAGAGCAGTATCACAGATATCCAGCTGATTTTAGCATACTAAGCCAGTAGATTAACCACACTGCAAAAACTTATAGTTTGAGAATAAATTTATTGCTTTGAGTAGATAGTTTCAGAGATATTGAACCACTCTCCAAGGGAGTCTTTTTATGGACAGAAATACAGTAGTCCATCCTTATCAGTTGTTTTGCTTTTTGCAATTCTGGTCACCCAAGGTCAACCATGGTGGGAAAATATTACATGGAAAATTCCAGAAATAAACAACTCATAAGTTTTAAATTGCATGCTGTTCTGAGTAGAGCCATGAAATCCTGCATTGTCCTGCTCCATTCTAACTGTGCTGTGTATCACCCCTTTATCTAGTATATCCATGCTGTATACTTGCCCCTCCCATTAGTCACTTAGTAGCTATCTTGGTAATCAGATCAGTTATTAGTGATAGAGAGACGACAGTCACATAACTTTTATTAGAGTACTAGAGGCCCGGTGCACAAAAATTTGTGCACTCAGGGGAGTGGGTCCCTCAGCCCGGCCTGTGCCCTCTCACAGTCTGGGACCCCTGGGGGGATGTCCACCTGCTGGCTTAGGCCCGCTCCCTGGGGGATCGGGCCTAAGCTGGCAGTCAGACATCCCTCTGGCAGCCTGGGAGCCCTTGGGGCATGTCCACTTGCCAGCGGGGACCAGGCCTAAGCTGCAGTCAGACATCCTTAGTGTTGCTGAGGAGGCGGGAGAGGCTCCCGCCATCACTGCTGTGCTGGCAGCCGGCAGCCTGGCTTGTGGCTGAGCAGGGCTCCCTCTGTGGGAGCGCACTGACCACCAGGGGGCAGCTCCTGCATTGAACGTCTGCCCCCTGGTGGTCAGTGTGTGTCATAGTGACCAGTCATTCCCAGCTGTTCTGCTGTTAGGGTCAATTTGCATATTACTCTTTTATTATATGCCTGGTGCATGGGTGGAGGCTGGCTGGTTTGCCCTGAAGGGTGTCCCAGATTAGGGTGGGGGTCCCGCTGGGGTGCCTGGCCAGCCTGGGTGAGGGGCTGAGGGCCATTTTCAGACTGGCCACACCCCCTTCAGGGTTGGGGTTCCTACTGGAGTGCCTGGCCAGCCTGGGTGAGGGGCTGAGGGCCATTTTCAGGTTGGCCAGACCCCCTTCAGGGTGGGGATCCCTACTGGGGCACCTGGTCAGCCTGGGTGAGGGATTGAGGGCTGTTTTCAGGCTGGTCAAGCCCTCCAGCAGGGATCCTCACTTCTTCAGGGTGTGGCCAGCCTGGGTGAGGGGCTGAGGGCCATTTTCAGGTTGGCCAGACCCCCTTCAGGGTGGGGGTCCCCGAGGGTGCCTGGTCAGCCTAGGTGAGGGGCTGATGGCTATTTTCAGGCTGGCCACAGCCCCCAGCCACCCAAGCTCACAGCTTTCAGAAATCTGGGATTTATTTATCTTCTATAATTGAAACTTTGTTGCCTTCAGTGGAGGCCACAGGAGGGAAGCTTGGCTTCCTCCATCGCCGGGGCAACCAAGCCTTCTGCTTGCTCCAGCTCCGTGCCTGTCGACCACCATCTTGGTTGGGTTAATTTGCATATAGTCGCTCTGATTGGCTGGTGGGCATAGCTTGGGGGTGTAGCAAAGTTACAGTCAATTTGCATGTTTCTCTTTTATTAGATTGGATATTGTCATAAATTGTTCTATTTTATTGTTAGTTATTTTTGTTAATCTCTTGCTGTGCCTAATTTATAAATTATTGTTGGTATAGTTATAGTTTCAGGAATCCCCTGGGGGTCACAGAACATATTCCCCATGGATAAAGGGGGACTACTGTACACATTTCTTATTCAATCCTCATACCTCCCAATGCTATTATTGGCTTATAGTGGGCTTTTAAGCATTTACTAGCATAATACTATGTAGCCTCAAATTTACAAAAAATAGATGTCAGTTATTTTGATTTATCACTTTATAATCCCTATTTAATAACAGCTAGGATATTTCCCTTCTCTGCTGAAGCAATAAAAATATAAACATTACTTTAAACATACTTCAGCAGGATTGAGTCATTTAGAATTTGACTTTTACATTCTAAAGCCTATCAGAAAGCTTTGTGTATGGGATGTATTCCATACATACCTGGTAATAAGAAGAAGATACCCACCTATCTATCTAATAGATTTCATCCCTTTAAAAAAATCAGTTTTCTTCTGTGGGCACATTAATAATAATAATAAACCAGATGCATTTTTTTGGTTTTATTAATTATTGTTCAAAAATAAAAATAAATCTAAATGACTAACCCTTCTCAATACACTAAGCAATAGAGAAACAATAAGCAAAATAACATTTTTATTTAAAACATTTTTACCAACCCACTAAGCCAGATCGACTTATCAGGATCACCTATTAGATCTTTGAAGATTTTTTACTACTTATTTAATATTTCTTTTCCTAAAATATAAGCCCATACAATTTGAGGCCCAATAGGCATATATTACCTTACATTGTTATTTGCCTTATGATATCAGAAAACCTATGTATAAAAGGCTAATATGCTAAGTGTCCATCCAACCAGTAGCTATGCCATGCACTGACCACCAGGGGGCAGGTGCTCAACACAGGAGCTGCTTAAGCTGCAGTGACTTGGTAGCTGTGGTTCTCGGGTAATGCACCCTGAAACCAGACAGGAGGGAGCCCCGATTCCTCGCGGAGCTGCCTGATTTCATCTTCAGCAGTGGGTTATGTTGTTGCTGGGGCACTGTGGGCCCTGAATCTGGTTTACTACACAATTACATTTGTGTTCCACATCCTGTACAACAGCAACTTTGCTGAGTGCCCTCTTGCACTCTCGGAACCCCTGGAGGGACCCCGCTCAATCCACAGATGCCCTTCGAGCCATGGCGCCACCCTAGGTGCAGCCGGTTGGGGAGGGACCACAGGAGGTTGGCTCTAGGGTGATGGCGAACCTTTTGAGCTCGCATGCCAGCATTTTGAAAAACCCTAACTTAACTCTGGTGCCGTGTCACATATAGAAATTTTTTGATATTTGCAACCATAGTAAAACAAAGATTTATATTTTTGATATTTATTTTATATATTTAAATGCCATTTAACAAAGAAAAATCAACCAAAAAAATGAGTTCACGTGTCACCTCTGACACATGTGTTATAGGTTCGCCATCACTGCTCTAGGGTATGTCCGGCCCATCTCACCCAGTCCCACCCTGCCAGCCACCTTCTAATTAATTTCCTTTCAATGTGCATGAATCCTTGCATTGGGTCTATCATCTGATATAATGAACACAGAGAAAATTTTATATCTCATTATATAATTGCTATGTTTACATTAAATTATTACATAATTTCTCTGCAAAGTGAATCATTTTAAGACCTTATAAATAAAGGTAAGTGTTACAGAATAACAGCTTTCAGGTATTGGTAATAGAGGTCTAGCTTCAATGAATGATATGTTTGTTTTTTGTCAAAGGATAGAATCAAGAGATTCAGCTAGGAGTGAAACAAATTCCAAAATGACAGTAGTATAAATAGATAATATATTTTAACAAGACTCACACTATTACATATGGGCATTTTAATTCTTTTAATTATAATGTTGAAAAAAATTCAGTCATAATCTAATTATATTTCCAATTGAACAGTAGTCAAATTTAAGTCTAAATTTGAACAGTCTCCCTACTTCAATATTTCCATTTAGAAATTAGTGATTAAAGATATTGTGAACAAATATAAGAGCTAAATTCAATGGTTAACACTGGAGAACTTTTTTACAGTAGTTCCTGCATTTAATTCAATCAAAATCTCTGAAAGAATAATGGAAACAGTCACAGAGCAGCCTGAGAGCAAACTAATCAAATTCAGGACATTCCAGAAGCTCTTACTATGAGCCCATATCTACACAGTATTGACTATGTGAATCATTCCCTGTAGCTTTAGTTGCACTTTCCCCCACTGAAATTTGGATAATCAGAGTGGCCCGAGAATCAAAAGAAGGAAACAGGGAATATCATTCTGTTCTGACCTTCACAATCCAAAGCCATGCATACCAAGACATTTCTTCTAAACTATTTGATGTTGGAGAGGAAAGGGCTAATATTCTGGCTGCTAATGGCAAAATGAAGTTTTCATCTTTAACAATAGTTGCCTTCTGAAAGAGTTGTGCTTTGATATTTCTCTAGTTTCTATTTGTAGAGTGGTTTTTAAATGATCTACTTCTTATAAATATCGATATTTAGGGATCACACTGTAGCAGGTAGTGCTAGTTCCCCAGTCCTCCCCGCTTCATAGGTTTTCCTTTCATTCAGAGCAATAACAATTTTATCTCCACGCATGAAAGCTTAGAAAAATTACTCCATTCTCTAGCCCCCCTTGGCTACTAGGTGTGGCCACATTACTAACTTCTGGCCTAAGGGTTGTAACACCAAGTGCCACTGGAAGTGTCTGAGAACTTTCCTTAACAGACATCTGGCACTTTACTTTTACACCTTTTTATTTATCTTAACTGATAAATAACTTATGTGAAAGCTGCCAGGACAATGCTATATTCACTGAATCCAGGACATCCTCAAATGTAAGACACATCCCAATTTCAGAGGGTAAAAGTGAAGAAAATATTCATTTAGAAATTGATGAACAATGATATTCCCTAAAATTTGTTTCTTAGAATACTAGTGTTGAGTTATTGTAACCAATAATTCAAAAATAAGGAGTTAATTAATCCAACAGTTCTGAGAAACACTGATTTTAAAATTAAATAAATTGAAAATTAAATAAATTTTGTCTTCACTATAATATGTTTTTTTTAAAAAAATATTTTTATTGATTTCAGAGAGAAAGAGAGAGGGGAAGAGACATAGAAACATCCATGATGAGAGAGAATTGTGGATCAGCTGCCTCCTGCCTGCCCCCCATTGAGAATTGCCCCTGACCAGGAATCGAATCTGGGACCTTTTAGTCCACAGGCTGACAATCTATCCACTGAGCCAAACCATCTAGGGCTATAATATGTTTTATAAACTAAGATTTGTGAGGCTAAAAGAAATGAAATGTTTATGATTGTAAATGTTTGTGATCCAATGCAAAGTATTCTTATTGTGAAGCAGATCAAAGGATTAGTATTTTATGGAATAAACTTTGAGAAGAACTATAGTATGGACTAGAGAGACCAAGGTTTGGGGAGGACAGAGAGTAGGCCCCTGTAATATCAACACAACAAATCAGCTCTGGAGTCTACTTTTTAATAGCTCCAAATATTTGTTGCTAGAGAGGGAAAATACAATTTTCACCCTTTTTTAAAATGTATCTTGTGGTGACCAATTCAGCCCTTGGTGTTGCTCATGTCATGTTCAATTATACTACAGTGTTATGCATCAGACTGTGACTAATATAGAAAAGTAAAACTGACAACTCAGAAACTGATTTGAGAGATAAGACATTCATTCTGCCACATGTTCAGCTGAATAACAAGTGAGGCTGGGGATATATTTTGTAAAATTTACTGAAGGATTTGGGCTTCCATTCTGAGAAGGAAGGAAAGAAAGAGAAGACAGAGATTTGAGAAGACATAAGTAATCCTTTGATGCTCTTTGAATTACGACAAGAACTGACATCCTACTGTGTCTCTCACCCTTTGCCTACACAGGTGAGATGATTCTGAGATGAGCTGACAGAAATACATACTCTAAGAGGCTCCACCATGACATCTGTCCATACCTTTGAACTGCAGCATTATGGGCACCTACTGTACTTTATAAAACTATTATAAAAGCTTTATGTCATTTGCCTCATTTATGTGGGAACTAAACATCAATTTTATTCAATATTTGTGTTCAATATTACATAAAAAATGTAACAATATAATTGTGTTTTCTTTTCTTTCAGTGTTCTAGTTTCTACACAGGCTTTTGTTTACATAGGTGACAAACATTATTAGAATCAAGTGGAAGATGTTTGTTCAGGCAGGGTTATTCCTAATCAAATTAAAATTTCAATATCCAATGAAGGGTGAAAACTAAACTTGGTAATAATTTACTTTGACTTTTTCCAAAGGTGCTTCTCATCCCTCGGTTTTTGCTGTCATTGAAATGTATTTGAAAAAGGTAAAAACAGATTTTCCTGTGAAAACTAAAACTAGAGAAATAAATACAGTCAATCAAATACGACATGCTATCTAGACAATGATAACATATCCAGCTTATTGAATAAATTTTTATTTCTAACTTCAATGCTCAATGGCTTCAAAAGTTATTATATAATACATAAAATACGATTTTACTTTAACTTCCAACAAACTATTTAAAATATATTATTTTTCTTTTGTTAGTAATGTCAACTAACACACACTAAAGTCCTTTATATTGAGTGAGGGAGAAAAGATATACCAGTAAGCTATGAGGTTAACAAATGATTTTAGAACATTTTTACATAGATCAACCTCATACTATATAATGAAGTAGAGCTACAGGTTTTAATAGTATCCAGATAGCTTCTTAATGTTTTAATAGTGTCAAAATCACTTATCTGTAATAGCTTTTGTTAATTTTTATTGTTCTCTCTGGGGAATCAGCAACAATAAAACTATTTAAAATTTTTTTTAGCAGCTGAGTATAAAAATAAACTCTTAATTTCCCCATTTCTGTTGGAAAATAGTATTTTTCATTCAAATATTCATAATATTTATAACAGAATATAACACAGTGAAGCTTTTTGAAGTTATTTCCCAAATTCAAAAACACTTGAACCCTGGCTGGTGTGGCTCAGTTGGTTAGGTATCATCCCATGCACCAAAAGGTTGCTAGTTCAATTCCCAGTAGGGAGCATACAGGAGGCAGCTGATGGATGTTTCACTCTCATATCAATTCTTCTCTCTCTCCTCCCCCCTCTGTCTCTCTCTCCCTTCTTCTCTCTCTCTAAAATTTAATAATTAAAAAAGCACTTGAATATTGTCTGCAAAAACAATCATACTCAAATTGATTAGATTTGCTTTGATATGATTTGATTTGATTTGATTTGATTTGGAGGCATAGAACTTCAGGTTTACCAGAAATATGTAAACTCCATCAGGGCCAATAAATACAGATATACACCTTTCTTTATGAAATAAAATGTTCCAAATGATGAAACTGTGGATCATTTAATCCTTAGAGAATTGACCTATTTCAGAACCCTGTATTCTTCTCAGGTTAATCCAAGAAAGAAAGAACTATTTATATATTATATAATATTTCCTTAGTGCTTTACTATTAAGTACTGTGCTGAGCACTTCTCATTCAGTGTTTCATGGAATTCTTACTATCATAATAGTTAGGAACTACTGCTATCACCATTTCACATAGGAGGAACCTGAGGCAGTAAGTGGAGGAGCCAGACTGAGACCCAAGCACATTGGCTGTACAGTATATGGAATGGTGCCATACAGGTATACGCACTGGCCTATGCCTGCCTATTAACCTACTTCAACTATGATATGTCTGCTGGCTCAAGAAGACATCCATCAATGCCAGTTTTGCATATAGCTATAATAATTAGTTGACTCAATTCTTTTATTTCTGAAACACAGAGAGTATCCTATTTTATATGAATACACTTCTGCTCCCTCCAGCATTCTGATTTCAATATTTTAGTTTAAATGAGCATTTCCTAAAGTGTGTGCTATGGAGACAAAACCTTGGGGAATATTAATAATTATTATGAACAAACCAAACAGAAAAAAAAACGGTTCCCTGATCTCATGAATTTAGAAAACACTAGATAAAAAAAAATGTTGGAATAAGGGTTCTCAGTGTGTTCAACATACTAATGAATAGTGTGACTCTTCAGAAGGAAGATATAGTGGTAAACCTGCTTTGTACCATAAGGAGACAAAAGGCTCAGTGAGCAGAATTTCAAGTTCTTCTGAGGAGCTATCCTTCTTCTGAAGGCCTGCTCCCAGTCAATCCCTATGTGAGTCTATCCATTCAACAATCAAAGTTTCAATGGACTGGCATAGAATGCTGATTCGTTCCATTGTTCTTAACATTCATAGTGTAGACAATGTCAAACAGAGCTGTACAATCAAGCCATGAATTTGAACAATCTCAAGATAACGCTTTTAGGAAAAATTTAACCAGGAATTGATCAGCCAGGATTTATTGACCTGACATGAGACATAATCCTAAAGTGGGTGAAGGGATCCTCTGTACACGGCAAGAAACTATGTGGTCTAGGTCAGGTCCCTCTAGGGCAGCTGTTCTCAACCTTCCTAATGCCGCGACCCTTTAATACAGTTCCTCCTGTTGTGGTGACCCCCAACCATAAAATTATTTTTGTTGCTACTTCATAACTGTAATGTTGCTACTGTTATGAATCATAATATAAATATCTGATATGCAGGACGTATTTTCATTGTTACAAATTGAACATAATTAAAGCATAGTGATTAATCACAAAAACAATATGTAATTATATATGTGTTTTCTGATGGTCTTAGGCGACCCACAGGTTGAGAACTGCTGCTCTAGGGCTTCTT
This sequence comes from Myotis myotis, assembly GCF_014108235.1. Taxonomy (NCBI): domain Eukaryota; kingdom Metazoa; phylum Chordata; class Mammalia; order Chiroptera; family Vespertilionidae; genus Myotis; species Myotis myotis. The sequence continues at coordinate 76,090,484 of NW_023416379.1, forward strand.
TCTTTCCCTTTTTCTACTTTCTTTCATCCACTCTGCTTCCATCCAGAGAAAATAGGAAGTCTATGTTGCCTTTTATCTGCCCTCATTTAGGAACACCACCCAGGAAAGGCTTCCCCAAATCCTTAAATTACCTGTTTCTGATCCACTACAATCAATATATTTCTATTCCTCATTATTACTAATCACACTCTACAAAAATTCATTTCAATTCAACTAATTCCTATAGATTAAACAGACTTTCCATATGTATATGATTGTGAAACTCTTTGTACATCTATTGGTATTCCTCTTACTCATCTTCAGCAAACACATTCTGGGAATAGTGACATAAGCCAAGGAATGAATCCAGGAAACCAGGCAGGAAACAGAAGAGCTTTCACAGGAACCAGGGCTGACTCATGGCTTATCTTTCCCACCGGCATAAAAAGAGAATTAAATGAAACACAACTTGCATCTATGTAATATGGTCAAGGAAAGGGAGATGTTTTAGGGTGAGGATGCAAAGGAGTTTCTTGGCAAAATCATTACCACTGTTATCAACCGCTTACCCTAACTATACATATAGACCCTCTTATGTTGAAAGTGGTATAAAAATTTGGAGAAAAGTTAGGGGTGGAGGGAAATTATCCAAAACCATACAAAAAAATAATTCACTTTCAATTTACTCAGAGGCAATTTGATATATTAAGGATATTTTTCATTTAGTCACCAAGCTAAGAATTAACCAATTTTTTTAGCTCTTCCTATAGTTACCAGTGTTCTTCAGTTCATATTAACCTCATGTTCTTCCTAGGAGTTCTTATTATATTTCTAATCATCTTATATTTGACCAGATATCAGGACACTGCCAACCCTTAAAACTTTTGAAAGGCCCTCAGTCTTCAAACTACTGTGCCCTAGAAATGAAAAGCTACTTCCTTACCTTACATCATAAGCGGGAAATGGAAATCTTACAGACCATTCAAATTTTCCTTATTGCTTTCCTGGAATTACTAGGCCACTGTATTACATTAATTCACAGCATTAGGTAATTTACATTCTCCCAAACTACTAATCATTAAGGTTTTGCACTTAAATATCACCACAGTTATATGCATAACCCAGGGACACAGACAACAGTGTGGTGAAGGCCTGGTGGGGGCGTAGGGCATGGGGTAGAGGGAGTCAACAATAAAGATAAATTAAAAAATGTATGTATCACCACAGTGACTTTTATGCAAACAAATCTCTGCAGCTAATAATGATTTAGAGTTAAATTTCTTTTTCTATGCTATGGTGAGAGGCAACTTAGGAAAGAAATGGACTTCATTTTCTCTAGAATATAAAATATTCCAAGTTGCAAAAATTAACACTTAAAAAAGGAAATGTTAGAAATAATACAGAGAAATGTACATAGATACCCAGTGTGTGGCTGCCTGGGGACCTCAATAAAAGCAGGGGAAAGAGCAATCCTTATAAAGATAGAAATTTATTATTTTCCTAAATGATTCTGCTTCTTTTTTTTCCTGATGAGGGTAAAAATGAAAAGAAATAAAAGAGCCGGGGGGGAGGGGGGCGGCGGAGAATACCTCTTATAATCCATGACACTGTTAGGTCACTAAAATTAATGAATCTGAGACACATCTCTAAAGATTTGATACCTTACCAGTTACAGGAAAAATCCAAAAATACACCTAAGCTGACCATTGCATAAAGTTAGTGCTGGATCGAAGATTTAAAGGCTTTTTGCTAGTTTGAACTTCAATGGGCCAAAGCTTACAGATTCTACTGGAACTCTACGGACAATTTTGAGGGCAGATCTTTTAAGATGCCTTGGTTCTGTAATTTAAGTAATTTTTCGGTGGCTTTTCACTTCTCTCAATCTCAGTGTGACTTAACCACTCTCAATCTCAATTTTCTTGTCTTTACAATGTGGGTAATTATAGTACCCACTACATCAAGCTGCTGAGGAAATTAGATGAGATGATGTGTGAAAGTGCTTATAAGAGTGCTTAACACACAACTATTCAATAAATGGCAGCTATTACTATCTTTTCTGATACTAGTTATAATTTAGAAGGCCCTGCTAGTGGAATTTGAATTGAAATAACAACTCAGGGGATTACATCTCTCAAAAGCAAAGCATATTAAATGTTTAATGAGAAACCTGTGGATTTACAATTTATCCAACAGCAAACAGCAGTCTCTGAGATGCTGAGAGTTTCCAGGCAACCAGGGCCTGGTACTTTTACTGCTGAGTGAGGAGGCTGCAGTCCAGCAGCCTGGGAGCCCAACGCTGTCCTGGGCAGTTGTCCAGGGGCCTTTAATACAATCAACATCTCAGCAGCAAAGTGTATGTGCCTGAAAGACATCCCATATCTTGGGGTGGTAAAACTATAGTTCTGGGAGTTAGAAATCTGTGACAAATATAGAGGTGGAAGCATATTTATGCAAGATACCCATTATCAGATGATAACACCTCTTAAAGATGTAAGGGAAGATCAATACAATAGTACAAAACATAAGAGTGTTAGGAAAAGCAGAAATCTCAAGAAGTTTGCCAGGCATCAGGAAAAATTTGAAGATGTGTTTTCAAGGGAAATGTTAAGGATTTTTGAGGCTAAACCTTTATTAATCATCATAGCATACATGTCTGCTGTTATTGGCACTTATTTATCCGCATGTGATAATGGATAGTTCAAGAGACAAATCCACAAAATAACTATGTTTGTTTTTAAAAAGGAAATAAGGACAACTAATGCCTTTCTTAAGCACTGAATCACTGAGCAGCCAATAATCAGAAACATGACTTTCTGTGAAATCATTAGCAATGCAAATGAATGCACAGTTGCTCTTGAAGATAGGAGACTATATCTAATTGATATTAGTAAACTTTAAATGAGATTTTGAGGAATGTAACAACCATTCCATTTGGGGAAAGGTTTTTTGTTTTTATGACCAAATTATAACTGAAAGCTCAGAACTCACTATTTTTATTATTTAAAATAGCTTTAAATGCACATACAAATGCACCTGCACACACACACACACACACACACACACACACACACACACACACACACACCAAGAGAGTTAACACTTACTGTCACTTCATTCATGCTCAGAAGCTTGGGGCTGGGTGGGAAGGTGCCAAGACGATATTTGAAACCTTCTTCTAAAGTCATTCCCCAGAATTGACTATAGTTCTGGGCTGTCCATCTGCCTTACAAATGAAAGAGAATAATATGTACAGGTTATATCATAACACTCTTATAAGTACATGTTCATTTATATTTCAGAAATTATATAAATGCAAAGCTCACAAAGTTGCAACTATTATTGCAAGCTAGATTTATTTTTATATAAGTGATGCAATATTGCTTACTCTAGTAGTGAAGTATTTGCTACACTCTTCCTAAATTAGGCATATTTCAATATGAGAAACCTAAGGCTATAACAATATAGACTAAATTTAAGAATATAAAATATTTATAAACTGTATATGGATTAAGTGGTAATAAGGCCAATATGTGCAGTTTTGAAAAAATGTCTTTAAGTGTATTTTAAATAGAAGTTTGAATGTGTAAAAAATATAGATTAAATGCAGCAATCTATTTTATTTATAATTTAGACTTGAAAAGAAGTTGAACACATAAAAAGTAGTACCCATAAAAATTGATAAAATAGGTATTCTTTAAAAGATTACATCAATGTTAGTTTTATTGAAATATTTTATTTAAATATTAAGATACTCTATCATGTTGAGTTAATTTGTGTTAAGTGCTCAATATTAGTTATTATTAGTAATTAATATTTATAATATAAATTCAATTGGTGTGAAATTAAATAACAAGAGAAGTGAATCTCTTTCTAGAGACGTATTTGGTGCCCTTACATAGAAAAAGAAGCTTTGTTTTTAAGTTCTAATATTGATATTTGAAGACAACAAAAATTCCTGAATGTTAGGAGATGAAAAATGAGAGAGATTTAAGTAATTTAATCATTGCTTGTTTGAATAATCTGAAAATTGAGGGCAATATATTTTCAGTACTTAAATCTAAACTTTTTCTGTTGTGTTTATTACCAAATTGTTTATAATGTGATAGGCTATTATGAATGATTGAAGATAAAACTCAATTTTCAATAATATGCTTAGCAAGTTAATGCTTTTCTTTTATAAGATCTGCTAGTTCATAAAACCTTAAACAACTTTAAACCATAATTGTGAAGTGCAATCTCCATCACCCAAGGAATTTCAATAAGAAACCCTCTGACTATATTAGGTATTGCAGCATTATTTAAGAGACTAACAGAACAAGCCTTAGGCAAAATCACAACATCAGTAAGTATGTTTTTGGTGCCCCACACTAGTAGTTTCTATACATTCAGAGACATTGTGGGCCATTTATTTAATTCCTAAGTTTCGTGAGCAGGGATCAGTATTTTAAAAAATAAAATAGAACAACGGAGAAATAATAGGAATTATTAGAATTTACTGCACACAATGACTCTACTGGTTAAATACTGTTTATAAACATCTAGGTGTGTGTGCGTGTGCGTGCGTGTGTGTGTGTGTGTACTAGGTCACTGAGTTAAATGTATGTTTTGATGTGACTTAAGCTCAAAAAATATGTGAAACACGACTGTCCTATACGATCCTCTTTTGACCTTGACTCCTCCATTCCTTCTCATTCACTTCAGCATTTATTGAGCATTCTTCATTTATCTATCGGATTCCCCCATAAACACTGGCAATATTAAAATAGGTAAATGCATGTACCCTTAGGGAGTGCATCCCTAAAAGACAACAAAGACAGAAATGATTTCAGTATCTGTCATTTCAATAGCAGTAGTGAAAGTGTGACCAGAGTAGAGGATTCATGAGATAGCTCAGCCTGAAGGAGTAGGTACAGTTTTTACAGGAAGTGGATCTAGTGCTCAGTCCGCAAGGCAGCGAATAAGTTTGGTGGCCGGATGTGAAAGAAGAGAGCATTTATTCTGATAGAAGCAACTCCGGAACACAGCATGTGGATTTGAAATTGGGTGGGACATTTATGGAACAGCAGATAAATTAAATGCTTAAATTATGAGAAAGACTAGGGAGACAGGCCGGAAAAAGTATAAAAGGTGATGCAGTAAAGAAGCATTTGGCTCATACGGCTATTTGTACTAAGGAGTATAATTCTATTTTATAAGCAATGGAGTGTCATTGAGGATTTTTAGAATGTGAACAGCAAACATTTGTTTTAGAAGGATAACCATGAAAGTATCAGGGATTGGTTGGTGTTTGGTCAGCCTAAAATTAGGGTCATTTCAAACTAGGTTTCATAAACAAATGCACTAGAATATAGCAAAGGAATAGAGAAATAAATATTAATAGGTATGTGGGAATTATAAGAGTCTGGTGACTGAGAGTGAAGAGGAAAGAAGAATCAAACTAACTTCAAATTTTCTGGGTTGGTTAACAAGGTACTGGAGGATCCCAATAATTAAGAAGAGACCAAAGAGGCTAATCTTTTAAGTTTGGAGTAAGCTGGTTTTGAAAAAAAAAAGGAGAAAAATCAAGGCCAACTTATCCAACAGACTAGACCAGTGATGGCGAACCTTTTGAGCTCGGTGTGTCAGCATTTTGAAAAACTCTAACTTAACTCTGGTGCCGTGTCACATATAGAAATTTTTTGATATTTGCAACCATAGTAAAACAAAGACTTACATTTTTGATACTGATTTTATATATTTAAATGCCACTTAACAAATAAAAATCAACCAAAAAAATGAGTTCGCGTGTCACCTCTGACACGTGTGTCATAGGTTCGCCATCACTGGACTAGACTTTGAATTCATAAAAAGATCAAGTTTAGAGACCTGATAAATTTAAAATGGCCACAAAGTTTTTGCAGCTCTTTCCATTAAGAGGTAGAGCCTATTTTCCCAACCTTTGAATATGGGCTTGTTTAGTGCTTGCTTTGTCCACTATTGATTCTCTTCAAAATTCAAGCTTACGACTCAAAAGAGAGCCTTGGCTTCTCCCATTCATGTCTTATTAGAAGACTGTCATTTTAAAAAAATCTAAAGCTAGCCTGCTGCAGACATGTGGGTCTGCCACCAACCACTACCCACCCCCAGATGGAGGAGTGAGGCCAGCTTAGCCAATTCAGTCTCAGATGAGGTCCCAGCTGTCTGTAGATAGATGAGTAAACCCAGGAGAAGCCAGCAAAGAGCCTCAGCTGAGTCCACCCAAATTGCTGATGTGGATTAATGAAAAGCTTGTGGTTTTCAGCTGCTAAATTCTGTAGGGTTTTATTTGTTTGTTTTTGTGTGTGTACGCACGCGTGTGTGTGTGTGTGTAGCAACAGGCAACTGGAACAGTTATCAATATCCATTTGTTCCACTAACATGGTAATTATTACTTGTGCCACTAAACTGTCACTTATATACTGCCCTATCACTAGAAATCCTTCTGCAAAATATGGCATGTTGGCTCCTCAGCTAGCTTGTAAATTTCTTTAAGACAGAAATACTTTATTTGTATCCTTAGCAGTGCCACAAAAGAAATATATTATGTTAATATTAATTGATTGCATTAAAAATAATACATGGAATACATAAGCACTGAAGTAGGTTATGTAGAATGAATAAAGACTTGGATCCAATATACTACTATGATGCAAGAAATAAATATTTTAAGGAAAAGGTTGTGTATATTTGTATGTAAAGCATTTAATAAATCATGAATGATATATAATGCAATTTTTTTTAAACCTAGAGTACATGCCCTTGACCAGAATCAAACCTGGGACCCTTCAGTCTGCAGGCCGACGCTCAATCCACTGAGCCAAACCGGTCAGGGCTATAATGCAATTTTCACACTTGAAATAATTTGGACATAAGGAACAGAAAATTAGAACTTTCCTTTAAATTCAGAGACTTCCTTCACCCTGCCTCCCGATTCCCCCCAGTAATTAGTTTTACTCCTTTTCTTCACAGTTTGTTGTTGTTTTTTTTAATTGTTTAAAGTATACATATGTCTCCTTTTTCCCCAATTGATGACCCCTCCGGCCACTCCTGCCCCCAGGGCAAACCCCCACCCCTCCAGTGTCCGTGTCCATTGGATATGCTTATATGCATGCATACAAGTTCTTTGGTTGATCTCTTATCCCCTTCCCCTTCCCAACCTTCTCTTTGAGGTAGGATGGTCTGTTCAGTGTTACCTTGTCTCTGGATCTATTTTTGTTTATCAGTTTATGTTGTTCATTATCTCCCACATATGACTGAGCTCATGTGATATTTATCTTTCTCTGACTGGATTATTTCACTTAGCATAATGCTCTCCAGGCCCATTAATGCTGTTGCAAATGGTAAAAGTTCTTACTTTTTTTTATAGCAGCATAGTATTCCATTGTGTAGATGTACCACAGTTTTTTAATCCACTCATCAGCTGATGGGCACTTAGGCTGTTTCCAAATCATAGCTATTATAAATTGTGCTGCTATGAACATAGGGGTGCATATATCCTTTCTGATTGGTGTTTCTGGTTTCTTGGGATATATTCCTAGAAGTGGGATCACTGGGTCAAATGGGAGTTCCATTTTTAGTTTTTTGAGGAAACTCCATACTGTTCTCCACAGTGGCTGCACCAGACTGCATTCCCACCAGCAGTGCATGAAGGTTTCTTTGTCTCCGCATCCTCTCCAGCACTTGTTGTTTATTGATTTGTTGATGACAACCATTCTGACAGGTGTGAGATGGTATCTCATTGTTGTTTTGATTTGCATCTCTCAGATGATTAGTGATTTTGAGCATGTTTTCGTAAGTCTCTCGGCCTTCTGTATGTCCTCTTTCTAAAAGTGTCTATTTAGGTCCTTTGCCCATTTTTTGATTGGATTATCTTCCTTTTGTTAAGTTGTATGAGTTCCCTGTCAATTTTGGATATTAAACCCTTATCTGAGATAGCATTGGCAAATATGTTCTCCCATGCAGTGGGCTTTCTTGTTGTTTTGTTGATGGTTTCTTTTGCTGTGCAAAAGCTTTTTATTTTGATGTAGTCTCATTTGTTTATTTTCTCCTTAGTTTCCATTGACCTAGAAGCTGTATTGGTAAAGATATTGCTATAACAAATGTCTGCTATTTTGGTGCCTATGGAGTCTTCTAAGATTTTTATAGTTTCACATGTTATATTTAAGTCCTTTAAACATTTTTAGTTTATTTTTAAGTATGGTTGTAAGTTGGTGATCTAGTTTCATTTTTTGCACATATCTGACCAATTTTCCAGCACCATTTATTGAAGAGACTGTCTTGACTCCACTGTATACTCTTGGGTTGATTTCTGAGTTCTGTTCCATTGTCAATATGTCTGTTCTTGTGCCAGTACCAGGCAGTTTTGAGAACAGTGGCTTTGTAATATAGCTTGCTATCTGGTATTGTGATCCCTCCAACTTTGTTCTTCTTTCTCAGGATTGCTGTGGCTATTCGAGGTCTTTTTTTATATAAGGTAAATTTTTGGAGAGTTTGTTCTATGTCTGTGAAATATGCCATTGGTATTTTAATGGGGATTGCATTGAATCTACAAATTGCTTTGGGTAGTATGGACATTTTAATGATGTTGAGTCTACCAACCCATGAAAACAGTATATTCTTCCATTTGTTTATGTCTTCCTCTATCTCTTTTTTCAATGTCCTGTAGTTTTCTGAGTATTGTGTCTTTTGCTTAACTTCCCTTCCCATCTTTGGTCTGTGTATATTTCCTTTTGCTCTAATCACTTCATTTTTTATTCTTTTAAAGTCATCTATGTTTACTACTAAAAGGCAAAATCCATGTCACTTAAACAGTCCTTGAGTACTCTGTTAATAAACAAATGCTGAAAAGAAAATTGTTCCTTCTAAAGAAGGCAGCGTTCCCAACACCATCTGTACTGCTGTGTATATTTTCTGCATTGCCTGAGATGCAGTTTCTCATGGGCCTATTGAAAGATGGGGTGCTAATTATGCTTCTTGGAACTGTGTGCTTGTAGGCTAAGCATATGAGTCCTTTTAGAAATCCAATTCAGATCATGTTTCATGATGGCACATACTCTTACATTCTCTTAATGATTTGAATGTAATTCAGCCACAGAAAATTATGAGTCTTCCCTAGAAATGTTTAAAATATATTACCACCAAAAGTATTGATTAAACACAGGCACACACACACATACACAGAGGAATTGAGAATGATTTAAGATTATTAATGTCAACAAATGTGACTTTCTATAGTTCATGTCTTCCAAGAAAATATTTTGGGTACATTGAAATAACATTGCTATTGTGCTGACAAACAAGTCTTGTGTGTGGAAGAAAATGATATTGCTAATTTTAAAAAATACATTTCAGGGTTACTTCACTTTCAAGGTTGCTTGATAATAAATCATCTTATGTGAAATCTTTTCCAAAACATCTAAAACGTTATCAGGGGAATATAAAGATTTCATCAGTGGCAGTGGAGAAATCCTGAGACAGACACCAACCAACCTATCCCTTTTCCTTTCAGTTCAATAGAGAAAGCCGATGTTAGCACCTACTTCTTAATTTCCTCTTTGTAAGTGGAGAAGCCACCTAATTTATTAATCTTTTGAAGAGCATCAGTTATTTCCTATGTTTAAGTGTCAGTCAGCCCTATCTTTCATTTTAGTAAAAAGGCTCAATCTGTCTTTTCACTCAACTGTAAGTGAAATTAACTAGATATCAGCCATGTCAGTGAAATTGTATATATGGATTGATTATTTGGGGATCATCAAGATATAGCCCCGGCCCGTGTGGTTTAGTGGTTAGAGCCCCCCCCACACAGTGGTCTCAGGTTCAATTCCTGGTCAAAGGCGTGCACCTGGGTTGCAAGTTTGATCCCCAGCTCCAGTTAGGGATTGTGCAGAAGGCAACCAATAGATGTGTCTCTCACACACTGATTTTTTTCTCTCTCCATTTCCCCCTCTCCTCCTCTCTTTTCCCTCCACTCTCTAAAAGCAATGGAAAAAAAGTATTCTCAGGTGAGGATTAAAAACAAAAAAGATATAATGCTGCCTTCATAAGGCTAGACTTCCCAGGAGAGCTGAGCATGTGATAGATGGGACAGGGCAGCAGCCTAGGGAAAGATGATATCATGAATAAATTATGCCTACTTCCTGATTTTGCCTGAATACTTAACCAAACTAAAGCTCTCCCTACACTCCTCACTCATACCCTGACACTGCTCCTTTCTACACAATTTAAAACCATGCTCTATACTTCTTTTTTGTGCATTTTTATTTTTAATTACTTAATATTCACCTCTGTGCATCCCAATTTTACATGCCTTTCCACCTCTCTTCCCATTTCTTTCTCATGAAATGACTATTTTTAAAGTAAATAATAGGAAATACATTGTCTGCAACCTGAAAGGTAACTGGGAGTGCCAAAAGCCTATAAAACAATATTTCACTCACCCATAGTCTCCATGATTGACATGTTCAATTAATTCTGGTTCAATGAGGCATACATGCTGGGAACATTTCCATTGCTGTCCTGAGCATGTGCTGCAAAGACATAAAAATTACAAAGGTGGTCTGACCTTAATGGAATCCGTTTATAAAATTAGTAAGCAGGGTTGTCCATTTTTAAGGCATAAAACATATTTTGATTAGTCATATGCCTATTTGAATTTTGCAAATATATATGTATATACATATTATGTATATATATATATGTGTGTGTATATATATATATATATATATATATATATATATATCTCCATATATCATATGCATTAGCTACTACTCAATATGTTCTCATCTTCTATTCCAGGCAATTGGTACATAAAGTGACCACACAGTCACTGAAGTTTAAAAACACAAATCCAATTAGACAGTAGATTCAATATATTTGTAATTGGAAGCTTTCTACAGGATAATCCCATCAAGGAAACCTGTTTTTATATACAGTTACTGTGTTCAAAGAAGCACAGTTTATCCATAGTATATTAGAATGTTTATAATTAAGAGGTATATGTAGTGCAGGCCTGCTGTATTATGAAGGCCCACTGTCACGTACATCAAACTCAAGCAATACAAAATATATTCATGATTAAATTTTTTAACATTCATTAAAATTAAATATGCTTATACAAACTATGGTAGATATGTGGTATCTTTTTACTTATGATTCTTTCTAGATAGAATGTATGCTTTGTTTCACAGATGTTCCTTTTATTTGAAGAAAACGCACAGTAGAATTCAGTTCAGTGCCACTTAAATCCATTACCAGGAGTTGCAGTTTTCTTTAATTACTGATCCTTCTTCATAATGTTCACCATCTCTGAGGCAACCTGTCAATATAATGTAAACAAATGAAAATTCTAAATTGAGCAATAAGGTGCCTCCACACAACAGGTAATCTACAATTGTGTTTAGTTTTTCAATTATGCAAAAATATGTGGTGCCAACCTGATGGAAATTCACATCTGGTTTGTGTCAAGTTTTATGTATCAAATTCTTCTGGGCTCACTCCAGGAGCTTTTATCTTTACACAGCATATTATATTCCAACAGAGGGGATTTGTGAAGCTTGAAAACTAGATTATCAAGGAACTAATCACTAACCACACTAAAAAAAAAAAATACAAAAAAACTTGTGTCTTAATAGGTAAGCAATAAAAGTGCTTAAATAAACTTATGTCATTTCTTATTTTTAAAGATCTAAGTCTCATTTGAATATGACTAAATACGTGTGACTAGAGTAAGGAGCTCAACGTTTTGGACAAAATGTAAAACTATTTTATTGAATTCACCTGACCAAAAAATTTTTTTCTTTTTTCTTTAGGATTTAGATCAGGAGAAAAATTCATGAAACCAATAAGAGTGCTGCTATTTATGTTTCAAATCCAATTTTTTTCAACTATTTGCTAGTTGTTAGCTAGTTTACTAGAATATATAAACTACTCAAAAGAGATCAATGGCAAAATATAATCATATAAAAACCACCAGTAAGATATGAAAATAGTACCCTGGTTATATATTAAATCCCTTTTGAGAAAATCCCATATAATAAAAGCCTAATATGCAAATCGACTGAACAGAGGAATGACCAGTGGAACGACCAGTTCCTATGAAATGCACTGACCACCAGGGGCAGACACTTAATGCAGGAGCTGCCCCAAGCCCGCAGGCCCCAGACCAGCCAGGGCGGGTGCCAGCAGGGGCCCCCCTGTTGCCCCACCAGGCACCCTGCAGAGGGAGGCAACTGGTGGCAGAAAGGCAATCAGGGGGCGGGGCCGGCGAGTGGGTGGCGCCAGGCCGGCGAGTGGGTGCCAGTGGGGCCCCCCAATCGCCCCACTGGTTGCCCCACAGCTCAGCCCTAATCGCCGGCCAGGGACCTTACCTGTGCATGAATTTTGTGCACCGGGCCTCTAGTAATTTATACAAATTTAAAATTCATGCTTTCTTAGCAAAGCAGCAAAATCAACTACTTCATCACATGAAAACTTTTTTGACAGAAACATGTAATTAATAGATCACATCAATGGCCCCTAATTAAACAAAATAAATTTTAACTTTTTAGTCATTCAATCTTAGGGGAAAATACATGTTTAGAAAACATTTTAAGGTCTGGTGTAACTACCAACCATAATATCACCAAAGCCACTTATGGAATTAACTATCCCCTAATTTTTTTTTCAAAAAATTGTTTTGTAGGAAACTATACAACTGCCCCTTGTCAGCATATAGTGTTTTCTCAGCCCAATATTTTGCTTAAGGAATGAATCTAAAATCTCTATGTAAAGACATCTATTCACTTCCTTCTCATGGATTTTCAACATTGCATAATACAGGGAAAGGGAAGGAAATCACTTCTGTCCTGGTTTCTTGATATAGCAAAGAAGAGGATAAATATTCAAGTTTAAATCAAATTCAAAGTTTTAATTGTTACCCACGATCACACACTTTTAATACATGAATGTACACTATGTTTGTAACTTAAAAGGATCCTAAAACTTTCTATTATCTAGGAGCAACAGAAAATTCATGCAGTGATTCACATTAATTCAAAGCCAAGGGAAGTACTTCTCTGATAAGTTTTATAGGGAGAGAGGGTGGTTAAATTAAAGCTGATCTTTAACCATCCCCCAGGAATCTTGCTTGTTTCTCATACCAGTTACGTAGAAAAAGGGAACAGAACTCATAAAGGTCCTAAGGGGAAAAGACTGTCCCTTCTCTGACCTGTACTCCATCAATTTAGAATAAAGCCAAATTTTTACAGTGACTTATAAGACCCCACCCAAATGGCTCTCCCCTCCTTACTCCCTTGCACTGGCTGGGGTTGGGTTCCCAGAAATGGAAGGATTTGCATGATAGTAGAATGGAGAGAAGTAAAGGGACATAATTTGGAGGTAAAGCAAATGGGACATGGGTTGAGTTTGGGAATGATGAAAAAGAGGAATCAAGGGTGTTCCACTAGGATTTTGGCTTCAGCAAGACAGGGACAGTGAAGCTGTTACTGAAGTAAGGAACAGGCTTGTGGCAAGAAATCAGAGTTCCGCTTTGCCAGTTTTAGGTTTGAATTAAATCAAAGTTAGACATCCTATTGGAGAATGTCGAGTAGTTCATGAAAATGCAGAGTACAGTCGAGACTGAAGCATGAGATACAACAACATACATATTTTTAAAGCCTTAAGATTAAATAATAGCCCATTTGAAAGATTGTATATAGGTAAGAGAAAGAGGTCCAGAACCGATGAAACACTCCAGCCAACAATCATTCAGAAAAGGAAACTGGGAAGGAGTGGCCTATGAGGAGGTAGCAAATTCAGGAGAGTTGAAACTTGGAAAGCAAGAGAAGAAAGTATCTCATACAAGCATAAGTGGTCAACTGTGTAGCATAGTGTGAGGAGGTCAAGAAAATGATACTAGACATCTGAATATCGCATTTAGTAATCTGAAAGGAGTCAATTACCTTGCCAAGAGAGGTTTCATTGAAGTAGCAGGAAATAAAATCTTGTAGGAAAGGCTTGATAAGAGACTTAGAAGTCAGGAAGCAAAATGTTTTGTTTGTTGTTGTTATTGTTTCATTTATTTTGCCATTAAAGGAAAAAGGAAATGGGAGAGTAGCTGATTAAGGAAATGGAATGAAAGGGTTTTTTGGTGTTTTTTTTACAAAGTTGGGAGATACAAAGCCATATTTTTTTTAATATATTTTATTGATTTTTTTTACAGAGAGGAAGGGAGAGGGATAGAGAGTTAGAAACATCGATGAGAGAGAAACATCGATCAGCTGCCTCCTGCATACTCCCTACTGGGGATGTACCCGCAACAAAGGTATGTGTCCTTGACCAGAATCGAACCTGGGACCCTTCAGTCCACAGGCCGACACTCTATCCACTGAGCCATATTTTAGGGCAAGACATATTTTTTAAGTTGATAATTGATCAGGATGGAAGGGGGAAAATAATGCTTTGTTAGAGAAGGGGGGACAGAAGGGAGAGATATAGAGAAGGAGGGGGAGGATGGGAGAGAGACAATTGCAAGGGTGAAGATCTTGAAAACCCTAGAGTATGGGATTCAGAGGTCAAGAGGAGAAATCAACTCAAGGTGAGCAGTAACCCAGATGGAAGTATGTTGGAAATTATGATGATGGAAAGATAAGACAATTCCTGGTGGCATTATTTTCACAGTGAAATATGTATGAAACACCACATAGTGAGTTAATTTAATTGGTTACACATATAGCATCTTGACACAAAAAAATAAAGACTACTGAAATTAAGGGAGCTTTGCAACTTTAACAGTCACTAATATAAAATATTTGGCGAGTGAGAGAGTTGTTCTATTCACTTGAGAAAAGATGATAATAAGATGTCTGTAATCTATTTTAAAATACTTCATCAGCCCTAACCGGTTTGGCTCAGTGGATAGAGTGTCGGCCTGCGGACTTAAGGGTGCCAGGTTCGATTCCGGTCAAGGGCATGTACCTTGGTTGCAGGCACATCCCCAGTGGGGAGTGTGCAGGAGGCAGCTGATTGATGTTTCTCTCTCATCGATGTTTCTAACTCTCTATCCCTCTCCCTTCCTCTCTGTAAAATATCAATAAAATATATTAAATAAATAAATAAAATAAAATAAAATACTTCATCATAATGTGTTATAATGTCTGTGCAGGTCTAAACTTCCCATTAGGGAAGGCAGTTACTGCTCTAATCGGGATTCCACACCCCAGCAGTGGTCATTCTGAAAGCCCGATTACAGGGCAGCTGCTACAAGTGCCTCCATTACCCATCTTTTGATGAATACTAGAGCATCAGTATAATGAATGTCAGAAATGGGCTTTCATTGGTAAAACTAGTGGCTCGTTAATCAGCATAATGGATATAAATAATCAGCTCTTACTGGTTAAATTAATAGCATTCAATTTATGTAGATTACATCAAATATATTAAAGTTACATTCTACTCTTATACCGCATAATTTATATGTATCTCATAAGGTCAAAAGCCTGTACTCTTGGACCTGGTTCCCTGGAATTGATCTCTAAAAGGTTGTTTCCAGCTACTGGTAGGATTTCTCATTCCCTGACACCCACTGTAAGGGTAACAGAGTCCTACCTCTGTAATATTATCACATGTCCAGCCAATTTTCACGCAAGGTAGATGTCAGAACATCTTAAAGGACAGCAACTCATGTAGCTTACAGAGGTTGTATGTCTCCTTACCAACATATATTTTTGTGCCCTAGCCAGTTAGTCTCAGTGTTAGAGTATCACTGGTGGTTGGTCAGGGTGAGTGCAGGAGGCAACCAATCCATGTCTATCTCTCACATCAATATTTCTCTCTCTCTCTCTCCCTTCCTTTCACTCTCTCTAAAAATCCATGGGGAAAAAATGTTCTCCAATGAGCATTAACAACAAAAAAACGTATATTTTTGTAAATATCAGTATGTATGTCAGCATTTCATCTGTGACTTTTCATCATTGTAATGTGGTTAAGGAGGTTGTGAAGGAGTAAATAACCCTCATCCAATTCAAATGTGTCAGTGACTTACACACGTTTTTTTACCAACGTGAACATGAGTTGGGCGTAATCAAATTAGCTTCGGTCTGTTCACAACAGATGGTATACTAGACTCTTTCCTGAAGACCTGCTACACCAAAAGATTCTGTCTGCAAAATCCACTCTGGTTCTATTTCAAACTCTATCACTTGTTTTCTGTAGTTGACATTTGAAATCCTCCAATTACTGGAAGTTACCATCAGAGATGAGGAAAAAAACACAGAAGGAAGATATTTATGGATATGCCCTACTTCCAGTTTATACAAAAGCAATGTGATTTTTTTAAAAAACACTCAAAACAATGTACATAGTTTTAAGTCACTGGTTTAAAAAGAGCTCCTGGGATAGGTATGGTACAAAGAACTAGACAATGCCATTTTACTAGACAACTGAAAGACAATATTTAATAGATCAGCGAATTAACAGCACATCTCAGAGGGAAGTGACTGTATACATGCAAAATAATATAAATAATATACCATTGCCTTTTCATTTTAGTTAATTTTGCACAATTTTTTAATATTGTGTAGGAGTATTTTCTTTCAACCAGTTACTTCCATAAGCAAGATAAAACAAAAGAAAAAAATTACCTTCATGAGAGCAATCATAGTCTAATGTGAATTTTTTGCTACTAAATAAAGTGATTAATTGCTTCCCTCCAAAATGAATGCAATAAAAACTATACCTACATAAATTCTACCTAAAACATGATCTTAAATTAAAG
Source organism: Myotis myotis (assembly GCF_014108235.1). Lineage (NCBI taxonomy): Eukaryota > Metazoa > Chordata > Mammalia > Chiroptera > Vespertilionidae > Myotis > Myotis myotis. The sequence goes on from NW_023416379.1 coordinate 76,107,231, forward strand.
TCTTAGCAAAATTCTAGCTCTCAAGCAAAAATGAACATTGAAGAAGTTGTAATTACTTTTCTAAAGAGTCTCTATGTCCCAAATAAGAAAAGCTCAAAAGTACTGCAGTAAATATATATAATATTTACGCACAGCACCCATGAAGCCAACCCTATTCCTACTTAACATCTTTCCCTGAGTTCTCTCAGAACAGAATAAATTCTTAAGACCTTAATATGACCTATAAATGCTGTCATAATCTGACCTCAACTCACCTCTCTAACCCCATTTCATGTCACTCTCAACCCTTCAGTAATCATTACTTCCCAGAAATTATGGTCTCCTTTCAGTTCCTGAACAAAGCTCTTGAGTCTCAGATCTGAAATAGCCCTCAGATCTTCGGGTCAGATCCCTTCTCCTCACTCCTTGAGTCTCAACTTAAATGTCTTCCTTTGTTGCCCCCTCCCACAGGCTAAATGTACATATAATTTTATATATTATATTCTGATATACATTCTCACAGCACTCTGTTTCCTTCAGAGACATTATCACCATTTGCAATTGGGAAGTAACTTTGTTAAATAGTTTATACACACACACACCCCAACTTGACTGATACTTCAACGAGAATAAGATCTTGCCTTTTTTCTTCCCCATTGTTGCTCCAGAACTAAGTGTCATTGCTGGCACAGTGGGGATATTCAATGAATAATTTTTGATGTATAACTTAGTCTCCTATTCCTAGTAGAGTATCTGCCACTTTTTAGGGTTAAATAAATGTTTGCTGAACTGTTTGCTGATAAAGGCAAAGGCTTGGGGTAAATGACAATTTTGTGGAAATTTTAACATAATGCAGATGTTTTTAAGGAGTATTTCCTCAATTTTTAGAAACAACATAACATGGAGAGTGAAGCCCACAGCATCTTGATTCTAAAGGATACCAAATTCTAGTTGATACTACATTTTCTTCTAGTTTCTAGCCACCATAACCATTCATAGTAATAGAACAGAACTCTGATTAAACCTGCATTCCTGCTGAGATCTGACAAGATGAGTGACAGAGAAATAGCACTTCATATATGTCTCATAGTAGACATTTTGGATTTTGTTGCAAACTTTGAATATATTGGTTGTTCAAAATCTATAGGCATTCTCTTATAATTAGACCAATAGAGCAAATACCATCATTCTCATTATGAATTATGTATATTTATCCATTCAATCTTAGACTGTTACAATTACCTTATATGTAGCCTTCATTGGTTTTTAATAGTTTAAAAGTCCCAGATTGACAAAACAAAAATATACATGAACAATTGACAAACAAAAATATACATGAACAATCTACTTGGTATTAGGAAGTGTGGGTGGCTAACTTTATTTTGCTTTTGTACTGGTTTTAAAGGCAATGAAATACCACAGATTCTAATGGTAGGAGGTCCATTAATCCCATAAAATAGTAAGTAAAATAGTACATGAATCTGCAGATGATTATGTGACTTTCATGAGATTCTCTAAGAGGTTACCTTCAAGAAATCTTGAGAGTCCTGTTGAAAATACATTTTACAAAGAAAGAAAAAAGAGTTTGCAATAACTCTTATATAAGTTGAATGTGTGTTCAAACAGGATTCAGACTAGCATTCATGACCGTCACACCAGAAACTTTCTTGAAGGTGTTAGTATGGTTCATATACCCCACATATAAACCAAAACATTTTAACAATCCAAAGAAACTTATTCTGGTGATCACAATATTCATTTCTATTTTATCTTAAAGAAGGAAAGAAGGGAGGGAAGGAAGGAGGGAGGAGAAGAGAAAGAGACAGTTTGACAGATCTTGTTACGAACTAGTAGAATGCTTAAACATATTACCAAAGCCTACCTTCTGGATACCAAGGCTTTGTGTGAGGAGGCCATTCTTTCTCTTCATGGCAAAATGACTTGTAATCAGGACAGCAATCAGAAGTGTCCCTTTCACAGAATTTATCACAGTAACACAGTGCATTCGCCTCATAGAACTGAGTGACACAGTCGTCATCTCTGTCTTCACAACAACCAAAACTTCTACAGTACTGCCCTTTGAAAATGGCTCTTTTGAATCGAGTACCTTCCAAAACGGTGTGATTCCTTGTGAAATCTGCTCCTGGGTCCACTTGTCTTTGAGATACGTACTGTTTCTCCATCCAAATTTCTGTAAGAAGAGAAGAGACGATTAAGATCCTATACCCGGTCCACATTCTCCACAGGTCAGGTAGGGCTCCCACTTTCTGTTATATCCAGTATACAACTTCTTGGGGTTTCTCCTTGGAGCCTGAATTCTCATAAAGACAACTCAGCCTGAATCCTGGTACTGATCCTTCACTTGAACTGAGTATACTTCTTGTAGTTAAACATTAATCAAGAATTTAAATGTTTACCCAAGATAATGTGTTAGAAACAGACCATTGTAATTCCTCTAAAGTTAAAAATTTATATTTCATATCATGTAAAAAATGTTCATCACCAAAAAAATAAATACATAGATGAAATATTGACTATTGCTTGTTTTCCAAAAAAGCTAAATTCCTAAATCAAAGACCTCTCTAGAATATGCATGGCCCAAATTATGGCTGCAATAACCACTGTCAAGATGTAGAAAATTTCAAAAGTCAAAAACACAATTATTCATTTTACCTACTTGCACTGCAATGAAAAATCAGGCTCTCAGGAGGTTGCCCGCTAGGATCTGTCATATCAATAACAGTTGCTCTAAATCATGCCCAGTCACACACTGGTTTGATTTCCCATCTGTGCTCCATTTACCTACCAGAAACATTTTGATTTCAAGGCTTAGTGGAACCTAATTCAGCTAGAAATTCCCTGAGGGTGACAGTTCTCTCCACCGGAGTCCCTACTTGGCATCAATATGGGAACCTGCAGTATCTGGAAGGCAGTTATAGTTACGGAAAGTCAGTACTCTGTCCTAAGGAGCTGCAGGGGGAGGGAATTGTGAAGAAAACTCAAAGGTCAAGATGTCCTTAGTGCTTCTGTAGAGCTGCTCATGTACAGTGGGTTTTGCTACTCTGCATTTATTCATTAACTACAATAACTCCTTTTGGATTGGGGATAAGTAACCAGCAGACGATGATTCAGCAAGAGTGGTTGGATGGTCTAGTGGAAAGGGCTTGTCTTGACAATCAGAAAACTTGGACTCTGGTCCCCGAGCCACTGTTTAATTGGCTTTATGACTCGGGATTCACAATTTGCTTCCCTGTCCTCAGTTATTTTCCTATAAAACCAGGGTTTTCCCCTTCAAGGCTAATTCATAATTCCAACTCTTCAAACTTGTTCCCTGACTTTGTTTCATAAATTATTGGGCTCACACTTTTATCTTAATTGCTGTACTTTCTTCTGGCACTTTCCTTTTTTATCTTTTTTTGTTGTTTTAATTTTACATCATCTTGGTGTCACTTTCCATAGTCGCCCTGTCTCTCCAAAAGCTGTTGCCTCCACTTCCTTGTCATGCACTGGGAATCACTAAACTACAGCAAAGTGCTATTTACATTCCCACCTACATTCGCCAATGACCTCTCAACACCCAGTTCCCATAAGCATGTGTCCATCTTTATCATACATGGATCTTGTGCAGCACTTAGTCTGCATAACAACTGGTTAAGAACAGGAGCCTAAATTAGACTAATGGAGTTCAAATCCTCATTTTACCACTGGAAGTGGCTCAGTCACTCTAGGCCTCAATTTTCTCATCTACAAAATTTGGAGAATACATTTATTACCACATCAGGTGAATGAAGTTAAAATGAAATCATTTACACGGCACTTACAGCATATCCCGCATACTAGATAACTGACAGTTATCATTAGTATGTACATTGTCCACCTAGAAATGTTTTCCTCCTTTGCCTTCTATGCTTTCATTCATTCCTGATTCTCTTCCCTTCCTTGATAAGGCTCCCAAATATCTGTTTATTCTTGGACCCTTTTTCTTCCCATCTCAATGGTCATTTAAAATATGTTTTCACCAACATTCTCAGTCCATTCCCTCCCTACTTCTCACACCTCATCTTCCCTCAAATTTACCTAGCACTGAAGCAACCTAAAAGCTATGGGCCACAAGACCTTATACAAAGTGGACCTCCAACCTTGTTATCTCCCTGACCTTAATTTAAACCACTTTAGCCCTTACCCATATTGCCACTAGTCTTCTTTCCATTCCTCAACACGTCAGGCACATGCCTGTCTTAAGACCTTTGCGCTTGCTGTGCCCTATGCCTGGATCACGCATCCCAGATATCCACATGGTTCAATATCTCTTTCAAGTGTTATTTTAAACTACACCTTCTCAGAGAGGTCGTGCCTATACTCCCTATCTACAATGACACCCCTCTCCAGCTCCAGCACTCCCTACCCCATTCTCTGCGCTTATGACTAATATACTATAACTAAAGGCCCAATGCACGAAATTCATGCAAGGGCCCTGGCCCCGACCCCCACCCACCACCGAAGCCAAGGGCCTCTGCTGCCTCTGCTGTGGCCCCTGCCTGCAGTGGCTTTGTCCGGAAGGAAGGATTTCTGGTTTAATTAGCATATTACCCTTTTATTGTTATAGATTTTATTCATTGATCTTATTTACTTTTTCCCTCCAGAATGTAAGGTCTACAAATCATAGAATTATGTCTATTTAAAGTTTGTCTGTTTTATTTCTGCAGCACGCAGAGCCTGAGGCATATTTATCATTCAGTACACATTAATCCAATCAATGGATGAATTTGCAATTTTCACTTCCTGCCCCGGTATTACATCTACTGAGTACTGTTGATGACCCACCAGCCCACAGATTTGGTGCCACCACACATTTTTGGATTTTTATCTCAATTAAGCTCTTAAATGCTACTTGTCTCCCATTTTCCTTATGACTGTTACAGACTTTGCTTTCCTAAGTAACTAGAGATCATCACTTTCTAGGGATGACCTTCTTTCAGAGGTTACAAAGAAAACAAAGAAGCCATAAACCTATCTATATTTGCAGCCTCCTTCTAGGCTCAGAAGATGAGGCGTCATCCTGCTTTTAAGCAATTCTTCCACTTAGGATGCTTAGTCTGTGACCATTTATGCTATTCTGTTGCTTGTCTCTTGGTTCTTATTCATCTTCAAACTCTCTCATGCAAGTCCTTTAGTTTGATAGTAGGATTATAGCAGACACCATTGTCACCCTGCCCATATTCCCACCATCCTTACTATTTTCGAACAAAGCTAGCTAAAATTCCAACTTTATGAGTGATTGAGCAGAGCCCAGTTCTCGCCCCACCCCACTACATAACAAACTAGAAGTGCTAAAGAATTAACACCCTCCCTCTAGGCCAGAAGCAGCCTTTATAAGATGCCTGGAGGAAGAGGTGTATAAGTACCGCCACTCTTCAGACCCTGAGATGAGTGAGTTATCTCTGATATCCTCACATAGGTAGCCCTCATTCTGAGGTAAGAGTAGGAGTTCCATAAGGCAGAGGAATTACTAGTGGTGCCCTAATTTATTTGTTTACAGCCCACAGTTAAATACTGCAATTTATCATTGTCTGCTATGTGTTATCTACTGATTACAATACCCCACTTTACCTAATACCTCTTCTCTAAATTGACAAAAGCTTTAAAATACTCCTGCAAAGGAACTTCACATTGAAAGTGACATATTGACACAAGTATTTCTACTAATGTATTCCTTTAGACCAGTGCTTTTCAACAGCGGAGATTTTTGCATCCCAGGAGAAGTTTAGCAATGTCTGGAGATAGTTTTTACTGTGCTAACTACAGAGGTTCCATGAGCTTCTGGTACATAGAGGCTAGGGATGCTGCTAAACATCTCAGAATGTGCAGGGCACAACCCACAACAAAGAATTATCTGGCCAAAATTGTTAATGACACTGTTGATAAACTCTTATTTACACTTGTTACAAAATTTTTTAAAGAAGAGAAAATCAGAAACAAATGAAAATAACACATTTACTTGCAATTGGATTTAAATAAAGTTTGATCACATGGACTTCCATTAAATTTTTGCTTTGAGATGTCAACCAATGACAATAGTAGATATAAACTAAGGGTGACCTTTTAAAAATTTGGGGTGGAGTGTATGTATGACTCAAAGGTTAGAGTCCACCATGCCACACCTTGATTCTCTTTGGATGAGGTGCATTTTAGATGAGAAGAAAAGTTTCACATTCCTTCTTCTTGGGATTTTTACAACCTCTATCTCACAAAAAAACAACAACACATAAACAACAACAAAACAGTGCAGGCAATCAGCAGCTTTCTGGGCTTTGCGGGGGTGGGGAGAGTGAAGTCAATCAAATAATTTCCTTACACTATTTAGCTAGACGCTACAAAAATTACTGCACACTAGAAATTTTAATCATGTTTATAATTGAAAGTTTAAATAGGCAAAATATAAACTTGAAAAGGAAGAGGGACCATAGAGAGACATAACAAAAATGTGGGCTTAAGAAACATTTTATCTTATTGGCTTAAGTTCTGTCATTGGAGATTTATTCCTCTGAATTATGGAGTTTATTCCTATGGTAGTAAGTGGTATTTGGTGAACTGAAGTAATATTATCTCACCTTTCAGGGTTCAGGGCTTGATATCTTTACTTTGATAGGAAGTCTAGGATGCCCCATGAGTGATGAGGACTGGTGAAGACTGGTAAGGATGGTAAGAAAAGTACAAGGGAGACTTGCCAAAAATGAAATGCTCTTTCTTCACACATTGGGGCATCAAGAAATTATACAAACCTACCTTCTTATTACTACTCGACGGGATTAATTCAAATCTTAGAATAAGGGATTTCAATAAGATATAAAGAAAACTTCTGACTACAAGGTGCAGTTGTCTTTGGATTAAGCTGCTGAGGGAGACTGGAGGATTTTGCACATTATAATTAGTGTATATATATACATATATACATAGCAATACAATACACAATACATATTGTGTGTTAAAGTGTAATAATCTCTTTTGATCCTTGCAATAGTCTATGATGACAAAATTATTATTGTCCCTGTTTTAGTTTTTACAGATGCAGGGCTGAGACTCAAATGACTATGCAAGGTCACACAGCCAGTAACTGAATGTGTGATTCCAAGCATGGTGCACATTTCCCTGCCCCATCCTGCTTTCTGTATAAATGTCCACCTGGTTCTATTGACTAAAGCCTGGATTTAGCCATGATGTGAATACTCTCTCCAGATCCCTTTCCAACCCAGTGATTCCAAGGTGGAGAGAAATTAGAAGGAGGTGGAGATTTAGGTCAGGATCACAGGGTTGTACATGGATTGTTTGTGAAATTTTTTAAACATTCAAGTGAAACTCCACTTTTCTGTAGAAGCTTACCAGTTTATGCATATTTGGCCTCTAATTAGTCATTGCTGAGAAAATTGGAAAAAAAATTAAGAACATAGCCAATCCATAAAATGATAAAGAGGACCTTACAATAGCTCCTCAACTGACAATAGCTCAGGATGCTGGGCTCAGGTCCAGGCTTTCAGCAACTTTGCACGGTAATTAAACAAGTACTTTGGATTTACTTTCCCCTTGTTTTTTTCCCTTTTTTGCAATGGCAATGTTAACAACTTTTTCCATTTTTTTCTCCAGTATAGAATTGTGGGGCACAGTGATTTATGCACTGTGCATTTGCAGATTAAAACGCCCAGAGGGAATATTTGGTTTAAACCACCAAACACTAAAGAAAACCTCTAATGGCCCAAGAGAGTGTATGCATTTAAACCTGAAAGGAAGAGAGACACAGAGAGAGAAACCCTGACAAAGGTCTCATTTTCCTTCCCATTGGGCCTCTATTTTGGTTCAAAGGCCTCCTACAGAAGCTATGTTTCCAATTATTTGCCTTGTTGTAGACAGGGGAAGGGCTTTCAAGCCTCATAATGATAAGACCCAAAAAGAAACTCTCCTACCCACAGAAAAAAAGAAAAGAAAATATAAAGGAGCATAAGTGAAGGCCAAGGGCACATATAGTAAAAGATTGCATTAGAGAAAAAGCTAACAGAAATAGTTTTTATAAGAAAAAGTTGTCCTTCTAAGTTAGAATATAGTTTCTTTCACATCAAACTTCTGATTTCAATGTATTTAAACAGGAGACAATGAGAAATGCAAAAAACTACCTCTAGAGCAGTGGTTCTCAACCTTCCTAAAGCCGTGACCCTTTAATACAGTTCCTCATGTTGTGGTGACCCCCAACCATAAAATTATTTTCATTGCTACTTCATAACTATAATTTTGCTACTGTTATGAATTGTAATGTAAATATCTGATATGCTATATGTGTTTTCCGATAGTCGCGACCCACAGGTTGAGAACTGCTGCTAGAGGTAATAAAAATTTTAATTAATACTTTATTTCACAAGAAGTGCTTGAAAATAAGAAATAGGCCTGACATCTCATTCTCTTTGTGCATTTCTAACAGTTTTTTACTCAAAGTAAATATATGTTGAACTTCAAATGTATTCTAGGCACTACTACTATATTCAGTGGATGCACAGGTTAATAAACCTATATAAGTGCTTAAAAAACAACCCAGTTTAACCAGGGAAGCCAACTTGTAAGGAAATCAGTTATTACAGGGACAGGTAGGGGATTTAATGAGGGCATAAAGGACGTAGTGGCCAATCTTTCCTGGTGGAATTAGGAAAGGCAATGTTAAGAAATGACATTTCCATTGGGTCTTAAAGAATACTTAGGTTTTTGCCATGTAAAGTAGACAGAATTTCTAGACTGAGAACAGAGAGAGGCCATATTATTTTTGGAACTTGAGTGACAAGGACATTTAAATAAAGACTATAAATTCTAAAATAAATATGAGTCAGTTGTTGGTTTGCTCACCCAACAATTTTTGTTTTAAGTAACAGCATAAACTTTCCTTTGGGGATCTGCTCTTCTCCCATCATGTTGAGAATAGGGGTTGCCTAGGGTGAGTTCCAGATTACTTACAAGTGACTAAATAGTAGACTTAGCTACATAGGAGAAGCAGTTTAGGAAAAAGTTTAGCTCAATCTATAATCTCTTGTTTGGTTTTCTGGTGGGTATCCAGTTGGAAATGACTAATGAGAAGTTGGTTTCCATCTTTGATAGAGTGTGGGTATGAATGTCAACACACAGTTAATAGTAAAAACCATGGGAGTGAATGATACTACCCATCACCATCCATGGCTGAAGCATGACTCTTTAAGATATTTGAATAGTCTAAATGTGTTTGCAAAGAATGTTATTTTAGCCCTAGCTGGTTTGGCTCAGCGAATAGAGTGTCAGCCTGCAAACTAAAAGGTCCCAGTTTCGATTCTGGTCAAGGCCACATGCTCGGGTTGTGGGCTTGAACCTCAGTGGGGTACTTGCAGAAGGCAGCCAATCCATGATTCTCTCTCATCATGGATGTTTCTATCTCTCTCTTCCTCTTCCTTCCTCTCTGAAATCAATAAAAATATTTAAAAAAATTTTTTAAAAAGAATGTTATTTTAGATCCTCATTGACCCTGAGGTTTATTAACTGAAAGTTTATTATTTTTTCTATAAAGTACATCTGTCCCTCGTATATTTGTTTTATGAGAGATGTTATGATACATGATAATTATTTTTAGCTTTAGATTCAAATCAAAATCAGATTGAAATTCCTTACTGTGGCATTGGTCAGCTTATCTTCTTATAGGCTTAGTTAACTCAAATATCAAAATAGAAAATATAACACCAACTTTATAGAGTTGCTTTGAGGATTAAATAAAATAATCTATGAGAAAGTACTGGAACCACACAGAAGTTTCTTTACTTGCAAAGGATTCGTTTGCAAAAGGATTATCAACGTCAATGTGTTTAAAATCCAAAGGAACTCCAAGGTCTTAGCTTGTGGTCCTAGGCGCATTTTCCCTTAAGTGACTTAAAACTAAAGAGAATCTTATCCTCTCTGCTGATTTAGATTTAAGTAGTGGTCTTTTCCAAAATATGACTATTTTATCTATATAAAAATGTGTGAATGAGACAGCCACTTTCTCAATGATCTCTACAAAAGGGGAAAGGGAACTCAGCACATGACAATAGCATTTACTATTTTATCACTGTTTTTAATGTGCAAAAATTTTAAGGGGTTTTGAGCCTGTGGAATCTCCACGAGAGTGGGGCAACCATCCTAAATCCACAGCACCAACACACTCAATGTTTAAAAGTTCTTTCAGTTACAAACCCACAGTCTCACTTCTGAACTCCTAACCCAGTGGTTCACACACTGGCTATAGATCAGAAGAACCTGGGAATTAAAAATTATAAAAAAATAAAAGCAAGCCAGTTTGCAAGTCTTACCCATCAAAATTATTTCATTGGTACTGTATGCAAGAGAGTCAGGCTAAATACAACTGCTGGAACCACACACTCAAAAACTATTTCATTTTTTATAATCACTTTTTCTCACCTCTTGCCCATTAATTTCAATGATACAGACACAGGGCTTTCAAGTATTTCATGATTTGTGATAGGTCCTTTGGATTATTCGTACCAAAAAAAAATGAGTCATACCTTCTACTTATGTAATACTCATTCATTTCTTTATCACTCTTAAATTATAAAAATTATCTCTACTTTCCATCTCATTATGTATTTCCTTTTTAGCACATTTTTTGCACTTACCTACTATGATGGAGTTAATGATGACCATAAATTAGCTCAAAAGTAACACATGGATGGATGTCTTCCTGTCTATGACTCAAGAAACATAATGACTAAAATGACCTAATTTTACTCCATCTTTTGGTGGTGGGCTCTTTTAATTGAAGTATAACCTTGTTCACATAGTTACAGCCCATAAACTGAAAATTTAAAAGTAGAAAAACTTCTGTCTCTGATATAATAAGCACTAAATATATATTAGTTTCTCTCTAATTTCTTTCCTTGCATTGTTTCTCCCTTTCCTACCTCACCTTTGGATAATAAATGCATTATTAAGATCTTGTCTAACCTTAAATTCTAATCTCTAGTGGACTATTAATATTCAGCAATCATATTTCTTCCCTTTGTAGAATAAGAGAGAGTTTGTATTCATTCATGGGGATCCTCAGGGTAGTCAGATCCCATTTACGAACAGAGATGGTGATAATAACCCATTCAAAAAAGATGCTGTTGAATCAGAATAAAATGAGGAAATGAGATGAAACACTGGGTGAGAAGGATGCATGTGTTTTGAGGGAGGGATGGTGGTTACAGACAAGGACAGGCTTCCTTGCTTCTCATCACAAATAGGCACTTTCTGATGCATTATTACAAGGTGGTATGTGGCGGGTCCTTTCCTCCCCACCATGAGGCAGGAACTGCAGCTGACTGGAAAAGCTGAGTGATTTTCAGCAGCTGCTCTAGTGAACACCAGAAGACAGACAGTGGAAATGTTCCCATTATCACAAACAAAGAAAAGGGAAATGAAGACTAACAACTCTTTCTAAAATGTTTCAAAGCTCTAAGGTGAAGGAAGGAAGGAAGGAAGGAAGGAAGGAAGGAAGGAAGGAAGGAAGGAAGGAAGGAAGGAAGGAAGGAAAGGAGGGAGGGAGAGAGGGAGGGAGGGAGGAAGGAAGAAAGAAAGTAAAAAAGAGAGGTACACATCCCTGCTTACACAATATAGAGAGATATAAAACACACCTGAAATTATGTCACTTAAAACAGTGATGTCAATAAAAGAAAGTACGGCATACCACAGAGATATCATGGGCTCAGTTCCAAACCACCTAATGAAACCATTATTATAATAAAGCGAGTCATAATCTTTTTGCTGGTGAAAGGTCTTGCTTTCAATTTGTAGAAAACACAACACCTGTGAAGTTTAATAAAGCAAAGGGCAAAACACAAGGTACGCCTGTATGGGAGGTGGGATCAGAGAGAACCAAACTTGGGCTCTGTCTTTGATCCTTTTGTTTTTGGTGTATTCCTTTTACCCGCAGAGGTCGCAAACTTTCCATGACTTAGTTTATAAGTGAAATGGTAATAAATATACCAGTTTGGCCTATTTTCTTACATGCAGGTTTCTATGTGAAGGATGTCAACAGCTTAGACCTCGTTTCTGCCTCTCTTGTGACATGGTGTAAATCTCATGCCTGTATATTTTGGCTGCTAAACTCAGGGTCAGTTTAGGCATTAACGACCACAAACACACATCTGAAGGAGAAATAGGCAACAGTGCAGTTCAAACACAGTGCAGGCTGAATTCATGTCAGATCCCGTGTTTGGTGCTATTCCTGTCACCCAAAGCAATACAATCTGCAGCATTACATCAATGATATAAACTTTACCTTAGCAAATAGCTCTCAGAGCTTCTGTGTCAAAGTGCCAACATTCAGAATACTTTATAACTGTCAACAATAATGTTTTGGTATTTATTTTACATTTTTGTAACCAAACGTTCCCTTTAAGGTTTCAAAACAACTCTTAGTTTAAGTCTGAGACTTTACTTCAAGGGATATAGAAACAGGTTGTGGAGTTTTTGTAATAATTGTTTGACTTATCTGCTCTTCTCTGAGGTTGAGGTTGGCACTTCTACCTGCATTCAAGCAGGGCACCCTGTGCCCACAGTTTCGTGAAGTAGGGAAAGGGGAGAATAGGTTTAATGTATGGTGATATTGAGATTAACCTATTTGTAAATGCAATTTTAAAAGAAAAGAGCAAAGCTTTCTGGAATTCTACCGCTTTCTAAAGTGTACCCAGAAAGACCATTACCAGGAAAATAATATGCTCAGGTCACTTTAGATCAGAGTGTTTAGAAATCTCATCCCTCACATGGCTTCATTTATTGGCTACAATGCCTTTCAAAATCTATATCCTCAATCTAGAGTCTGCTTCAAATTCCTCACCCACATTTTAACTGTGTACTGAACGTCTCCACTTAAATCTCTCTCAGTCACCTTGAGCTAAACATTTCTAAAACCAAGTTCACATTCTGCCTTCCCACTCCCCTCTCTTTTTGCCTCCAGCCACACATACACACCACAATTTTTTTCTATGTCAGGGTAGGCTAGCCTTATTCTGTGAGAACAAACAGCCCCCAAGTCTCAAAGCATAAAATATAAAGTTTAGGATCAGCTCACACACAGTCCTCCCCTCGACTGGGCAATGATCTAAAGCTCCTGTGCTCCAGCGTGACACGTGGCGCTCAGCTGTTTGCATTCTGCAGCTCTATTATCTCAAAGTGTGGCCACCCTGCTACTTGCCAAAGAGGAAGAAAAAGACTAGTGCCGTGGTCGGCAAACTGCGGCTCGTGAGCCACATGCGGCTTTTTGGCCTCTTGAGTGTGGCTCTTCCACAAAATACCACCTGCGGGTGCACGTACAGTGCGATTGAAACTTCGTGGCCCATGCGCAGAAGTCGGTTTTCGGCCTGGGCGAGTCTATTTTGAAGAAGTATGTTGATAGTTGGCTCTGTTGACTAATGAGTTTGCCGACCATTTTTAAAATCCTGATTTCTGGGCCTCATCCTCCGGAAATTCTGTTTCTTCATTACTAATGTTGCTGCCCCACCCCATAACAAAGAAACAGAATTTCTGGAGGATGAGGCCCAGAAATCAGGATTTTAAAAAGATTCCCAGGTGATTCTAATGTGCAGCCAAGGTTGAGAACCACTGGACTAGAGAACGGCACTGAGGTTTCCATTGCTTTGTCCCAGAATTAACGCACGTGACTTTCATTTACATTTGTTGTTTAAAGGAACAGTGGTATATTCATATACAATGAAATACTATGCAGCTGTAAAAAAGAATGAAATCCCACCATTTGCAACAACATGGATGGACCTAGAGGACGTCACCTAAGTGAAATAAGCCAGTCACAGAAAGACGAAAACCATACCGCTTTACTCATATGTGGAATCCAAAGAACAAAATAATCGAACAAACGAAACCGAAACAGACTCATAGATACAGAGAAGAAATTGAGAGTTGCCTGGTGGGAGGGGCTTGAAAAGCTGGGTGAAATAGTTACATGCTCTCCCCTGGGCAAGTGTGACGCCAAGTCCAACTGTCCAAGTGCCAGAAAGAAGAGCTAGGAAGTGAAAACTACATAACCTTCTCTTTGTCCCAATTTCCAATTTTTCAGATTCTCAGGCCAAAACTGTGGCTTCACCCATCTTTCTCTGACACCCCACGTTCGATCAGTTAATAAGGAGATACCGTTAATCCTGCTTTCTCTGTGTGTGTGTAATCAATTCACTTTTTTATTCCCACCTCCACTTAAATGCAAACTCCATCAGATGTCTTCAATGGCAGCAATGATTTTCTCACAGGTCTCCCTGTTGCCAGGATCCTCTCAAATCAATGCTCTGCACGGCAGCCATAGTGATGTTTCTAAAATACAAACACGATTGTATTGATTTAACCTCCGGTTTAAAACCCTTCAGTAGCTCCCCATGGCTGTTTTGTTTCAAATGCCCAAACCTGTAAATATGATTTACAAGACCCTGTATTATCTGGTATGTGCTTACTTCTCTAACTTCAACCTTCCAACGTGCACCTTGTAGTGGAAGCTGTGTCTTGCCACCCAGATCCTCCTTCAAGTCTGAGGCACTTGTTTGTTGTCCAGCCAGCGAACTGCTTATAGCTGATAGCTCACAGCTGAAACCCTTTTCCAGGAATCGCCTCCAAGCAAAGGAAGCTGCCTCAGCCATGGCTGTTCTTTCACCCCTGGGGCCACATTTATCCAAGGTCAGGAGAGAACACAAAAACCCTCTCCTTGTTTCAATTTGTGACCAATGTAAACAACATCCCAGTTCCAGCACAGTCAGCCTGGGATGTGCAGCACAGTCATGCCCTGACAGATGTTGTCACAGCTCCATAACCTCCTACATGGACATCTGTGTCCTAGAGTCTGTTTCCTGGGGAATCTGTAATAGTCCTCAAACTCCATGCTGCCGGGATTTGAAACACTCCCAGCACTCACTCCAAATTGTCCTTTCTTCAATCTAGACCTTTACTCAGATGGTGTCTGCGGCCTGGATTGCAATCCCACCTCCCTAATTTTGCCTGAGTAATTCTTACTTATCCTTAGGGACTTGAACAGCTCATCATGTAAACAAAGAACAGCAAATCTACAAAGAAGCCCTCTCATCAAGTCTGCAACAGGTACTCCAAATAGACCCTCCCTCCTGCAAAATTTATCAGACTCAGAGCAATGTAATCTTATTATCCAACTGCATTACAATCCCCTGCAAAGTGCGGCATGAGTACTCTCAGAATTGCAATGAAAATATATTTGGGGTGACAAGAGGGACCTATCATAAAAACATGTGGTCTCACCCAGCCAGTGTTGCTCAGTGGTTGAGTGTCGACCCATAAACCTAAAGGTCACAGTTCTATTCCCAATCAGGGCACATTCCAGGATTGTGGACTGGATACTCAGGAGGGGGCGTGCAGGAGGCAGCCAGCTGATTGATGATTCTCTCACATCATTGGTATTTCTATCTCTCTCTCTCCTTTTCCGTTCCTCTCTCTGAAATAAATAAAAACATATTTAAAAAACAAAAATGTGTGATCCCAATTATTTCACCCTGGGTCAAAACCCAGAATACAGTGTTGTTGTTTTTGTTTGTTTTATTATTCTGAACATAGCCCTTACTATATGTCTGGAGTTAATAGAACCTCCTGTTGATCTGGGAACCTCTCCACAGCCACCCAATCACTTATGTACCATTTGATGTAGCAATAAGCTGAAGGCTAGGATTCTTCCAGGGATCTTCAGCTTCCACCATGCTACATCTGTCTTTCTTCTTTACTCACCAACTTCAAGGCAACAGCCAGCATTCTACACCTTCCCCAATATCCTGAGATCTTTCTGGTATAGTCTACGCCTCAGTCTTTCACTTATCTTTTGATATGCTGAAGAAGGAAAAAAACAAGTAAGAAAATGATTTTCTCGCTCACCTCCTTCAGAGCTACTGACCTCTTAGAAATGTCAAGAAAGTCAGCTTTAACATTTAAGACTAATAAGTGGCCTCTTTTCTAAGCAATGTCTTTCTTCTCCTTGCCTGGAGCCAGAAGCTGGTGGCTCAGCTTGAGTTGAGAGAGAGCTGCAAGGAAACACATTTAAGAAGGATATGACAATGTGTGGGTTTCATATTTGCAAAGAATTGTCCCCCATGACATTTATTCATGAATCTGCCTCTGCAGAGTGTAAGTTTCCTGTCAGTAATAAGAATTTCTTTTCGTCTTTGCAAATTCAGCGACAAATATAGTGCATAGCACATGGCAGGTGATCCAACATTTTTTTGTTGGAAGACAGGGTATCTTTACCTCCTACTTGAGATCTACCAGTACTATGATGCTGCTCCTATCCTGACAGGCCCCATCTGTTTATCTCTTTAAACTCTTGCCTCTACTCTCTTTTAATTTCAGCTGAAATTCATTCTCTCGAATACTAGTATCCTTCATTTTCACCAGTAATTCACATATTTTAGTATATAGGGCCAGAAAAATAGGCTAGACTCTTGTACCTATAGAAAATATACTGTGATTTTTAGCATTAACTTGCACTTGTGGTATATATGCCATGTACTTATTTTTTATGTTTATTATTTTTTTTCATCTTCAACTATTGTACCAGACTTTAAACTCCTAAAGATAAAAATTTAAATTAGTATGATTTATTTATTTTTCTTTATTTACTTTAATTAAATATTGTTTAAAGTATTACATATGTCCTCTTCCCCCCTCCCCCCATTGACCCCTTCTAGTCTGTCCCCATCCTCTGTTCCAGGCCTTTGCTACCCTATTGTCTGTGTCCATGGGTTATGCATATATGCATACAAGTTCTTTGGTTGATCTCTTCCAACCCACCCACCCACCCTCCTCAGCCTTCCCTCTGAGATTCCACAGACTGTTCCATGTCTCTGGATCTATTTTATTCAGCAGTTTATTTTGTTCATTAGATTCCACATTTGAGTGAGATCATGTGATACTTGTCTTTCTATGACTAGCTTATTTCACTTAGCATGATACTCTCCAGGTCCCTCCATGCTGTCTAACAGGGTAATTTTTTTAGATTACCTGATATAATTTTAAAAACAATGTTAATAGCATACAGAAATATATAAGTAAATCAATTAAACTTTGAATTATAAATAACTTCCCGGTAGTGATTCTAATTAGGGACTGAGGCACATAAGAATTTCTAAACATGGCTGAGGCTATATAGCTGCAATAAAAATAATAGCTAGCATGTTTTGGGCTATTACTGTGAGCCAGACTACTTCAGACTGTTTACATATACTACTTCACAGCATCTTAGAAGATTACTAATGTAAATGTTCCCATTTTAGAGTGAGTTTAAGTAAATTGTCCAAAGTCACAGTTGCTAAGTTGCAAAATTGTAAATCAACTTATGACAACTTAGTCTAGAATTCATGCCTTTACTGTGGTACAACACTGGTTTCCTTCTGCATATCTGTGATTTTTTGGTTATTACTGTGAAACTGTGTACATACTAACTAGTTCTTTAACATGATGAAAGCATTATGGTTTTTACACACTGAAGTTGCTTAAATAGATCCTAAGGATATAGTACATAAACCCTATTTAGAGTTCTCTGCTTTAAACCCAGATTTTTCTTAAGGTACACTTTATCAGAAGTTTCCACAAAATATTCCAACTCACTCTAATGAACCTAATAAACCTAATGACCCACGCTCTTTTAAAAATCCAAGTTAAGCTAAAAGTGCATTGGAACACCTGTACCTGAACATCATCTGAACATTGACATACTTATTAGGAGTAAAGAGTGCTGCTGGCTATCTCTGTGCAATAAAATCTTTGGGAAAGGTTCATTTGTATCAAAGTGCTGTAGTGGCTACCCAGACTAGCAGGATATGAGTTTTAATATCAGTGTCAGTCAGTTCAACTTCTGTTGGTTACAAATAACAGAATTGAACTAGAACTAGATTAAGCAAAAACAGATGCATTCATTGGGAGAGTTCGTGGAGAGCGTATGTAGGCAGGGAGGCAGGTGGCCCTTGGGAATCAATGGAACCAGGGGCTGCAAGGCTAGAAGGACTTCAGATTAGTCCCTCTCATCACTCTTTCCCTTCATGCATTACCTTCTTTTGACTCTCACTTTTTCAAGTCACATTTTCATTTTTACCTATATCCACTGTGAAAAATATCTCTGAAAGCGTTATTTTCAATATCCAGCCACCTATACAGGAGATGGAATTAATGCTCTAAAGTCAAAACCCAAATTTCTGGGGAAGAAGTTTATTGGTCCATATACTCATACTGGTCCATGATACTTATACTCATCATGACCAATTAAATGTGTATTGAGCCAGGCTCTTGAGCTAGGGTTTCACTTCTGTATGATTTAATTGTGACCCGGGAGCATCACTGTAACAGTTGTATGTACATCACAACTCCCCCCATGACTGTGTAGATGGTGGGTCCGTGTGTAGGTAGAAGGGCTGGAGAATTCACATAAATGAGAGTATGAAATAAATTAATATGTGTTCAGCACAAACAGGGAAGAGAAAATCACAGCTATAATTCTCAAACATGCATTGGTATGTCATAGATATTGGAGGCATAAAGAACAGTTTTCTAAGTCACAACCTCAAATACCCAGTTCTGCTGAACAGGAATGAGCATGTGCATGGGGAACCTCTTCCTTCTCTTGGGCTACTCTTGACGCAGCATTTGGCTGAGTATGAGAAAAGGGATAAGGCATTTATTGGAGCTTGTTCTAGGTCAGTGATGGCGAACCTATGACACGCATGTCAGAGGTGACACGCGAACTCATTTTTTTGGTTGATTTTTCTTTGTTAAATGGCATTTAAATATATAAAATAAATATCAAAAATATAAGTCTTTGTTTTACTATGGTTGCAAATATCAAAAAATTTCTATATGTGACACGGCACGAGAGTTAAGTTAGGGTTTTTCAAAATGCTGACACGCCGAGCTCAAAAGGTTTGCCATCACTGTTCTAGGTAGTACTAAGTAAGGCAGAGAAAACTAATCTTTATTGTGTAGAGTACTATTTCAGCTCTTTCCATTTTTACCACATTTCATCCTCATAGCAACACTATGAATTATTCTATAGCATCAATTTTCAACAGGTGTGCTGCAAGAATTTTTAAAACATGAGATACCTGACTATTCAGTCAGGGACACGGACCTCTTTTCCCTTAGATTGTAATAATAATAATAATAATAATAATAATAATAATAAATAACAGCCAACTGGTGTGAATGAATCAATATGATACCTATTTTTTGTCAAATAGGCAAAAAAACATATTTTTGATATGCCATAGAATGTTAGTAATTAGTTTATGTATGCCATGTGATGGAAAAGGTTGAAAATCACTGTTCTATAATATCTCCATTTAGCAGATTTAAAAACAGAGACTCAGAGAGACCCTTTTTCCAAAATCAATTCTAATGACTACAAAAAGATAATTTATACAAGTCTTTGTCTAGAAACTGTGCTCTTTTTTTTTGTCCCAAGAATGCATTTTATATATAATCTTATTAACCAATGTCACTCCAATAAATTTAAATAAATAGGTTAATATATATATGAAACAAGACCTCAAGCTCTGAATAAGCTCTGAGAGAGGGAAATGAGGCTATCGAGTATGGGGAGACGAGCCTGAGGCAGGGCTCATGTGTCCCCAATAGAGGACACACCAGTGCCAGCAGGGGCTGGGCCCCTGGGCCTGTGTCCCTCCCTGTGGTCAGAGAGGAAGGACTTTCTTTAATCAGCTACTCTGAGTTTAAGCGAGTTATCAAAACACAGCTCAGAGCCTCCAGATATAACAAAATAGTTGTGTTCAACTGTTGTTCACTTCTGAGAACAGTCTAATGTTCTCATTTTAGGAAAATGAGTTGGAGAGACACTTGCAGTTCACCAAGGCCGATCTCCTCCTCAACACAGGGGTTGTTGCCATATAGTGATCTAGTCTCTCCAACGCTTCTGGAAACCTGTTACTCCTCTTCTCTCAAGCTTTAAACAACACAATACAAACACGATGCCATGAACTCCATCACTCTGGCACTAATCTAGCCCCTTCTGGCTGCACACCAAACAAGCCTGGATATACTAGTAGTTTAGTTCCAGTTCAGGTTGGTTCAGAGCCTCCTACCTACTCTTTCTTAATGTATTAACTCGTTTGTAACTCAATTAAAATAAGAGACAGAGAGAATGAAATTTTCATTCATTGTGAGTTCATCTCATTCCTGGTTCACTTTAGATGCAAATGTTTGGTTTGAGCTTTGGCTTGGTTTTGCTTTTCTAAGGTCACTAGTCCTTAAATAGCAACTGCATGGAAAGAGCTAAAGTTTAAATACCAGGAAAGCTTGGGAACCCTTTCCACAGTCTCTGGAATATATCCCCTTTGTCTGTGGCCCCCAGTGCCTTTCTACCTAGATCTCTCCTAAGAGTTCCGCCCTCCATGGCCTGGCCAGCTGTACTTCATCCTTCCGTATCAGTTTAGCTCTCCATTCCTCAACAAAGCCACGCCCTTCCCACAGCTAAACACTCAGTGGTACCTTCTGTCTCTACTGCAAGTCTGCAAACAACATGAGACTGAGAGTGATGACCCCATGTGCCCGTGCAGCCCAGCCCCTGGTACAGTGCCTGATACAGTGCCTGGCACAAGGCAGATACTCACCAAAAAATTGTGATTCTGGTTGTTTTATTGAGCAGGGTGATTTGCTTTCTCCGGGTTCTTGTGCCAATGGATTTGAAGAATGAAGCCACGGGCAAACGGTGACATGTGAAAAGTACAGAAGCTTTATTGCAAGCAGACATTATCTCTAAAACTTAATTCTAAATTCTAAGCCTAAGACTCTGTCCCTCCTGACAGACAGAGGGTCCCCTGAGAAGGTGACTGCTGCTTTCTTTGTCTTGAGGCATTAAATAGGCTGGAGAACCCCCCTTTTCTAGAGTGGGACCTTAGCCTTGTACTCAGCTTTCACGACCCCCACACCTGCACTTTCCTCCTTTGGGTATTTGTTTAGGTTGCAGTCACTTTTGATTTATTTTATAGCTCTCCTAGTTGTGTTGGCAGAGAAAGCCTTATCTTATACCCCTCCCAGTTGCTCAGGTCAGGTCTACTTTTGGTCTAACTTATGGCCACTTTAATTGCCTCAGGCCAGAGATACCCCTGTCTGTCCTTGGTTTATGGCTGTCTTAATTGCTTAGGATGGATATATTTCTACTTACCTGTGGCGTTTCTCTATCCTCTGTACAAGTAAGATAAACATCCGGGTGTCTTCAAGTCTCTATTATGTATACATTCCCATGGATCAGTTTCATTCCTAAAACTCCCTAAACCTGCCTACTTTACCCCTAAAATTCCTTTCAATTGTGAAACGATTGAATAAAGCAATTAATTAATAAACACCAAATCCATCTTCTTTTAAGGCTGCTTTTGCTCCTGGAGTTAGCCAGAAGTCGTTCTCTCAGTAAAGAACATTAACTCCAGGGAGGCTTAGTAACTATATGGACTTAGTCATGTTAATGAGCATCTTTGTACCTTAGTTTTCATTTGTAAAGTGGAAATTGCAATAGTAAATAGTGACATAATACATGTAAATAAATGACTTAAGAGTAATGCTTGGCACTGAATAAGAATTTATTTAAATTTAATTATTATTATTATGGTGATGGTGGTATGTGGATGGGTGATATACTTAGAATGGGTGAATTATGGATTATGGATGGATGCTATATTTAAGATTTACAAATATATGCTTAGCATTTTTTAATTTTTTTTCAACTTACTGGATTATTATAAGGTGACTATCTTTATAACCACGCAAGTCAAAAAACAGAACCTTGACAGCCACCCTCCAATCACAGCATCTTCTCTGCTTCCCAGATTTGATTCTTATTAACCAATATCACCCCAATAAATATAAAAAATAAATGAATAAATAAATAAAAATGTCAAAAATTAAAAGGTATATATAAAAGAAAAAAACCTTCAAGCTCTGAATAATTTTGGTAGCAAAATATAAAGTACAAACACATAATCATGTAAATCATATAAATAAAGAAAATATTGTAGCATCAGAGCAAAGGAGAAAAGGGGGAAAGCCCTGGGTAATAAGAAGTAGGAATGCAAAAGTAAGACTGACATGAAGGTGCCAAAGAGCTCAGGCTATTTGTCTGATAGTTTCTTTTCTATAGTTTGGATTGTGTCAAGTGCACCATCATAGCATCATTTAACACATTCTTCCATCCTCTTTGTGGCCTGGAAATTGGCAGATGGATGGTGAGGCTTGATCAGATCAGCTTCAGTCCATTTGACAGAATGTAGATAGTGACATATTCTTTCATCAGGAGGCACATATGTCACGTTTTTCCTCTTTTTTGATGTTTGCATCATTAATTCTCAGTTCCTAGATTCAAAAATCCATCTCAGGTTACAAAATACTATTATTCTATCATTTTATTTTCACGTATTAGCTGGAATAACTTTATGAGGAGGTGCTTCCCTTCATTTACCACTTAATTACCCAGTGCTACCACTCACATAGCAAAGCCAGGATAAACCTTCATTCTTTCCTTTTATTTACTCAGTTTTAGTAAAGATGACGAATTAGATTCCTGTCATATTCTGACATGATGAATTTATTTTTTTTAATCCTATATAATAAAAGGGTAATATGCAAATTGGCCCCAATGGTGGAACAACTGGGAATGACCGGTCACTATGACGTGCACTGACCACCAGGGGACAGATGCTCAACGCAGAAACTGCCCCCTGATGGTCAGTGTGCTCCCACAGGGGGACACCACTCAGCCAGAAGCCGGGCTTACAGGTAGCCAGTGCAGCATTGGTGGCGGGAGCCTCTCCCGCCTCTGCAGCAGTGCTAAGGCTGTCCAACTAATGGCTTAGGCCTGCTCCCCATTAGTTGTAAATCCCCCAAGGGCTCCCAGGCTGCCAGAGGGATGTCTGACTTCCAGCTTAGGCCTGATTACCTGGGGGGTCCCAGAGTGCAAGAGGGCGCAGGCTGGGCTGAGAGACCCCCCATCCCTGAGTACATGAATTTTCATGCAAAAGTCCTCTAGTAATATTATAAAGTCACTAGAGGCCCGGTGCACAAAAATTTGTGCACTCGGGGGAGAAGGGGGGTCCCTCAGCCCGGCCTGTGCCCTCTCACAGTCTGGGACCCCTCGGGAGATAATGATCTGCTGGCTTAGGCCTGCTCCCGGGTGGCAGAGGGCAGGCCCAATCCCTAGGTGCAGCCCCTGGTTGGGCTCAGAGCAGGGCCAATTGGAGAATTGGGGCGCCGCCCCCTGTCATGCACAGAGCAGGGCAGATTGGGAGGTTGCAATGCCACACTCAGTCAGTCTCAGCATAGGTCCAATTGGGGGGTTGGGGCACTGCCCCCTGTCACACTCAAGGCAGGGTCGATGGGGAGGTTGTGGCGCCACCCCCTGTCACGCACAGAGCTGGGCCAATCAGGGGGTTGGGGAGCTCCCCCCTGTGATGCACAGAGCAGGGCATATCAGGGGGTTGGGGCGCCGCCCTCTATCACCCACAGAGCAGGGCTGATCAGGGGGTTGGGGCGCTGCCACTGTCACACTCAGGGCAGGGCCGATGGGGAGGTTATGGCTCTACCCTGTCACACACACAGCAGGGCCCGTGGGGTGGGGGGGTTGGGGCACCGCACCCTGTCACACACAGAGCCGCAGGGCGATCAGGAGGTTGGGGAGCTCCCCCCTATCAGGCACAGAGCAGGGCCCATCAGGGGGTTGGGGCGCCTTCCCCTGTCAGGAACAGAGCAGGGCCAATAGGGAGGTTGTGGCCCCGCCCCCTGTCACACACAGAGCCACAGGGCAATCAGGGGGTTTGGGCGCTGCCCCCTGTCATGCTGATCCCGGTGCCGGGAGACCTTGCAGCTCTGCTGATCCCGGTGCTGGGAGGCATATTACCCTTTTATTATATAGACTAGAGGCCTGGTGCATGGGTGGGGGCTGGCTGGTTTGCCCTGAAGGGTGTCCCGGATCAGGGTGGGGGTCCCCACTGGGGTGCATGGCCAGCCTGGATGAGGGGATGATGGCTGTTTGCAGCTGGTCACACACCCTTCAGGGTGGGGGTCCCCACTGGAGTGCCTGGCCAGTCTGGGTGAGGGGCTGAGAGCTGTTTTCAGGCTGGACTGAAGCTCCCAACCGCTCCTTTTTTTCTTTTTTTTTTTTTATTCTGAGCCAGCTTTAGCTCTGAGGCTCCAGCTCTTAGGCCTCTGCTCCTGAAAGCAGGTATCTGGTTTGTTTAGGTTCTACAATCGAAACTCTGTATCAACTCCAGGTCTGAGATCCCGGCTAGCTGAAAGCTGGTTTCTGGGGTTTTGTTTAGCTTCTATTTTTTAACTATGTTTCAAACTGCCAGCTCAGAGGCCTGCAGTGGCAGGCGGGGAATGTTGGAGTTCTCCGTCACTGAAGCAAGCAAGCCTCATGTTAGTTTCAAGCTGCCTGACTGCCGGCCACCATCTTGGCTGGCAGTTAATTTGCATATCGCCCTGATTAGCCAATGGGAAGGGTAGCGGTCGTACACCAATTACCATGTTTCTCTTTTATTAGATAGGAGATGGGGTTTTGGTCGATTTCAATTTTATTTTTATTGAAACCTAAATTTTTCCATCTTTGGTCAGTGAGAATCCCTTCAAGTTTGCTCCTGAGTCCTTCCAACATGATTGCAGTGGTCTGCTGTAGCTTTCCGGCTCATCCTGGATATCTCCTGCTCCAGAATGTAAGTCAGCTGTCAGTCCGAGAAGCCAACGTTTTTCTTGATGTGATATAGTATGTGAAAACAAGAACCAGGTTGCTAGACATTGACATTGAGCCAATCATTGCTTCTAGGCATCCTCAGTGGACAGAGCTAGAAGTTTTTACTAATGCGTGTTTCAACTCAAAAGCAGATTGCAGGGTGCTTCGTTTTCTCCCCTGCTAAGAATCTCATTCTCAAAGATCCAGAGCTAATAGAAAGGGACTATTCCTCACTTACCCATTGGCTTTATTTCACATTCCGCACACAATAGTTTCAGGCTGACAATGCCAATAATATTCTGCTCAATATGATTAGTAAAAACAGTTAAATAATAAAACTACAACAATCAATACCATTATTAAAAACAGCTAAAAGGGTTCTGGTTCCAATTCCAAAGTGGGGAGGATTTCTCATACCATCAAGCAATTCTCTAGACACCAGCTATGTGTTCTACAATTCACCTCAATTCTGATACTGTCTACAGAGAGACACCACTAGATTCCACAGGTAAAACTGTCCCTGCTCATGCACACACACTTAAGCTCTAATGCAAGCCCAGCTTATTACTTGTGCTTTTGACTGACTGACCATAAATCAGAGGTTCCCATGACCCCCTCCTTAGATTTGATTAATTTGCTAGAGTGATGCACAAAACTGAGAGAGATAGTTTTCTTACTAGGTTACCAGTTTATTATAAAAGGATATAATTCATAAACAGACAAAAAGAAGAGATGCATAAGGCAAGGTAAAGGGAGAGGGCACAGAGCTCCTATACCCTCTGTAGGTGCACCACTCTCCCAGCAAGTACCTCCACCATGTGTTCACCAACTCAGAAGCTCTCTGAATCCATTCCTTTTAGGTTTTGTCGGCGGCTTCATCACATAGACAAGAATGATCAAATCATTGTCCATTCGTAATTGAACTTCATCTCTAGCCCCTCTCTCTTCCCTGGAAGTTCAGGTGGGACTGGAAGTTTCAACCTTCTAATCCCATGGTTGGTTGTACTGCCAACCAGTCCTCATCTTTAGATTCTTTCCAAAAATCACCTTATTAACATAACAAAACACATCTTTAACACTCTCAACACCAGAAATTTCAAGAGTTTTGGAAGGTGTTAGCCAGGATAAAGACCAAATATATATTTCTTATTATAAATCACAATATCACGCATACATTACCCATTCTCCTATCATTTTTTAAAATTACTTACTATAGCTACACTATCAAAACATATATATATATATATATATATATATATATATATATATATATATTGTATTCTTTCACTTTTAGCTTTAGCTGGCCTTAACTGTTCAAGAAGCTATGTATCTACTACTTACCCCTTACTTCCGTGTCTTTAATCCCATGTCTCTCTAGTTATTTCTTGTTGTATAAAGCTCATTCACTAGTACATTTCTTTTTTAACGAGGCTCCGAGCAGCAATGTCCCCTGAGTTCTTTCATGTTGGCCAGTTGGCCAGTGTCATTAAGACTTGAAGGACATTTTACTGAATATAAAATTATTGATCACATTTCCAACTTTTTTTTGAATTCTGGAATTTTCAACATTAGTATCCAAAACT
Source organism: Myotis myotis (assembly GCF_014108235.1). Taxonomy (NCBI): domain Eukaryota; kingdom Metazoa; phylum Chordata; class Mammalia; order Chiroptera; family Vespertilionidae; genus Myotis; species Myotis myotis. The sequence continues at coordinate 76,133,568 of NW_023416379.1, forward strand.
CAGCTAATAATATAAATTTCTTTTTCTCATAAGGCATGTACTGTCCTTGCCTAAAAAAGCAAAAGAAAATTTTGGTGAGCATTTTTTCCCTTGAATTATTTTTATTTCTTTCTTCATTTCTTTTTTTCTCATTACAGCTCTATTAAGATATAATTCACATAAAATAAAATTTACCCCTAAAATGAATGATTCTGTGGGTTTTTACTATATCCACAAAGTTGCACAACCATTATAACTACCTAATATTTGGATATGTTCATCATCCCTCAAAAAACTTCATACCCATTAGCACTCCACTCTCCCCAGCCCCTGGCAATAACTAATGAGTCTATAGATTTATCTATTGTGTACATTTTATATAAATGGAATCATACAATATCAGCATTTTATGACTTTTTCATTTAAAAATATTTTCATGGTTCATTAGTGCTTTAGCACATATCAGTACTTTATTCCTTTCTATATTTTGTTTACATATTAATCAGTTGATGACATTTAGGTTGTTTTCATTTGGGGGCTATTCTGAAAAATGCTACTATTAACATTCATGTACAAGCTTTTTGTTGACATATGTTTTGTCTTTTTTTTGGGGGGGGGATCTATACCTAGGAGTGGAATTGCTGAGTCATATATTAGCTCTATGCTTCATATTTTGTCTTTACTTATTTTTATTTTTAGGTTATTTTTTCCAATTCATTTAAGAATTTCCCTGTGAGGTCACTCCCATTTGCTAAGGACAACTCTTCACAAATGGTATATTTATAAAACTGAGTTTGGTGGTAAGTAACATAAACCCAACATAAAATGGCTTTACTAATAAAAGCTATGCTGTCTCTAGGATTGCTTAATTGAGCTACTCAAAGGCATTATCAATAATCAAAGTTCTCTCTACATTCTACTATGTCATTACTCCTTAATATTGTAAAATTACTGCAATACCTCAGGTATCTCCTCCTATCAATGTAAAAAGTCATAAACAGAAACTTTTCATTAAAATTGTGATAAAAGCACATAACATGAGATCCCATTAGTCCCTTAGACCCTTCACTCTTTTTTATTCTTTTGTTTTTGCCCCTCTTATCAGATAATTTCAAATGGTTGTCTTTGAGTTCACTGATTCTTTTTTCTGCTTGATAAAATCTGGGTTGAACCCCTCTATTTAATTTTTCATTTCAGTTATGGCTTTATTCAGCTCCCAAATTTCTGCTTGTCTATTTTTGTATTCTTTCTTTGTTGAAATTCTCATTTTGTTCATGCATTGCACTCCTGAGCTAATTGGCATATTTTTAATGGTTATTGTGAGTTTTTTCTCAGATTGTTCAAATACCTCCATTTATTTAGGGTTAGTTTCTGGAGATTTACTTTGTTCCTTTATTTGGTCCCCTCCCCCCTTTTTTTTTCTGTTTCTCATGTTTCTTGTGACTTTGTGTTGGTATCCCCATATTTAAAAAAAACCACCACCTCTCCCATTCTTGATTAACTGCCTTCATACAGAACAATTACTCTGGCTAGAGATTTCAGAGACCTCTCCAACCTTTTCTGTGGGCGTGCCTTCCTGGGATTTGTATGTAGGTTCCTAATTTGAAGGATTTGCTGGTTTCTTCTTTTCTGGAGCTCATAATCTCTTGCTCCCTCTGGTGTCTGTCGATTGTACCATGAAGCAGCAGCACACCACCCAGATCCTTTTTGTTCTCAGAAGCCCACGGGCATTTAGATTATGTGAGTTCCCACGCATGTTCTGAGACAAGTAAGAAATAAACCAATTCTTTGAGCAGCCCCCCAAAATTCAGAATGTTGGATATAAGGTCCAGTCTTCTCTTTCCCTCCCCAGGTAGAACCCAGGAGCTGAGTGTTTCCTCCAGAGTGTGTCACACTAAACCAAGAAGAGGGACAATGTTCAGAAGGTCTCATGAATTTTCTACCAGTTTTGATGCAGCTGGTGTCATGCTTACCCAGAGTAGAGGAGACTCTTAACTAGCTTCTGATTTCTCCCAAAGGGATATGGTCCATGTATTGCTGTTTAATTGAATCTCCATGGGAGTAAGAGGGAATGAGGCTTTCTATTCCACAATTTTGCTGACTTCTCTCTCGTATTGTGTGTCTTTTTAATAGCTAAGGAATCCTTACTATAATATACCAAGTAGACTTCTTTAAATCTCATTGACCAGAATAGGTCCATGCCCCTTTTTAAGCCATCTGAAGCAATAGGATACTAGGAACCAGGACAAGTACATTTGCATTTTGGAAGCAAAATATTGGAAGAAGAGTATTTTTTCTGCAATTAAAAAAGTAGGGTTTTTAAGAAACAGGTAGGAAGAAAAAATGCAGAGAACACAAATCATGTTAATATATTGCAGACAGACTATGTTTTGTGAAGCCTCTGTCTTTATAAGCTATTTGAATCAGCAAAAAATCAGCATGTCAGCACAATGTAGAGGCCTAGTCTTGCATGATTCTGTGAAAGAAATAATATATAGGGCATGCATTATACTCCTGAGTAATCCAATCACCAGACCACTCTCCTATATCTGGAGTCTAGCCACAGGACCATTGGACAACCTTCTAGGCACAGTCTCTGGGCATCTTAGTATACCTGTTTGATTCAAGCATAAGATAGAAGGTCAAGGTACTCTAAATGGGATAAACAGGGCCCATGAAATTCACTGTCCAAACTTGGAATGGCTCATTTGGATGGTATTATCAACTTATTTTATTCAGCAACCAAAGAGTAGTTTAGACATTTTGAAGGAAGTTCCTCTAAAGCTCAGGGCTTCCTGAAGTACAAAGCCCAGGGAATGGACCCCACTTGCTCATGGAAAAGGGGAACACTGGGGATCTGAATGATTTAGAAAACAGAGAGAATGGGCTTGGAGAGCAGAAAGAAGTGCACAGAGGAAAGAGTTGTCAAAGGACTAAGTTGTGACACTTTAGGGCAGAGATGATAACAAGTTTCATCTTGAACATAAACTACAGCCTTTTGATTATGGCTGCCTGGAACTCTGTGTGGAGGATTCTGAAGCCAAGCCTAGATTCCATGGCTCAAGACCATAATCAAAAAACAATTCTGCTATTAGTGCAGAATAAGTGATTGATGTCAGATATTTGCCATTCTAACTGGATAGAGTTGTCTCAAACCTCTCCATATAAAGGCTTACATCAGCGGTTCTCAACCTGTGGGTCGCGACCCCTTTGGGGGTCGAACGACCCTTTCACAGGGGTCGCCTAAGACCATCGGAAAACACATATATAATTACATATTGTTTTTGTGATTAATCACTATGCTTTAATTATGTTCAATTTGTAACAATGAAATTGGGGGTCACCACAACATGAGGAACTGTATTAAAGGGTCGTGGCATTAGGAAGATTGAGAACTACTGGCTTACATATATAATCTCACTGGTATTCATTCATCTGTATTTAAATATTCAAAAGGAGGTTTAGAATATTTTAGAGCCATAAGCTGTTAGTGATGAAGTACAAGAGTACGCCTACTTATATGAGTGTGTATGTATGTGTGTGTGTGAGAGAGAGAGAGGGGCGGGGAAGGAGGGAGTGGGGAAGTAAGGAATGTGACTGGAATAAAAATGAAAGATTGATTTGACAACCCATCTGCTTTTGTTCCCTTGCCCACCCAACTCCCATCCATGAATCTGGCGAAGGGGCTAACAGGTTCTGACACTGCCAACACCAAAGGCCTGAGATGACTGCCTAATCAGCTTTCATACCCCGAGAGCTGACTGAGAAATGTTTATCAGGAAAAACTTCACTGAGATTGTGCCTGCGCTGGCCCTGCCAGAGAAGGGAAGTTCTCTTTGTAGGAAACATCCGAAACCCATTATTGTCCCAGGCAATTCAGCAAAGCAGGAGCTTATCAAGTGTACAAAGCATACTTTCTGAGTTATGTCTGGCTCTAGGCATAAATAGAAGTAGGATGCAAGCTAAAAGGACCATTCAGTCAGAGTCAGATTCCATTTAGATTTTTTTTTATTAATTGCAGAGATAAAGCACTTACTAAGAAAATGATCTGACATGTAATATTTTTAATAAACCTAAAAAGGTATCTTATGAAACAAAAATGACTTTGGGCTTCAGAGTTAATATACACCCTTAGACTCATATATTCTGCTTCATTTAAATCCTCTAAGCACAACACTGACATAACTAGTCAATAGAAACTGAAAATTTTCTGGGCATTTTTCCAGAAAGTCAAGTATATTTTTAATTAACAGCCTTTTTTGCTGTTTCTCCCAATACTACTATCTATATCTAAGATAAAGTGGAAAGCATAAGTCACCTTCACCATAGCTTATTATTCAACACATAGCCACCAACTGAGAATCCTAAATGGTTCATCCCTTTCCTGTATAGGTTGACCCTGGGCCTGAGATCTCCATGGCTGCATCAATCTTGAATATGGTGAATTTCCTAGAATATAGGTCCACAGAGTCAGGAATCAGCACTGCAGGGAAGTGTCAGATCAGAGCTAAAGATGTTCAAACTCAAGTTGCAAATCTGAAGAGATCTTAGCAATGTGGAAGGGCCTGGACATGTTGGTGACCAAGAGGAGCTGAGAGGGTGGAAGGTTTGAGTAAGTGAAAGATACCAAAGAACAACCTGTCACAGAAGCTCTGTATCTAGTTACTGCTACCTAGGGGCGGGAAAAGATCTGAGAAAGAGATATTAAAAAAGAGTTGCATAAAAATTAAGAAACATAGAATTGAGCAAAGGAGACAGAAGATGGGAGAAGCTGAAAGATAGTAGGTAGAAACTAAAGACACCAATTAGGCATAAATGCTTCATTCCCTTTTAAGAACAGAAAAATCTAAAATCCAATTTGATACCATACTATAATTCTGTGTCTCCCCCATCCCTCACCTTTATCCACAAATCACCAGTAAATGTCTATTCAACACCTTATTGGAGGGACCCTGAGGTTAGGATTACCATGTTAACAGGTGTGACCCACACTGAGGACAGAAGCAAGATGAAAAGTGGAACAAGAATATTCCATAGGAGCTAGGAATTTGTTCTAGAGGAAGTCAGGAGAAATATGTTTTGAGAATTCACAGACATCTTGGAGAAGACATTGCATTTTTCTTAGCAAAAAGGTGTGTGTTCAAGATAGTCTTCACTAGGGGTAGCGTAGCATTCTATATATACTTTGAGAGTGATATAACCAATGTGTTCTGAGATGGTGAATAAATCACACCGGGCTTTCAGGACTTTTCAGGAAGCAGCATCCAAGTGTAAAGCACTCAGAGAAAGGGGTGAAGGACAGTTGGCATACCATTTGAAATGCATAGTCTCTCTAAATCCTCTTTTATCATGATGGAGGGCTGAGTAAGACACAATTTATTTTAAAATATATATATATATATATATATATATATATATATATATATATAGTCCTTCTTCATAGTTTAAGAAACAAGTCACCTTGAGGCGGATTTTGTTAAATTGGGAAGAATTGCTTGAGCAGTATGGGGCCCATCAAGATTGGCTGAGACAAATAGGACCTGGATTCCCAAAAGGGAGTTCAGCTCACGTTAAAGGATCTTTGGGCAAGGGGAACCAGAGCACAATGTCAAGACGTGATCATTCAGATTTACTTTTCATAGGTAAGTGGAGACTGAGCTATTAATTTGAAAAGTAAAATAGTTTAAGGTATTTGCAGCCCAAGCTGGTGGAGCGGTTCTCACCTGTTATGACCTCTATTCAGTGGCCCTTAGCGACATGCCCTTACAGAAGGAGATGTATGTTTCTAACAGAGTGTTATCTGTTTGGAATGTGGGGGGGGGGGGAAGGAAAAATACTTACAGTGTATAAAGAACTTTGGAGCACAAAAGACCAAAATTCAAATCCAATCTTGCTATATCCTAGCCGTGGGATATAGTATCTCTTGGCTTCAGTTTACTGCCTATAATACTGAAGCAATAATGGCCACCTGGTTTAACTTTGGGAAGAATAAAATAAAATGAGTTAACATATGTAGATGCTAACTTATTGGGCCTTTCAGGGGTTCATAATAGATGCTAGTTCTTTCATTCCTTAGTTCCAATTGGTGTATGCAATGAAAATAAAAGAAAAAATATAAATTGTTCCCTTAATAATTCCTATTTTCTGTTATGTGTATTTGAGTTTATATTCCTTCTGAATTTTTAATATTTACAACCAAAGCAATGATGAGTCTTTTTCCGTTCTGAAAAATTCAGTAGTATATTGCCAACTCTAGATTACTTATTATTTCTATCATATACTTAGCATAACTGTATTCATTATAATTACATCATCTGCTTTTATTTGATAGATGAAAAATAATTTACTATGGGTTCTCTGTTATTTCCTCCCACCACCAGTAAAATAAACAATGCCATAAGTATTTAATAGGTTAAATACTTATCTTAACCACAAAGAAGAACATCCCTATTTTTCCCATTTATCTACCATACTGATCTAAGGATCTGCGGTTTTCAAAAGTTTGTCTGCATAATAATCACCCAGAGATCTTATTTAAAAGCATACTTTCAGGCCCCACTTCATATGTTCTGATTCAATAGTCATGGGAAAGGACCAGAAAATGACTTTTAATAAAGTATCTTCACTCATTCTGAAACTTGGTCTTGGTCACTCTGAAAGATATAGCCAGGACTATAAGAGACCCATAGAGCTGAAACACAATCCCATTTTCCAAAAATTATGCTGCTCCTCAATTTCAAAATTCTGAGTTAAATTCCCTAAAACTGAGCAACAAATTTACAAATTTACACACTTACTTTAATTGAAAGGAAATCAAGGGAAGAAAAATCTAGTCGACACATATTTTGCAGGGGAAAAAACTGAGCCTCATAAAGGCAAACTAACAAGTGCCCAAGTAGTCACAAATAGTTTATCCTGGAAGTTTTTATCCTAAAATGGCTCCATTTTCTTTCCTCCATGAGCACGGCATCTTGACATCCAGGTCTGCCATAGGAGTAACTACACATGTGCCTTGTGTGGGTAGTTGTTAGAAATGGAATCTTTCCCTAGACAAGTATAAAACATGAAAAATAATTAAACACTAACAATTTAAACTGTAGTCTAATAATATAAAAATGTCCTGCTCTGAGCTAAATGTAGCTTTCAAATGATTTATTTCACATGCATGTTCATTGTTTTATCAACATGACAAAGTTAAATTGGGGGAAAAACTTATTGAAGAAAAGATGAAAACCAGATGGAGCTGTGATTTCCAACTTTTATTTTTAGAAACACTAAACGAGCACTCTGTTCATCCTGCTTCAGGGAAGGCCCTTGAACAAAAATCACAGTAGCAGTTCGATGCATTTCTAAGAGATTTGACTCTTTTTCTTCAAGTAAAATTTTTGATTAGCAATAGGATTGGAAGTCACAGGAAAACATACATATTTGAATTTTCTCCCTCTTAAGAAGATGTCCTCAGTTATGTGCAAAAAGAAATGATGGAAAGGAAATTTTCTTCCTAGGATTACCAACCTAGATTATAATAATTAACAAAAGCCTGTGGTGTGTTTTCCCAAATTCTGTTAAACCTACCTGAAGTTTTTATAACTGTTGAACATTTTTTTTTTTTTTGCAATTCAGGGCACGGCCTACCACATATTGTTCAAAATCTACTACTTTTTATAATCTTATATAATTCTAGTAAAAAGTTTCCCATATACTTACCTGTTCATTAGGAAAAAACAACAACTTATGTTGCTATTGTTAATTTTTCCACAATTTCTACAATTTTTACCTAAACTAGTGTTGGTTAAAAACAAACACACACACACACACACACACACACACACACACACACACACACAAACTGAACTGTGACCCAAAATAAGGTTGGTAAAATCACTGGAGTTCTTACTGCCTTGAGTGACTTAATTCAGCTCAAATTTATTTGAAAATGCCTCCAAAGCCCTGTGAGAAATATTTTGCAGTCCCATTTGCATTATAGCCCATTGTTTTACCTCTCTATTAGAATTTCAGAAATAATACTGTTGGCTAAATATTACACAGTGATGTTTTCTTTCTTTGCAGGTGAATCCTCTACTATTTTTATTTTGGAAATTCTGATCAGTATTTCTGGCTTACCATCTGTAGACATCTGGATAATTTAGTCCTTTTTTTTTTGTTTTGCCTTATTTTGTTTTGTTTTTACATTATTTACTTCCTCTGCCTGTTTCGTAGTTCCATTTTTAAAAATTTATCCCCAGAGTGTTTAGTTATGAAAAATTTGGAATCAGGAACTTAAGTGATGCAAAAAAAAATGTTTTAAGTCCATTAGAAAACCCTTATAAGATGAAACTAAAGTGTGTTCATTAAAGTACAAATAAATAAAAATTGAATTCTAGTCAAATAAATTGAGAATAATATGTTCTAAAACATGAAGGGAACATGTTTACTGGTAATGTTACAGCATACCACAAAAATATGTGGAAAATGTAATATATATTTGAAACAAATTCAGTAATATTTCCTAATTACAATTTAATTATTTTAAGGCATCTAGACTTGCTCTAAACAAAACAATCTTTCCTTCTTAAAAACCAAGTTATCCTCTCACACTGTTGATTTAATGTCTAATAGATGAAGGTTGTTTCAAATATGGACATCCATAGCAGTCTAGTTAAAGAAGCATTTTTTGTTCCCATCACTAATTGCAGAATCTTCTGCTTATCCAATAAATAAAATTTTGGAAATATTGCCTTATTATGTAAGCTTTTAATTAACTCTTGCTTCCTGAACCTCATTTCACAGACTATAGAAAACAATATTCAATAAACTTCCATGTTTTTCCAAATTATAATTCACAAGAAAATAATGGGTCTTATTGGGTAGTCATAATGAAAAGTCAAAAATTTTTTTAAAAAGCTATAAAAAGAGAAAAGTTATTATTAGGTAAATGTTGACAGTCAAACTATAGAAAAACTACCCCTGTCTTCTTTCTTCTAAATGGGATGAACTCTGAGATATGTTCAACCTTATGTCCTAGAACTCCCCAGTGGAATGAGCTCCAGTAGCTCATTACTATAGCTGGCTTTGTAATGGATTCTTTATAGGTTCCTTGCCTAACTTATTCCCTCACTTCCTTCTTGTCTCAGAATCACCCCTCTTGTCTCAGAATCTGCTTCCCAGGGAATCCAACAGAAAGCACAGCCTCAAAATCTGTCTATTCCATATTACATGTTCCCACGCCCTTCCTCCTCACAAACATCAGTTGTGTTCCTAAGCTCCTCAGGCCACTTAAGTCTAATACCGACCAACTCTAAAAGCAGCAATTCTCCATGTTCTCCCCGCAACCAACACTTGTCCCTCCTGTAATTATGCTCTTAAGACTCCAATCTTTGCTGAGAAACTGAACAAATAGATTAGGCGGTGACGTTCAGACGCAGCTTGTTTTTCTGAAATAACATAATGGGAAAATCAAGAGATCTTATACAAGCTTTATAACTCACTACTTTGGTACTCTCATATGCCCTTTCAGGTTCAAGTTTTTCATCAATGAAATGAAGACAAACATACCAGACAACTGCAATTAGTTAAATGATATGAAAGTCTCTGAGAACTAGAAAATTTAGTGGGAATAGGATACCATATTCAAACAAATTTCCCATCTCAAAAGTTGCCTTTAATGATAGTATAGCCTAGCCTAGTGTTATAAAGCTCAGGTCTTCAAGGGTGAAAAGGAACACGGGGATACAAGAACCTATTGCATCGGTGGAAATAAAGATGGGTACATACATTCTAGAGAGAAGCAATCTGGGGGGATTTGGTCATTTAAAGAATCCTTGAGTATATATGCTGGGGAAATTCTCACCAAATTCCATGTGGGGCAGATGTAAGGACATATATCACAATTGCTCCTAGAGAAGGGAAGCAGCCTGAGACACCACCCCTGGGGCCGATGGGTTGGTGAAGGGTGATGAAGGTACACCATGCAGTTGTGAGGAAACACTCCATTGGACATTTGCAGAGAAATCTGGATAGACCTTAAAAACCATAGTGCTGGGAAAATGAAACATAAACAATAATACCATTTACATTTATTACATATACATGCAGATCTTCAAAACATATATAAGTAAAGACTATATATTAAACACATAAGAATATGTGCCCACAGCAGGGGAAGGTAAGATAGAAATTATTATAAAATATTCAATCCATCATCTAATCAAAGTATGGCCAAATTTATAATAGCAATCTGCCATGAGCTAAGAGTGTAATCAACTCAACTTTCTTTACCCAAAGTCAAAGAAATGAACGAATGAATGAATGAATGAATGGACAAAATCCAATAAAAGGCGTAGACTTGGAATCTGATTAGACTTGAATTCTGCCTAAACCACTTACTAGCTTGACTTAATCTTTTTGGGCCTGTTCTTATAAACATAAGATATGGATAATAATATTCATAGACTCATTGAGAATGTTAAAGTACCCACTTGGTGTGGTACCTGGCACATGATAAGAGCACAGGGAAAACTAGAAATTATTATCAGTAATCTAAAGTGTTGATTCACACCATTTAGCAAGTTGATGGAGAATATTTTATTTGGAGGAGGAGAGATCAGCAGAGAACTTTACTAAGGCTCCACTGGTCTTCACACACTAATTGAAGAGATGATGATAATTTTATATTTCCAGGTGCCAAATGATGACTGACAATGAAACACTCCAAAATGGTGGGTAGAGAATGGAGGCCAGTTCCTCTTCCCTGAGTGGGCTGATGGGCTGATGAAGCAGTGGTCTGAGAAAGCTCTGTGGCTTAGACAGAGTTGACGCTAAGAAACATGGGATATGTGCAAAGGGTTCCTCTACTACCAGGAGCTCACTATCAGAATTGCAATGGATTCTTCCTTGTCCTAGGCTGCCAGGCTGGGCAGAAGGCTGTAGAAGAAAACCACTTACAGAAGCCTAGGACAGACTACTAGGGTGATGACTGGGGAAAAAACTGAACATGGTCAGTATATGAGCATCAGGTGTGCTGGAGGGTGGGTTCCCAGGATTGTCATCACAGTGTGGGTTTGCTCTGCGGTCTTTGCAACTTGCAAGATTTTGAATGTGGACTGACTTTGAAATAGCCTTCCAGGAATCACGTGGCAATGTTGGAGACATTACAATGATGTGATACTCAACATCACTGGCCTGCCCCTGACTGGCAGCAGAGAACCCTAAAAGAACGGGAAAACAGTGTATGTTATACAAGATACCAACTTCCTCCTATCCAAGATCTCCCCAGTAAACACCTCATTAACATCTCTGGAAAGCAGGCAGAGACTTTTTTTTAAGTTGCTGTACTTTTTCTTTACATGTAAAAAAAAAAAAAAAAAAAAATGAAGCAGCACGACCAGTGTGACTCAATGGTTGAGCATAGACCTTTGAACCAGGAGGTCACTGTTCGATTCCCGGTCAGGTCACATGCCTGGGTTGTAGGCTCAATCCCCAGTGGGGGGTGTGCAGGAGGCAGCAGATCAATGATTCTCTCTCATAATTGATGTTTCTATCTCTGTCTCTTCATTTCTAAAATCAATAAAAAACATATTTTTAAATAAATGAAGCAAAGGGGAATAATATTTGATTTAATAAGTAATGTATGCATTAAATAAAACTGGTGTTAAAAAACAGTCACAACTATTTTTCTTTTTAAGACCCACATTTTTTCTTTATTTTGTTGCTAAATACAGGGGCATCTTAGTACTGCTGTCAGCTTAATAGAAGGTATTAAAGACTCTAACAGTGGTGGGAGAAGCTGTAGGTAGGTCTCTCCTACGCTGGGTACAATTGAGTACTGAGATGTTATATGCTTGCAATAATTTTTTTTTTTTAGTTCCACTGCTGCACTGCTAAAGGGAACACTAATAGTGGGGGGAAAAAATTAAATCTAGTAAATTATTGGCACCAGCACTCCAAAAATCTTTAGTACAGCCTGGGTTTTTAGCTTCTGCTCCAACTTCATTGCTGAAAAATAAGAAAAAATAGTAGTCAGGCGATGGAGATACTTTTTAAAACACATCCAAAAATGTATACATTAACATTTGGGCATAGCATTTCACATTTTTTTTTAAAAAAAAATGGTTTATCCTTAAAAAATTGTATTTTTCCCCCTCAGAAGCTGTTATACAATTAATGGCATAAAAAGGACTTGCAGCTTAGCTTCACATCAGACTGATCTCTTGAGAGCTCCGCAGAGCAGTTCTGGCCCCTGCAGAGGGTTACCATAGCTCTGAAAGGGCAACAGCCTTAAGGAGCAGCACTGCCACATCCCATCCACAACCCTCACCTTCCCATCACGTGGTTGCTGCCCTCCCTACCTTTTAGCACCAACCGCATCATTCCCTGAAATGTAAATTCTAAAACAAGGAGGTAAAGTGAACTGGGATTGAATTAAGCCCAGCATTTGCAAAATGGAACATTACAAAGGACAGAGACAGAGAATGGAATGCTTGCCTTTTTTTTTTTTTTCATATATTGATTCAATTGGCTTTATAATGTAGTTATGCAGTAGGGAGGTGATTCTAATAATTTATTTATCCATCCAAGCTCTATGTATTTCTATTTGATAGGGGTTAACTGTCTGGAACAGATAAGATAAATGTAACTGAATGGAGATGGGTATTAGCAGATCATAGAATTCAAGACAAAAGTATAAAAGAAAGTGTTGGATATGAGGCCAAAAGAGAAATTTAGTTCTAAAACCTTTCTCTGCTATATGCTTTCAAGAATGGGATAGAATGACAACAATGAAAGGAAATGAACTTAACTTTATCCCAGATGCCAACTCAGGGCCGACAATGGAGCCTTCCAAAGTGGTTGGTGGGGGGGGAGGGGGGGCTTGGGGGGGGGGGGTTAAGAGAGGTCAGTTGCTCTTCTGGAGGCCACTCTCCCTGCTTTGCCTTGGGCTGGATCATAGTGTGAGGAGGCAGTGCTCTGAGGGAGCCATGTACAGAGCTGGCTGCCAGAAGAACATGGACTATACGCAAGGGGGAAGTAAAGCAGACAGGAAACCTGACCAGAGCATGGCCATGGGGCTACCTAGGATTGTGAAACATGGATATATTCTGTATTATTTAGGGAGAAGCTGCATTTGTTAGACTAGAAAGAGGAGTTAGAGAAAGAGCGACTAAAACAAAGGGGTAGCTCCATTACTGCACTGATTTGTTCTGGCCAAAGAAAATCAACAGTCACAGCATAAGTGAGTTGTAGCTTTCACCATCTGGGATTCTCTGAAGCTTTAGAATGAAAGGAGGAAATGACTAACTTACATCTCCTCCTTCTCTTTCTAACAAATAAAAACTACCACTTATTTAGATTTTCCTGAAAGTACCAACATTTAGAAGCTAGTATTATAAGAGAGTTAAAGTAATCATGATGACTTGGCTAACAGTTATTAAGTGCTAGGTGTTTTAGATGCTAAGCACTTTATATGCATTAATGCAGATCTCCATCATAATCCTTTGATCTCACTTTAAAGAGAATTAAATCCAGGCTGAAAAAGATTAAGTATGCTCAAGACCACCGTATTTGAAATTAAGTCCTCGTCTTTCAATGTTTTCTATTTGTTTTTGTGGTTCCTGCAATCATTTGTTTGTCTTAGCCATACTTAAAACATATATTGTGTCTGACTTGTCACCAGAAGACTTTAAACAGAAGATATATAAGGAGATACTTGCAGACAGGATTACAACATTAAATAAAATATTGGATTAAATGCCTTCTAAATTCTCTTTCGGATATACCATTTTACATGAATAATTAAATCAGACTGAGGACAAATAGGTAGTGCATCCTCTGACATCATGCTGGCAAAGTCAGCACTGTTTCTCAGCCATCCACAACCCACTGGCAGAGCAAAGTGTCGTTTGGCGACACAATCCAGCAGCCGGCTTGAAATGCTGGCTTATGCTATGACAGGCAGAGTCATGGTTTTAGACATTTTGTGAATGTTTTACTTTCCTTTGCCAATCTCAAGATAAGTGAAGATCTAAATAACTTGAGAAAAACAAAGGTTGACAATTAAGAAAGATAAAAATCATTAATAAACATTAATAAATAAATTATTTTCAGGCTAGCATCCTGACAGTTAAGGCTCAGTAATCCTATATAATAAAGAGCTAATATGCTAATTAGACTGACAGTGGAACAACCTTCTGGAACAACCAGTGGGCAGGGGGCAGGGCTGTGGGGCTGTGAGGGCTGAGGCAGATGGGGCTGTGAGGGCTTACTCTTGCACGAATTTTGCGCATCGGGCCTCTATTTTATTATATTGTCAGTTGAGCAATACACTTTTTTTGGATATAAGAAAACATAAAGAAAAACTCAAGACATTTAGAAAATCATTAGTTTGAAGGGAGTCAAATTCCAAAAATAATTTTATTTAGAGTTTACTTTGGGTAATAAGTGATATAGTGTTGTAAAGTTTTAAGCCAATGTTACAGAAAGCATTTATTTTACTAAAGAATGGTGTATGTTCACTGATTTCCCATCCCCTTTTAATACAAAACCCTCTGTGCATACTCTTCTCTGACAAGTGAGAACAAATTTATCTACATATGTGTTCTTGTAAATATGAAGGCAGGCCTCATGCATGCAGAACAAAAGGCAATTTTCAGAAAAATGTACATCATATTATTAATTGCTACATATTTATTTTTCTCTTAAAAATGTACTTTTGGACATTTATATAACCACTAACTTCAGTGTAAAGACACAGATCTTGTGCTAAAATTGATTGTCCATAAGCCAGAAGCTATAAAACATTCAGTAATTAAGGTCCTATAAAGACAGCATGATTGATAGAGAATGCAGGTGTAATGGATTCTGGAGAGCATAGCATTGATTCTGGGGTCAAAAACATTAAATACCACTCTGGCCAGCTGCTTAGTGGTTAGAGCATGGGCCTGCAGACCCAAGGGTCTCAGATTCAATTCCCGATCAAAGGCATATGCCTCTGTTGTAGGTTCCCCATCCCAGGTAGGGACACGTGCCAGAGGCAACCAATCGATGTGTCTCCCTCACATAGATGTTTCTCTCTCTCCTCGCTCCCATCTCTCCCTTCCATTCTTTCTAAAAATCAATGGGAAAAATATCCTCAGGTGAGGATTAAAAAACACACCAAACAAACAAACAAACAACAAAAATTTAATACCAGGATGGCCTGAGCTCCAAACAGTTTTTAGCATAGATCTTACAGTGTTTATCTTGAAAAACTAGCAAACAGATGAATGTCAGTCATTCCAGTTCCCGCCTCTTGCTCAGCTTTGCCATGACTCACTACACTACAAACATCAATCTACTGAGATGACCCCAAAAATGGGGAGACCCCAAAATTGTCAACCACTTCTCTCTCCTACAGTAGATTCAACTAAGCCCTATAAGTGGGGCTTCTTTCTTCAGAGTAGGGCTCTCAAATTTCAGTTCTGCCCCTTGTCAACCAAATATAAGGACAGATTGAAATTAAAATAAGAGGCTAATTCTCCTGTTGAAAATAAGGGAAGACATAAACTGATGTGCAAAAATAGATACAGAGGCAGAGCAGCATTAAACAGACTGTCAAACTACAGCAGGAAGGCTGGGGAGGTTTGGAGGGGGAGGGGGTAAGAGATCAACCAAAGGACTTGTATGCAAGCATATAAGCATAACCAAGACACTGGGGGGTAGGGGAGCTGGGGGAAGGTCAAGGGGGAAAAAAAGGAGACAAATGTACTACTCTTTGTAATATTTTAAGCAATAAAAAATAAAAAAATAAAATAAGGGAAGAGATTTCTCATCCTCTGCTCTTAGAGCATTTGCTTTAGAAAACTTATCATTCTGAGTACATTCTCCATTCTTTAAAATGCACGTAAGTCCTTTTAAAAATGATTGGGGCATTTTGTCAGCTTTAAGAGCCAGGAAAGTCTTTCTCAAGGACTTGAGAACCAAGTAAATATCCACGTGAGATAGCACCCCTTTCTCCTAGTTTCTGAGAGGGGGCAAGAGCTAACTTTAGCCAATACCTGACTCCAAGTTGTAAAACTACCTCCTGTCATAAAGATATGAAAATCTTATTTTTTCCTTTGTGTAAAGCCAATTAACTGACAGATGGTCACCCCACTTACCAGGTGATAAAGAATAAACTATATGTAATAATACATAGTACTGTCAAGCCCTCTTACTTGAGGATGGATTGATTACCTATCTTGAAAACATGTATATATAGCTATATGAAGGGTGAGATTTTTTTTCTGATGTTGCAATCTCTTAGCAATTATGATGCATATCACATTCTGGTTTAATGCTTATTCAATAATAAAATGTTTTCTTTCTCTACTGCTTTTGTGAAGAGGACTTCTGAGTTGATAGAGTGTCTTGTTGGTATTGTTGTTATATTTCCCCCACACAGACTGGGGCTTACAACACAGGAAAGTCATTTTGACAGTGTCCTTGCTGGTAGCTGCATGGTGCTATCTATTTGGGTGCTCATATTAGGTGTCTTTATAAGACACATTTACCCTCTGTACAATTGTTTATCAAAACATATGAATCTTCTTTAAATAAAAATTTATTCCAATAGCCTTATTCCAAGTTCTTGCCTGAAATTACAACCTTGAACTCTTCAATCTGAGATTTATCAAAGCTTGATTTTGAAAAATAATATTTAGGACAATTGCCTAAAGGGAATGGAGTGAGCCCATTCTTCTTGATAATTTCAATTTTATCCTTTAATCAAACCAGAAAATGAGACTGGCTTCCATGGACAAGTCACTTAATTTCTTTTTTCTATATTGTCATCTGGAGAATAAAGATAGAGGAATGAGATGCTTGTCCCATTAGATTAGAACTTTAGATATCAGTGGAGATTCTGAAATTCACAATAAAATGAGCACAATAAAAAGTTTAGACACACCAAGGCAGCAAATCATTTATAGTCCCCTTCCTAGCAGAACAGTGATATTGCCAACCCTTAAATATTGATCAAAATTTGCAAAGAGAAGGAATAAGAAAACAGGAGATGAATTTGTCAGGTGTGTGTTTTATGGGCAGTTAGTAAATGATTAGCTCTCAAGTGGTGTTAATAAAAAGTAAATATGAAAGGTCAGAATCAAATGCATCTAATCATGTTTTTGGAAATCAATTGACCCTCAAGTTAAAAATAAAAGAGGCCGAGGGCCACATGTTCCAGTTGATATGAAAATGGTGGTTCTGTTTATATCTCATTCCCCAGTACGACTTTCACAATTAAACCTGTAGAAAGAGAAGTGGGTTACAGAGTAGTGGTAGATCAAAGACTTGCTGAATTCAGAAGACATGATAGATATAATCAGAAATAATTATTGCTACTAGAATGCATTTCCTTCTGAGTAACTCTACTAAAAAATCATTTATCTCAGGCAGGGAGTTAGCTTGAAATTAAATGGTGTTTAGCTATATACCTTCTTGCTGCATTGGTGTGAATAATTGAAATTTATGAAAGTGACCTTCTTTGAAAATTGATCAGTCAGCTGACCACAACAGTCAAATCAATTATTTTGGAATCTCATCTGCTTGTAGAAGGATTCATCAATGACCAAGTATTTTTTTAAGTGCCTCATAAAATGCTAAATAAAACATTCTTTGGAGCCTAGTGGCTCCCAGACTCAGCTTGCACCAAATGCTATGCCCAGCCTCAGCCTAAGTATTTTCCAAACCTGTATGGAATACATAGAAAACCAAAACAAAGTATTAGGTGTTACTAAATAAATTATAGTGAATCTCAACATAGGACAGATCTCTCAAAATTAATCCACACAGGTTAAAGCACAGGTTAAACATTTATGGCAGATCAGAACATGTGGCCCACGTTTTTATGAATTCAAAGCATTCCCTGAAACTAATTTTTATTTTTTTAAATTATATTTTATTGATTTTTTACAGAGAGGAAGGGAGAGGGATAGAGAGTTAGAAACATCGATGAGAGAGAAACACCAATCAGCTGCCTCCTGCACACTCCCTACTGGGGATGTGCCCACAACCAAGGTACATGCCCTTGACCGGAATCGAACCTGGGATCCTTGAGTCTGCAGGCCGACGCCCTATCCACTGAGCCAAGCCGGTTAGGGCATGTTTTATTTTTTTTAATATTGATTTCAGAGAGGAAGGGAGAGGGAAAGAGAGAGATAGAAACATCAATGAGAGAGAATCATCAATCAGCTGCCTCCTGCACACTGCCTACTAGAGATCCATCCCACAACCGGGGCCTGTGCCCTGACCAGGAATCGAACAGTGACCTCCTGGTTCATAGGTCAACACTCAACTACTGAGTCACTCCAGGAGGGCTGAGACTAATTTTAAAATAATTCTCCTGCTTTTACTTTCAAGTTTTCGTTTCCACAATTGATTTGATTGGCTTTCCCAAACCGCCAGTGAAGAAGCTTGAATTTGAGGATCTCAACTCTCATTGCACATTTGAATGACCAAGATTTGAAAACATAGCAACCAATGTCTTTGTCCACCTCCAGAGCTTCTTGGCTCAATTTGCCTGAAGTGGAACTGTGCTCCTGTGGTTTTTACAAAGGAGGTCCTTATATTCAGCCAGAGTTGACAACCACTGAACTACATGATAAGTGAAATGGTTTTGAGTTAATGCTTTTTCAATGTACTTTATAAATCATATGACTTATGAAAACAATGAACAAGTCAAATCCGATAAATCTGATGTCTGTTTGTTTTAAATGAATTACCAAGCTAATTTTAAAAAAACTAGAATCTTTAAACAGCATAATGAAAT
Organism: Myotis myotis; assembly: GCF_014108235.1. Lineage (NCBI taxonomy): Eukaryota > Metazoa > Chordata > Mammalia > Chiroptera > Vespertilionidae > Myotis > Myotis myotis. The sequence continues at coordinate 76,152,325 of NW_023416379.1, forward strand.
ACAAGAAGTGTGAGTATGGTGGCAAGAAAAACAGATTGCTGTCTTTAGAAAATGGGAGACACACTAAGGGGTAAATTTTGAGATCTGATGAAGGATTTTTCCATAATTGTTTATTTGTACTGGGTTGGTAACTGGGATGCTTTACTTCTTAGGCCAGAATTGCTATGTAAAAAAGGATAATTTAGCAGATATTTAAATAACAAAGAGAGATTGGGGGCAGGGAACGGGGATCAATATTACAGTCTGCCCACATATCATAGGAAACTATAAAATTTGCTAATGTCCCAAATGTACCAATGTTATTAAGAAGTAAAACACTGAACAATAGAAACATAAAATATCCTTTTGTTTAATTATTTACATTTCTTTTAATACTATCTAACTTACTGTCTCACAATTGCTAAACTTCAAACTCTAGTTTCTTTTGTGGTGTTTTTCATATATTCCAAATATGAGCTTGAAACCACTTTTTGACAATCTTGCTCACTAGCTTAATTTTAAGTTTTGTCTCTAGGGTTATGATAATTGGTGCAAAAAATGTAAATATCACAATACTACCTCTACCTGTTGTTCTTGCAACAGTCTTTCAGCATTATCTAACATTCAGAAGTTCTTAATTCAGTATTTATTATCCCTTCTGAATGCTTCTGTTATTTAATCAACCAACTGACTTTCTATTATTGTGTAGAAACATTTTTATTTATATAGATATAGCCTATGTGAACTTCAGCCAATTATTGTTTGAGAGAAACAGAACACTGATTGTTATTTTTTATACATTCTCTTAGAATGTACAAAATTTATTCAAACTTTCTCCTCTTCTTGGACATATATAGTTGTCTGATTTTTTAGTCTCACACAATTTGCCACCATCACACTGAAAGGGCTAGCACATTTGACAAAGAATTAATGTCATTAATATTAATATATAAAGGGAGTTTACAATGCAGTAAGAAAAATATCACCATACCAGTAGATAAATGCATTACTTAATGCAAAAGCAAAATAGACAAAAATAACAGAAAATACAGGATTTTTAAAATGCAAATTAAGACAAAAGGTCATTTCTCTTATAAGTTGCAAATATTTTAAAGTATGATTTAAGAGGGAGACAGAATTAGATAATACAGATAGAAATGAAGAGAGCCAGATAGGGTACAGTAGAGGGCTTAAGAGCACAGGCTTCAGGCAGTCAGATCTGGATTCCTGATTGTGCAGACAGTTTCCAGCTATTTGGCTTTAGTTGACTTCCCTCAGCCTCAGTTTCCTCATCTGTAAGATGGGAATAATAATAGTACTTAACTTAAAATGTTTTGTGAAGATTAAATAAAATAATGCATAAAAAGTGTGTGGCATTTTAGCATATATTAAGCTCTAAATAAATTGGCAGTTATAATACAACTCAATACAGCAAGTGTACATGGAAACAGGTACCCCGACAGGTTCTTGGTAGGATTAATTGTTACAATTTTTCAGGAATGCAATTTGGCTATATATGTGTCAAAAGTCTTCCATATGTTCATATTCATTGAACCAATAATCCTACTTTTTAAAATCAGAGATCTGATCAAGGATATAAATCCACACCTATTCTTAAAAATCTCTTTTATATTTTAATAACTAATGTTATACAGAGAGGCACACTGGTCTTGTATAATAAAGCTTCTAAAATTTGCAGAAATAGGGATGTCAATTTATGAAAAGTGAGTGATATGCCCTAAATTGTGGAAGAGATACTTTGGGGAAAAATATTTAAATATTATATGGAATTTTATTCTTTCTACTTCTTTTGTACTATGATCCCCCAGCCCCCCCAAAAATATTGGAGGCTGCAAAATTGAGCATGGCTCATTTGTGAGGGTATCTGAAATGAATGAGTGAGCTCATTTATTTCTTAAAGATAACTTATTTTTTTAAAAGATAACTTTTTTTTTTATATTTACCACTTTGCCTGAGAGGATGTAGACAAAGAAAACATTGTTCAATTATTCTTGCTCTTGACTAACACAAAATTAAAAAAAAATACAGAATTTTTTTTTTTGGTACAACATTTATAAGAATAAAAAAGTTTTAAAAATATTTTTGTGGGTTTTTCTTTTTTGTCTTTCACCTCAAAGGTTGAAAGTGGCTAAACATCCACATGAAATTTAGAGGCTATATTTGAACTGGCATGCTTTAGTCTGTATGCTCCTGCCATAAGCAAAACTCACTTAGGGGTCTGGGGACCTAGATACAATGAGATACTGAGACTCAGGAGATACAATATAAGTATTACAAGGCATCTACTGTCCCTCTAAGAAGACTACAGTGGCTTCCCAATTAATCCAAAGAGGAAATCACACAGACAGTTAGGATAGAAGGAGTTAGTTTGTAATCCAAGTGCTACACACAGGTATCACCTTCTACACAGAAGCAGCAAAATGTTACTGATATAACTGCCAGATTCTTCTGAACAACACAAAGTGGGCCAGTTAATGCTTTTATAAAAAAACACCAACATTTTATTGATATTTTTAAATGAGATTGTTTATTCCTACAAACTAATATTACATAGATGTGAATAACTAGATCTCTAATTGTATCTTACATTTACCTCTTTGGAATCAAGAGTCTCATGTTCAGGAATAGTCACCATTGGATGACTCAGCTTCACAGAGAAGAGGCCCAAGATATGATGAGGGGTAGAAGTAAGGAGAAATAAATGATTAAATTTCATTTAAGTAGATAGTTAAATAATGGCTAAGTATACTGAAGACCATAGTAGATTCTATCAAGTGTAAACATTAAACTTTGATTGTTATTAAAAACAAAGAAAGAGATTCTTAACATAGAAAAAATGTTTACAGATGATGAATTCTTTGAGCACAGGACCACATCCTATTTGTTTTTCTATGCCATATAAACTCTAACAATGCTGGCATATAGATAGCATAGATAGTTATTAAATGTTTATTGAATTAATGAATTATTAAAACTCACTGACAGGAATCATAAAGAGAAAACAAAGTTGTATTTATGTGTCAACTCTCACAATAGATTCAAATTGAAAAATTCCAAAGCAAAAGAAAAAATCATGCTCAGACCCACGTTAAAGGCAGATGTATCTATAGATGTAAACGCTACTTGGAATGGAAAGCATTGTGCATTATTGTAAACATGAAAAATGTCAATACTTAGATACTTCATAACCATTGCAATCTTACCAGATGATGTTATTATAATGTCAAATACAACACTTTAACAGAAGGTAGGTTCTTCTACTTATATAAGAACTTTGATTATTGTATGTGTCTACTGAGCACGACACATACACTTAAACTTATTAATATAGAAGAAAGTTATAGACACACCAGAGAGACAGAGTCAGGGACACACACATACACACCAAGAGATGGGGAGAGCAATCATTTGTAATAAATCTACTTATTCCTTTTTTATTTTACCTTCTCTCCTTGCTCCAACTTTAAGGTAACCACAACACCTGTTTTGACAATAACATTCCCTGTTTCTGCTATTGTCCTGAGAAAATCAGGAAACAATTGCCCCACCTGCACTTTTAATAGAGTCCTTAACTGATCAAAAAATCAATGGAACAGTGACTACCTCCTAATCCTCCAGGGCAATTCAGAGATTCCCAGAAATTTAGCCTTTGCCCCAGGAGGATGCCAACTTGGCTGCTGGGGAGGCCAAGGAGGTCCCACCACACATTTCCTCAGACTCCCCTCTGTTCTAGCAGATGTTTAAGAATGCAGCCTGCCTTTATTTAAACTATAGCTTCACTAATTCCCAACCATTATACTCTGTTACCAACCATGAAATCCTCTGGGTAGCATAACATGAGGACTCCTTCTCACTGCCTGAGACCATTGCTTTAAATAGAAGTATAATCTGACTCCTGAGCCAACTAGAGGTCTAAACAGCATTCCAGAAATCATCTGAAAGCAACTATTTTCTCCTGTTCATCAGGATCCCCTGAGATTCTAAGACTGGCATAAGCTCAGACCCTCTGTACCTCTCCAAACCTCAAATCCAAGTAATTGGTCCTGGAGACAGTAGAATCTTTCGCATACGTAGGCTAAATGGTACAGTAATTACATGAGTTGTCTGATTTTGTACAATGTCAAGTTTTCATTCTCCTAGTCTCCTAAAATAGGATCAGATAAATATTCTGAAATTTGAAAATACTGGAACACTCCCAATAAAATACTTACTGAGATTAGAAAAGCAGTTGAGTAATTATGTGATATCTATCTCTATATCCTATACTTCTTTTTAATATAGGCATTTATTCATTTAAATTTGTTTCATTTTAATCTTGAATTTCAAAAATTGTGTTAATTATCCTAATCAACAAAAGAGAACAGAAAATGACTGATTCTAATCCATTGATAATCCTCAAATCATTTATATTTGGCTTTGTAATGCTTTTTTCTACTTACAATCTTTTGTCACAATAGGTTTGCCTTTTATTATCCTCAAACTGACCAAATACACTAAATAAAAAGTGATATTATTAATGGATTTAGTCGTAATCACTTATTATGTTCTCACATGATAAACTCATTATACATATTTGTTTATTTAGTTTTTATAACAGCGTAGTGAGGTGAGTACTAATTTTACCCTGTTTCACAGATGAGGAAACTAAAATTGAGAGGCAGAACAACGTATTGAAGATCCAGAACTAGCAAACGACATAATTAGAATCCAGGGGACAGTCCCCAGAGACTGCGCCTTCTAAGGGAGTGTGAAGTGGGAGTATGCTACTGGGAAGATACGCGGAAGACCAGAGAGAGGGAGACAGGGGAAGGGGGTGATGTGCACCATTGTGCAAAAGGAAACGCCACATACCAAAGGCAAGAGTGTCCCTTTCAGAGATAAAAGCATTTCATCAGTGGCTGGTCTAGCTCTGAATGGCCAGGTGAGAGACACCATACAGTGGAGCGTATATGTTGGATAAGGAGGCTGGGCTTCACTCTCTTCTAGGCAGTGAGAAGCCATTGAAGTACTCTAAGCAAGAAAGGGGAATGTGTAATCAGATCTTCATTTCAAAAAAAGTAAATGTGGCTAAAGAGCAAAATATGGATGGCGGAGGTGATTTGGAGATATTTAAAGAGAGAGAGAGAGAGAAAGAGAGAGAGAGAAAATTGAGAAGGTTTAAATTAAAGTATTACATTAGAGAATAGACTCAAGTTTTTCTGGGTGCATCTAGGCCCCCCTACTCTCTAGGATGAGTAAAAGTAGACATATTGGTATTTTGTTGATTGGGGAAGAAAAATTGGGAAATGTTGGAGAGAAATAATGTTGAATATTAATAGCCCTGCTGAGTGCAGAGATTTTATAATGCATGAGGGCTAGAGATGCTAAATTGGGATAAAAATGGTGCAAAAATCCCTTCACAGTAAGAGTGGAAATGATGAACCTAAAACATGAAAATTTGTACATAGGTGAATGTCTTGTTACCTATATAGAGAGAATATAGAGAGAGAGTGGGTGAATACTGACGGACAAGGAGTCTTCTATGCCTCTTTACTTGGTGGTAAGTGTGCTTAAGGACAAATTAATATTTGGTCTCAAGAAAATAAAATTAAAAGTTACCAATATTTTTATCAAAACATTATTCGACATAGAATTGATTAAATGAAAAGTTCAGATGCAATGAGACAAAACATAATTCTAAATTCAGATATTGAGTAACAGACTAATTAAACCTTTGCTCATTCACCATTGTGGGATCATCAACAAGTGGTATTTGAATAAAATGTTCAGTTAATTTTTATTACACTTGATCACAGCTGCCACCAAACGAATATAAAACGTTGAGAAGTGTTGGTTACCAGTGTGGGGCTTTCTCCTAAATGTCACTGCTTCTCCAGAGGTAACAGGAACTTTTCTGACAAAGACAGATAAAGTTCACTCAAACCAACTGGAGAAATGAGAAACCTGCAACTAGAAAAAAAGAAAAAATGCAAAATGTGGTTAAATCACTTAAGTCTTTAATCTACCTGAGAAATGGGTTTCCAAGATCTCCCCTCTGTGTAAAGATGACGTAGATCTTCTTGTCTGCCAAAAGTTATGAAGCTGACAAAGTGTTTCAAGAAACGTTCACATTTAAAATCACCCAGGGTGCTACGCATGCTGTTCAGAATTCACTTCTTGGGGATTTTTTTCTGCTGAACTGCATCCTCTTTTACTCCATTTGTCTACATAAGCTGTACCTTCTACTTCGGTCTCCACACCTAGATTTGTGAACTACTCAAGCTAGAGAGAAACCTTCTTAAGAACATCTCTCAAAGGGGATGTGACAAATTACTGTAGCAATCCCTACATAAAATATTGCATTTCATAACATACGGTTATCATTTGAAATGTAAGCCATGAGAAGACATGTGGATTCTATGTCATTCATCTTTAGTCTTCTGCTCCTGGCCTGGGGCCACCTCAGCACAGACTAGACACTAAATGAGCATTGATGAATAAAGTAATAAAAGAAAGAATGAATGAAATGGTTAGAGAAAACAGAGAGGGCTTTCTGGCTTGCAGAACTAAAGAAGTCTGTATTAGTGAAGAATCAGGAAGTGTTCACTGCATTCCTAAAATTCTCCTCATTTAGATGAAACTTTGTAGAGACCTTTGAACCAGAACGGTCACTCATGTGTGTCTCTTTGACCCTTACAGTTCTTCTGCTTTAAAAATAATTAAATTTTGGCCTGGCCAGCATGGCTCAGTGGTTGAGCGTCAACCAATGAACCAGGAGGTCACCGTATGTTTCCCGGTCAGGGCACATGGCCTGGTTGCGGGTTGTGGGCTTGATCACCAGGGAGGGGAGTGTATGAGGCAGCCAATCAATGATTCTCTCTCATCATTGATGTTTCTATCTCTCTTTCCCTCTTCCTTCCTCTCTGAAATCAATATTAAAAAATTGGAATTTTGTTGTCAGTGTTTGAGGTCATATATTTTACTTGCAAGTTTCTCTTGAATTGCTCAAAGGTCTCACTGGTCCTGCAATCATCTTGATCTGTGTGGCAGCCTGTCCCTTTTATTTATTTTATTTTAAAAAATATTTTTTTATTCATTTCATAGAGGGAGGAGGAGGGAGAGAGAGCTAGTAACATCAATGATGAGAGAGAATCATTGATTGGCTGCCTTTTACATGCCCCACACTGGGGATTGAGCCCACAACTAGGGCATGTGTACTGACTGGGAATCGAACCGTGAACTCCTGGTCCATAGCGCAACACTCAACCACTGAATCATGCAAGCCAGGCAGCCTGTCCCTTTTAGATGAAGTTAATGCTTTCTATGTCAACACAGCCCCACCATGCCTACTAGGAGGAGGCCAAGTATGAGAGGTCACCTATCATGCTTATACATATACACCTGGCTTACTTCACTTATTTAGGGGATCGAGCCTAACAAAACACTGAATTTTTTAAAAACCCTGATTTACAACATATACTAGTGCATAGGAAGGACCGGGGAGTCCCATAAATGTCTGATTTGACATAGTAGGTCTGGAGAGTGGTCTAAGAATCTGCATTTCTAATTGGTTCCCAACCGATGCCAATGCTACCATAGGTTGAGCAGTGAGGCCATAACCAACACTTTTGTATAAACTGATACAATTGATGCTTTTCAAATATTCATCTATTCACAACTGAAATGAACTATATTTAAAACATTCTAATCAATTACATGGTACTGCAGTTGTATAATTAATTAATTCAGCAAAGATATTTTTTATTAAGTACCTGCAAATGTCTCAGACACTTTGCTAGATGTCAATGAACAAACACACTGTACCGGCCCTTGTAGAGCAGTATAGTGAGAGAGACAACTATTAATTATAAAATTAATGAGGACTATCTGGAAAAACAACAACAGAATAATGAGTTCTGAAGGAAAACTTCAGAATGTACTATGTTCATAACAGATAAATCTGACCTAGTCTAGAAAGATGAAGGACTCTCTTCCCAAGAGGCTGAAGTGTAAAGGATAGATCTCCTAATAGCAATGCAGGGGACTGGGGAATGCAATGCGGGGCTAGTAACTGAAAAGAAATGGCCGGCTGAGTGGAAGACAGGGAGCACGTTCAGAGTGAATGGGCAAAATGAGTGTGAGAATGTCAGAAACGGAGACTGGGGAGCTATCTGTATGCATCAACTCCACTTAGGAAGCAAAGGAGTAAGCCTTGGAGATTAAATGAATGAAGGCTGTTAAATATGAGTTTGTCTCATTAACAAAAAAGACTGCAAGCCGCTGGAGGTTAGGGCCCATAATATCTTAGCATTTGTGCACCAAACACTAATTGATTGGTGTCATCACTAAAGAGGCTGTGCCTTGGAACAAAATGTGGGCAGTGTTCTTGAGCTTTTCCTTCATGAGGAGAGTTCTGGTATGGGTTATGACAAAAAGCTGCTTTTAATGACAGTCACAAATATGCTACTTCTATCTGTATCTCTTAAAGATTTTATCTGCATTTGCCCGAAAATTTTTTAAAAATTACAGAACACCAATAGCTTAAATATTTATTTTTAAAAGTAGAAGTACAGCATCTATTTTTGGTGATGCTCCAAGATTTATGACTTCCTTGATGCCACTAACTCTCTAGATGACATGGGGAAAATCACTTTGTCTCTGGGCCTCAGTTTCCTCAGCGTTCAAATCTGTGCCCTAACTCGATGAGTTCCAGTTCCTCGTCCACTTAGATAGTTCAATGAATCTGTGATGCTTAAGCAAGAATTGTTTGACTAATAAATAATGCTGTTTAGAAAAAAAAAAAAAAGTTTTTCCTTTTTGGAGTCTCCTGCACTGAGCCATGGCTGAGGGTACAAGCGATGCCTACAGCAATGCTAACAATGAACTCTACATATAACCTTACCTGGGATCCTTACTATCAGTTCTTAGCATTAACACTTGCTCCTTGTGTGAACTTTTATAAACACTATTAAATTTCACAACATTCTTTTGTGTGTTCCCTGACTATTATCATATGCTCAGTTGGAATTTGGTACCTGTTAATCACTTTATAAACCCACAGAAAACTCGCTGTTAAGTGCTGATTGGTAATATTATTATGTTGAAGTCTGAGTCCCAATAAGTCTTACACCAGTCTAATGCCAGTAAAAATAAACCAAGAATTTGCTCCTCTGATCTTTGTAAAAAGTCTTTTGAGATGGGGCTTAAAATTCTCAAATTATACTATTTTATTCTTGGCCTCTCCTCTTGCTTGCAGGAGGCACAGACGTGGGGCATGTTAAAATCACCTCCTCCAAAGACCACTGTCTAAAGGACAGCATAATAGCATTCTTTTTTTGCCATTTACTATGTGTTCAGCCTGTTTTAAACACAAACACCACATCCCTATGTTTACGCACATTTTTCATCTAGAGTTGTTTCTTTCTCAACGAGAAATCCACTTCCCCAAGGGGATTAACTATGCCATTCACTTTTTTTTCAGGACACGGCTCCCAGGCTGTAATGAAAATGTAGCAGAATCTATATTCCCATACCATTTTAGACCTCAAAATAAATTCCAGAAACTGAGATTAGAATTGACAAGGAAGCATATTTATTGTTTGTTCTTTCTTCTATTCTTTAAGGACACAATTAGTTGCTTAGTACTACAGGCAAAACATTATTTTCAAATTTTCAATATCATACTAACTCGAGTATAATCATAAACCAAATGTCACTTTTGTCACAAAAGACAATGCTGGTGGAATTGTTTTCTCTCCATTCTTTCTCTCCTATAGACTATCAGGGACACTATTCATTTCATTCCAGCATGACATACAACAGAAAATAAATAGCTCTGTATTAAGACTCTCAACCTCATAAATATTTTTCAATTCCTAGCCTGCCTTAGTCCCATCCAAACTGTTCCTAATTTATAAGCAGTTACCCCAAGTTGCAAGAAACCTATCCCAGAACTCAGGAATGTGTCAACAAATGTGAACTGATGTGTCACAAAAACTTGGAAGATTGTGTCTTAAGAGAAGGGACAGGCATGATTGTGATACAGGGTTAATCAATGCCCCCATGTCCAGTGAGTCTCTACCAGAACTTTGCTTTCTCCTAACACTATACTCCCAGCATCTTTGAGAATGGTTGGGGAAGGGGCGTAGAAGAGGAAGAGGATGCATGAATGGTTGGCAGGCAGATGAGGTGAGGACTGTATGTCTACAGGTAATTGGAGGGCTGACTCCAGTATGGTCCCTGCCTCCCTGGAAGTGGACCCTATTCCGTTATCACCCACCTCCCTATATATTGTTTCAAACTACATTTGAGGAATGATGTAGGCACTTCCAAACTCACAACATGTGGATTATACATCTTTAAACTGTCAGCATACTCACTGTTTCCTGTCCCCACTCCCTATTCTTGCCCCAACTATATAGTCCTGCCAGCCACTGCACTTGGCCTTAGATTGCAGCCATTCCTGAGGGATTCAGACAGCCTTGCTTTGCTGAGTCTTATTATAGTCTAAGATCTACCCTCTGGAGAATCTATATGATTTTAACTCCCTTCCATGTTCCTACTAGAAACACATCCTAACAGCCATGGTACTTCTTTATTCAAACTTCAAACCATAAAAATAGGGTATTTACTGATTGCTAAGAAGCCCATAGAAAAATTCTATGTTTTATTATGTATGTCAATAGGTTTCAACCATTACAAAGAGTGAATATTTTGAAAATTAGGATAAAAATGTTTATAAGACTACCAAATTTGTCTAACATTTTTATCTCCTAGGAATTGATAAACTTTTAAAATGTCATTCAAATGTGAAAGTAATAAAATACATTCCCAGGCATAAAAGGCCTCAGAATATTTGCCAAATAAAGGTCTAACTTTAAAAGTTTCTTGAATCAGCCTGGCTGTGGTGGCTCAGTGGATTGAGTGTTGTCCCATAGACCAAGAGGTCCTGGGTTCAATTCCCATTCAGGGCACATGCCTGGGTAGCATGCAGGAGGCAGCCAATCAATGAGTCTTTCTTATCTTTGATGTTTCTATCTCTCTCCCCCTCTCCCTTCCTCCCTGAAATCAATAAAAATATTTAAAATAATAGTAATAATAAATAAAAGTTTCTTGGATCAAAGACTCAAGTAAGAGAAAAAAATACAATAGAGTCCTAACTGGTTTGGCTCAGTGGATAGAGCGTCGGCCTGCAGACTAAAAGGTCCCAGGTTCAATTCTGGTCAAGGGCATGTACCTTGGTTGCAGGAACATCCTCAGTAGGGGGTGTGCAGGAGGCAATTGATTGATGTTTCTCTCTTATCAATGTTTCTAACTCTCTATCCCTCTCCCTTCCTCTCTGTAAAAAGTCAATAAAATATATTTAAAAAACAAACAAACAGTAGAATGCAGCAAGAAATATACAAAGGTAAGGTAATAAAATACTCTAAGTGTTGTTGCCGTTTAAAAAAAATTCAAAAAAGACCATAGGTAAGAAGTAAATTATAACCATAACATGCCAAAAATAAACAATTAGGTTGAAGAATTTGAAACTGATAAAACTGATGTTTTTGTAGGTTAAGAACTGCTGGACAATGGCAACTTCATGTGCATTATGTGAGTCAACTTCATATAAGACTTTAAAAAAACAACAGTGCCTGGTGGGCTTGGCTCAGTGGTTGAGCATTGACCTATGAACCAAGAGGTGGCGGTTCGATTCCTGGTCAGGGCATATGCCCGAGTTGCGGGCTCAATCCTCAGTGAAATCAATAAAAATATATAATTTTTAAAAAGCAATAGTAATAAAAGATTAGACAAGGAACTGTGCTCAAAGGTAACTATATACATACATACATACATACATACATATATATGTATGTGTAGAGATGTATATAGACTCAATTTGCAAAGAAAAATGCTGCCATCAGGGTTTCCACTATATTTCAGGGTCCACAACTGCCTCCTTCCACAGACCAGGCCCTCAGCTGAGATGAAGTCCTGAAGCTGCGTTATCTGACCCTCTCCCCACAAGGTGACTCATTGCCAAAGACTTGCTGCTAAGGGATATCTAAGGTCAGCTCCTTTGTCCCAGTGGAGGATAACTTTGCAATTTATACTCCAGACCCCTCTCCCTGTGAATTAGGAGTCTTTGACCTTCCCAATTAGGACTCCTCCCTCCTTTACAGAGCACACCCTCCATAAATCAGAAAAGCCTGAACAGGGCTCTGTCCCGAAGGGAGCTGACCTAGGACACCATGCAGTGGGGAAGGGGCAGGAGCACCTGAGTGCTGTAAAATACAAGGAGCTCATTTTTCCTGAATGCCTCCATCTGTACAGGGGGCCAACGGATGGCAATTTATTTTCTCTATGCCTGTAAAATGCAACCACGGGTCAATAGATTGTAAGGGACCAGCATGTTATTTTACAAGAGCTTTAAAACTCATCTTTCCCCCAGTATACTTTTCTCCCCTAAAAATATCATCCAGCCTGCTCCCTACCACACATCTCTTTACAATCAGCAGATGCTGAATTTTTAAAATGATTTTTTTGAAGGTGTTACGATGAAAAATTTCAGCTAGATGACAATAAATGAAGGACAGATACATAAGCAATTGATTGCTCCCAGTTTCCTGGAAGAAATTTAAGTCAACTGTTTGTGATTAAATTAGCACATTTGGGAAATGATGGCTGGCAATTAGAGAACCCGAAACATGCCTGGTTTCAAATGCCAGCCCATCAAAGCATCTATTGGGTTGAAGTGTTCTATTTCCCTGTATTGGAGAACTTAATGTGATTGATACTTCATTTCTCAGAACTGTTTCTCTTAATATACCTGCAAACTGGCATTCATTTTTTAATGTTAAAAGTCCAATTAATTTGCATTTATCCATTTTGAACAGAATGTTCTTTATGAACATATTATACAAATTCATCCAATTTGAAAACAATTTGGCATAGGCAAATAGTGCCCTGTTCTGGTTTTCTGAAAAATCACTAAATGTTAAAAAAGCAATTTTGAATGTGTAAAGCTTTTTCTCCTATTCCACCCACCTCGAAGGCTTTCTATTCTACTGCATCATAATAGTTATCCATTTCTCATTAACTCCAAAAGTTGCCAGAAAGTTTTAGAATTGAGAGCAAGGCAGTTTATCTCTGTGAAAATAGAAAACAAATTACCTTGGCTTATTCACACAGAAAGATTTCTAATTATGTAGACAAGAAACCAACAGACATTATTAATGAGGAGGGTAAAAGAAGGTATCACCTCCAAACTTCCAGATGGCTTTTTTCAGTAAGTGGGGCTGCCTCAGTAAATTTTTCAGAGTATTAGATGGAGAGTGGTTCTCTTAGCTTTTGCAACTGTGGCAGTCAAAAGAAGGTTGGAGCCTGGGGTGAAATGTGAAAAGCATTTTGGTCCTTGAGAAACCCAGGCTCTGCCTACACCTCGCACAATGCCCTGGGGAGGGATGGGGGTCACTTTGTATCTTTAGTGTTCAGGTTCCTCATCTGCAGATCTCATCTCCAGACCTCAGGGAGCTGGTGCTGCTCTTTGACCAGATCCCAGATCCGTGGTTGGCAAACTGTGGCTCATGAGCCACATGCGGCTCTTTGGCCCCTTGTGTGGCTCTTCCACAAAATACCACATGCAGGCACACACATACAGTGCAATTGAAACTTCGTGGCCCATGTGCAGAAGTCGGTATTTTGTGGAATAGCCACACTCAAGGGGCCAAAGAGCCGCATGTGGCTTGCGAGCCGCAGTTTGCCAAGCCACAGTTTGCTGACCACTGGACCAGATGAAAGCCTATAACCCTAGGATGGTGATGTGGCAAGAGTGGTGATGCCATTTCATGGCTAGATTTTTTTTTCTTTGGTGGGAGGTGGAGTATCTTAAGGAAAATTAGTGTAGTATCAGCTTTGATATTAGTTTTGTATGATCTTTTACAAATTACTGATACTTGCTGAGCCTTGATTTCTTCATATGTAAAATAAAGGGGATAAAACCTATTTTATGATTATTTTGAGATCTAAATAAAATGCTGTCTGTAAAGTAAGTGGCATGTTTTCTACTTTTTCTAAATATTAATTTCTTTCTGACAAAATCCAGTGACCTCCTCACTTCACCCCATGCTTCTTCTCACAAATGACAATAACCCATTATGCCCAGAGATACAGACATTGTCTGGCAGTCTTACTTAAAGCTGTACTTCCTGATTTCACCTGCTTCTCCAATACACCGGCCTCCTTGCATTTCCTCAAGCCTGCTCTGTTCCCTGTCTTGCCCGCCTGGAAACCTGCCCCAATGCTGTTCCTTCTACCTAAAATGCTTAGCCTGTCCCCGACCTTTGCTTCTTTTCAGTTCTTCACGAAGCCCTTCCTGATTCATCAGACTAGATCAGGACGCCTGCTATAGGTGCTCATCACTGCTTCATCGTCTTCCACATGGCAGCTGTCACAATTAAGTGGTGAATTTTTGCTTATTTCTTTAATTCCCACTTTTCCCAAATACAGAATAAATCCCTAGTAAAGGCCCTTGCTTTAATGTCCTTGCTTTCCAGGGCATGTTCAGCACAGACACGGTGCTTTGTAAATAATGGATACTCAATAAATCTTTATGAAATGAATAAATGATAGTGTTATGTCAATTTCCTGACTCTAGGGTTCCTATACTTAATGTTGGAATAAAAATGTTGCAAAGTCTGTGTTCTTTGTTATTGGTAGGGAATTAGACAAGGTTTTTATAACCTTGAACCAAAACACTTCACTTAATATTTATTTTCTCATTTTATGAAATGAAAAATTATAACCTGCTTATCTCAAAGGGGTGTTGTTTTCTTTATTCTTCAAATATATTTTTAAAATATTCTTCACATATTTGGATATAAATATATATAGATTTAATTAAAAAAACAAATTTTATTTCAAAGTGCCCTCAGCCTTTGAACAGTAGGTGAGAGTTAGAACTACTTCAGATTTTCCAGCTACATCATAATCTACCTTAAATTCTTTTGATCTCTGTTAAAATATCAGAAGAAGCCTTAAAAAATTCCTTTCAGAGGAGTGACTAAAAAATTTAACCCATGTTGGAAATATGCATATACTATGACTATTTTAATTCATTTATTGGATTCCTCTAGCTTCACAGAGTCATTCTCTAACTATGTAATGATAATAACAATTAAAATATTCTCAATAATGGTAAAAACATAAACTTTACAAATAGATTAAATTTAAAAATAAATAAGTAGGAGAAAAAATGGAGACAGATGGGAAGGGTGTTGGGGAGATGGGAGGAAAAGTTGAAGGGATTAAGAAGTACAAATTGGTTGTTATAAAATTGTCAGGGGGATATGAAGTACAAAACAGGGAGTATAGTCAGTAATATTATAATAACTATGTAAGGTGTCAGATGGGTGCGTGATTTATTGGGATGATCACTTAGTTATGTAATATCTAATCATTGGGGTATATACCTGAAACTAACATAAAAATGTATGTCAACTATAATTTAAAATTAAAAATGATAAAAATGAAAAAAAATGGAGAAAAGGAATGTGAATGAGAAAAGTCACCACTTATAGGGTGAAATATTCAATAAGTTTACAGGAAGGATGCTCATGATATAGGAAGCAGGCTAAAGCCAGTTTAGGAAGAGACCCGGCTCTCTCACCCATCCTGCATAGAGGAAGTTCTTTCCTTTCTTCTCTCCCCTGTTCTCATTCACACAGTGCCATCCTACCATGAAACCTCAGCAGCAGCTCCACAGCCAGTGTGCCAACCCCTTAACACCCTATGATGTGAAAATAAGGGACAATAGGGCCCAACTCCCGCAAAGAGTTGACTGGCTATTACCATTGTTTTTCTCTCATATTCTTAAACCGCGTTTTTCTCATTCATAATACATTTTGCTCAGTAGGTTCCCTCGCTATTCCAACAGAAGCCCCACCCTTGGTTTATTATAAGTGAAGTGATCCTTTTACATGGAAAAGATAAATAATGGATAGAATTGGAGTGGAAATACCTCCATTTTGCTCACTCTTCGCTCACTTTTTTTTTTATCACAGACAGGTTATATTTTCTCTTTATTGTTAATATATAATCTCAAGAGCAGCTGCTTGCAAAAGAGATTAATGAAAACTCATCAGTAAATATTCTGTTAGCATATCATAAAGATGAAATACATTTCAGGTAAAATGATTTCTCTTTTTTAGCAATAACATAATTCTGACATAAAGGATTGTTATATTTTAACATCTCTTTTTATGAAAAAAGGCACTTTTAATCTCTTAAAAGATAATTGTAAGAAAGTACATGTTAGTAGCTGTGGTATTTTTTTTAATGACTTAGTGCACTGGAAAAATAGTATGTACCTTCTGATTTAGGAAGTCCATAGATACTGGATGTATAAAACTCAGCCTAGCCCTAGCTGGTTTGGCTCAGTGGACAGAGCGTCGACCTGCGGACTAAAGGGTCCCAGGTTTGATTCCAGTCAAGAGCACATTCCCGGGCTGCAGGCTTGGGCCCCAATAAAGGGCATGCGGGAGGCAGCCAATCAATGATTCTCTCTCATCACTGATGTTTCTCTCTCTCTCTCTCTCTCCCTTTCGGTTCCTCTCTGAAATCAATTAAAATATTTTTTTTAAAAAAACCAACTCAGCCCAACTGTAAATGTTACAAGCACATGGGGACAATATTGATTAAGAACTCAACCTAACATTTTATAACCTTACTCTAATAATAAAAAAAATTGTGACCTAAGTTAATATGTACATTATTTCACAGTTGTACTTCCTTTTAGTTATTAGGGGGTCTTATCGGGGGGGGGGGTGACAAACACAATTATAATCAAGCACTTATAATCATGTCAGTATAAACAGTTTTCCTTTATGAAGTTATTTTTTATATTACAGTTCATTTCTCATGCTGAATCATTAGAGAATTCAGAAAACAAAAGTGGAAAAATGTGCTATCATAGAGAAGCATAGAATTTTTTATGAGGTAAAAACTTTAAGATCACCCAGTTCAGTGGAAGTCCTGAGTTTAGAAGTTTTAAATGAATCTTAGAAAAAGACATTTTTCTAAAGCTCTTTACATAATTTTGATGTAATCAGCCCAGTTTAGATTCTAGATTAAGAGTTTTGGAACCAAACCATAATAAACTATTATAGATGAGGGAAAAGAAACCCACAGCATTTATGTAAATTTAATTATAGGCACACAAAATAGCACAAGTTTGAAAGAAAATATACAAACAAAAAATACATTGGTGTAGTTAACAATGGGGAACAACGCAAAGTAAGTAATGAGAATGAAAGGGAATACACATGTGAAGAAATTGGAAGCTTGAAAGGAATGAAAAAGCATTTTAGATGAAAGTAATGTCCTTCTAGTCAGGTTGATGGATTGTTCCTTCATTCCAGCACTAAAATCCCACAAATAATAGCTGGCATGTGAAAACTATATGAAACTGGGTACTTAAGTCAGAGCATGAAAGTTTTACCTGCACATGCCGCTCAACGCTGGTTACAGTCAATCCTACTATTTTTATTGCTATTTTACAGGTTTACATGTAAAGAAGCTAAAGCAAGAGTTTGAATTACTTTTCCAAATATAGAATTAGAAATTTCATTTATTCAACAAAATTAATTTAGCAAGTGATATCTTATTATAGATAGAGTTTGCAGATGAACTTTTAATTGCATTTTACTGTAGGTAGAATAAGTATAGGTATACTTACTGATCAAACCAGGATATTTCTACATGAGAAGGGCCACTAAAAATAACTGAAATCATATAGTTATAAAAATATTGATGGATTGACTGAAATGGTTTGTTACATTGGTAGACCTATACAGTAAAATATATCTTTTCATAAAAACTATTATTTTTTAAAATATATTTTTATTGATTTCAGAGAGGAAGGAAGAGGGATAGAGTGATAGAAACATCCATTATGAGAGAGAATCACTGACTGGCTGCCTCCTGCACACTATTATTAACGATTATTAAAAATGGTATACGTTTTAAAACTGACTCAGCTATATCAGGGCACATGGTGGTCCTCAATAGGAAAATACATTTTCCTCTCTCTGTGAGAGACCTTGAAGTGTTGCCCTGACCTCTAGCCATAATGAAAGCAGCCTGGGGCAGCAAGAAGTGGGAGTGGGAGGAGTGGTCAGGGCTGGGAGGGATGCTGGGCAGGAAGAATAGAGGTAGAAGATGAATACTCTCATGCTCTGAAGTGAAGGCTATAGTGAAACAAGTGAAGTAAAATGACTGCACAGTCACCAACTAGGCCTCGAATACTATAATTTTTGAAAACCGAAAGAGAAGATGTTCTCAGAATAACTGTGTATTTTCTCCTGGGGTTTCAAAGCTGTCTATCTATAAAGAGTCTATCCTTTCCTATAAAACCTCTCAAGCTTTCCCTGTAAATAGAGCCCTTATGAGTATGAAATCCCAGCCTTTCTCTTGCCAACAGATCAGAAAAGTCATCTAGATTGTGAGGGCTTAGTGCTCACTCCTTCCAGTTCTATTCAGAGACTGACCATGTGTTGTCTTTGTTGGTGCAAATTTAGAGAGACTCAGGGGAGACGAGGATAGGAGAGACAAAGATAACTTCCTGTCTACATGGCCTGTAGTTGTGCTCAATAAAAGAAAGAAAATATGCTCAATAACCGTTGGGATAGGAAAAGAGAAAACAAGTAAACAAAACTGCGTATTTAATTTGGGATGTGAAAGTAGGCCAGAAAAATTAGAATTTGAGGTTGATTTAAAAAGACAGGGGTAGCTTAGATATGACAGAAGATAGGAGGAATGAGGCAGAGGATGCAGAAAAGAATAAAAGTTAGAGAAAGCAATAAACTTTATACTTCTGTCCATTCTATGTATGTTAGGTTTCTCACCTGAGGGCAAGAAAGTAGTTAAGCCTCTCAAGGCAATGTATTAGTGCTGCCTAGGAAGAGAAATCTTTTTAAATGAACTGAGTTCTCAGAAGTAGAGGGTGGATTCCTCGAAGCTATAAACAAATGTGTTGTGCATGGTACTTTATGAGCTTTGAAATTAAAAAATTTTAAATGCATTGCAAAATGGAGGGGAAATTGGCAAAATGACTATGGGTGAGACATGACTTTAAAATAGCAATCCCTCATACCTAGACACACATTTCCTTTCTACGCTAATGTTTCAGTAATTATATGTAGCCCATTGCATAATACATCAAAAATACAGGAAGTTATCTTGAGTTTTGATAGACAAAGTTTTGATTTGCAGGATCCTCGACTTCAAATTTAGCCTCTGACCCTGCTTCTCTTTGCCTGTGGACTCTTTCTGGGGATTAATACCCCCCTCCCTTAGGAACAGTCCTCAACTGGTAACTGGCAGGATTACCCTTCACCCACCTCAGATTACGTAAATCTGGGCTGTGTGTTCTACACTGTCTCCCAGAGTGCCCCAGTAAACTCAAGTTCAGGTTATGTATAGTAGTCACCTGCTTGATGACACACCCTTTATTAGATGTCTTCTCAGTTTCCCACTCCCCTAATTGGTATTTCCTGGAACTACCTCCCAAATTAACTACCAATATATGAGTCCTCCTCTTAGGAAACCCACACTAAGATACAATGGATTCTCATTATCCTCCAGTAGTTATGTTCTCTAAAGTCATTGCAAACACAGAATTAGAAAATATTGAACCATTGCTCCAAGGGGAAATACAGGATTGTGTTCCTACAAGTCTAATAATATTTTCATCAAATGATCAAGCATAACCTTGTTTTATATGTGTTTCTTTTCAAAGACACCTTGAGTTTTGATTTATTAACACTGAACTCACAGCCAACAGCAATCTAACTCATGCCTAAAGGAAGCTTACCAGAGTTGTGTATTTTCTCTCTTAGTCACATCACAGCTTTCTTGCACTTAGAAAACACTAGACAGCACTTTAGCACTCTGCTTTGTCACCATTTAAACAGCAAAACACCAACAAGCACAAACACCAAAACACATAGTGCTAAATAGACTATGAAAAGGATAACTGTTTACAGCATGAAAGCTGAAACAAGAAAGCAGGGCATCACCTTGTTCAACCTCAACAGGGAATATGTCCACAAATGACCACAAAAATGCAGCAAATATTGATTTGAGGATCACAAATAAATTTTAGCAAGTAGTCAAATTCACAAATGAACTCTTGTGGAGTTTCTTACAGGAAAGGAAAGAGGCACTGGAGAGTAGAGAAGGATATACAGCATATCCAAACTGATCATTCTAAGATAGCCTCGCAAAGTTTACTTGATCCCAGTATGCAGGTAGCAATGCTTTCCCATGCATGGTATAGGGGCTGAGAAATAGCTAACATAGAGTCAATGAAGGCGTGCCCTGCATCTGAAGAAAGAAGAATGCAGCAATGTATTATTATATGACTAGAGGCCCTGTGCACAAAATTTGTGCACAGGGAGTGGGGAGGAGTCCCCTCATCCCAGCCTGCACGCTCTCTAGTCCGGGACCCCTTGGGGGATGTCTGATCCTGGGGATTGAGCCTAATCCGGCAGTCAGACATCCCTCTCACAATCTGGGACCACTGGCTCCTAACTGTCACCTGCCTGCCTGCCTGATAACCCCAATGCCCCCACTCCCCCGCCAGCCTGATCACCCCTAACTACATCTGCCTGCCGGCCTTGTTGCCCCTAACTGCCCCCCCTGCTGGCCTGGTTGCTCCTAACTTCCCCCCCTGATGGCCTGGTTGCCCCATTCAGCCTGCTGTTCGGTTGTTACTGTTACTGTGACTGAGTCCCAGACAATTTGCACAATCCTCTATTATTAGTATAGATTATCACGCCAGACAGGACTGAGGACACCCCAGTGGACACATAAAATAGCATAAAAATATCAGATCCTCCTGCCTTCACATTCCACCCCACCTATGCTCCCATGCCAATGCACTCCATAAGCTTGTTGGAAATTGGATACAGCCCTCAAAAGGGGAGATTCTCAATTGATTGAAATTGTACTCAATGCACTGAAAACCCCATAAGTTGACTCAGGTTTAGTTTCTGCTTAAAATAGAAATAATCCTAAATATTGAAGCATCTTGTGTTCTTACTGAAGAGATTGGGTCATTTTAGGATTTAACACATATTTACTGCTATATCTATAAAGTGAAAAATACCACCTCAGTATGTTACATCCTAGATAGACACTAAGATAATCACAATAAATATGAGATAACCTATAATATGCATGGATACCTTGGCACAGGCAAGGATTATAGAAATTGAAAGGAGAAAAATACTACTCTGAATGTTAGCACATGAGGAAACCACAGGGGAGGAAGGATACTTTGATTAGGTAATAAAGTACACGAATGAATGGTTTGCATAAATAAGGAGAGAAAGCAGGAAGGTATTTTACATGTGGAGAATGCAAGAGTGGGTTGAACAGTAACAAATCCCTAAAGTGTACCTGGAGGGAAATAAGTAGATCGGTTTAAGTAAAGTAGAATGCTAATAAAGAATAGTGAGAGAATACAACATGACAGGCTTAACAAAAGAATCCACTGAACTTGGTGAATGACTCGCTATGGGGGAAAAGCATGAAAAGCATAATAGATGAATCAAGTTTTGAAGTTGGAGAGTGAAAATTGTGGTGCCAATAACAGTAGTAGGGAAACTAGAGCAGAACTAGTTTGAGGCAAAATAAACAGTGAGTTTGAGGTGACAATGTGACATCCCAGAAGAAATGACAAGCAAGCAGTTGAAGTTATAAAGTAGGGTATTAGAGGAGAAGCAGAATTGGAAATGTATATTTGAGAAATATCAGTACTAAGATTAATCATGGTAGGCTGTGAGTGGGTGTCTGAAGTGATGCAATGAGCGAGAAGAGGTGGGGGAGGAAAAGTTTCCACAAAGAAAACAAAGAAGGAGCAATCTGGGAGTAGAAACATACCTATTATCCCAGCAGAAGAGCAAGAAGAAAAATTCAAGAGTTTATGATCCACTGTGTCAATTGCTACATGGGATAAAAGTTAGATAGGGGACTGAAGCAATTCAGCTGAGTTTGGTGACAAGCAATTTATGCGTGAGAGAGCAATTTTAGGAAAATGGTTGAGGTGAAAGAAAGAATGGGTTCAAGAGTATATGGAGGGGAATGGAGATAATGGCCATTGATCACTCTGAGAGAAAGAAATCTTGAAATTACTAGGTTTGCAGCATCATCAAGGAAAATGATGGGGAAGTGCTTCATTTTGCTTTCTTTTTTAAGGTTTCTGCAGACAAAGAAGAGGGTTCCAATGGAAAAAGACCAAATGGGGATTTAAGAAAATGATGGGGATGACACTGGGAAGGCTTATTCATAACAAGACCTAATTCATATGGTTCTTGTTCTGTCCCAGACACTATTCTCAGTGATTTGCACATATTAGTACACTTTAACCTCCTAATAGTCTAATAAGATAGATACTATTTTCAGAGCGTTGAAAAAAAAAAAGATAGATACTATTATCATCCTCATTTTATTGATCAATAAACAGAGGTACAGGGAGGTTAAATAACTTACCCAATATCACCATCTGGTGGGAGGGAGGTCAATAAATGAATGCAGACGTACAGACATCATGCTCTCATTCCACTGGGCTAAAGATTAAAGAGTAATGCCTCCCTTTATGAGACTGGAGAAAAGAGAGGCTATACTGGCTTACTCTAAGATGAAAAGGTAAGTGCCTGAGCATAAATGGTATGACATCATAGGATAGGGCTCTATCTTGAAAGAAGGAGAAGAGGGTAGGGATTCGAGTAAGGATTTAGGAAACATGGAGCCTGATGAAGATTTAAATGAGAGAAGCGCACACTACAGATTCAACAGGAGAATAAAATCTGTTAAACACCGTCTGTAGACCCAGTTGACCAGGGACCATCAAAAATAGTTAAGCCGCCGAAACCGGTTTGGCTCAGTGGATAGAGCATCGGCCTGCGGACTAAGAGGTCCCAGGTTCGATTCCGGCCAAGGGCATGTACCTGGGTTGCGGGCACATCCCCAGTAGGAGATGTGCAGGAGGCAGCTGATGGATGATTCTCTCTCATCGATGTTTCTAACTCTCTATCTCTCTCCCTTCCTCTCTCTAAAAAATCAATAAAATATATTTTTAAAAAAAAATAGTTAAGCCAAATTCATTTTGGCTCTCCTGGGGGAATGGTGGGAAGATTAGAGTTTGGAGACAAGCCTAGCTGGTAAAGCTATAAAGTTAGGCCTATGGATGACATTATGGTACTGGAGAAAAGTTAATTTAGATGCAAGATTATGTTTTAGAATGGCAGGCAAGAAGTTATTTCAAATAATAAAGATACGTCTTGATAACTTAGTATGCTCGTGGACAATATTTATAACACAGGTTGGTAAAAATAGATATCAAATTGGGTAATCTATATTATAAAAACCTAGTGGCCCTAACGCCATAACGACCAAAGACCAGTGCGGGTGGGCGGGGCTGTAAGTGCAGCGAGGTGTGCACGGGTGGGCGGGGCTGCGTGCATGGGTGGGCAGGGTTGCGCGATTTTGCGCTGGGCTTCTAGTTTATATATATTTAATAGGAACAATTGAAGTATAAGACTAAGCAATTTAATCTTCCATCAAGAAATATTATCTTATTACATTATTATTATTTCAGATATAAATGTTTCTTTATTCAAGATCAATAAATTTCAGATTCTGAAAGACAAATTTTATTATGAAGATTGTGTAGACTGACTATAATTGTACAACCTCAAATTATTTTTCTCATATTGTTTTTCACAGTCTGACCAAGCACAGGCTAACATATGGATTAAATATTGTCTTTATCCTTGCCGAATAGCTCCAGAAAACACTACCAAAATATTTTTTAAAAGAACTATTTAATGCAATCAATGCATATAAAATATAATTATAACCCAATCATAGATTGCAACTTATAAGAAAATGGTATGTTATTAGTAGAATTATTAACTCTATTTAATAGCTAAATGCATTTCATAGATGTTAGTAAGCATTAAATCTGAAAGAATTTTAAATAACATACAATCATTAAAAATAATATATTTTCTCTGAAATACTTTTTTCTACATCAAGAGTTGGAAACAAATAAAGCTCATACAAATGTCATTCTGAACTTTGCCCAAAAATATTTTGTTTGTGGAAAATGATTATTTAGAATGT
The DNA here is from genome assembly GCF_014108235.1 of Myotis myotis. Classification (NCBI taxonomy): domain Eukaryota; kingdom Metazoa; phylum Chordata; class Mammalia; order Chiroptera; family Vespertilionidae; genus Myotis; species Myotis myotis. The sequence goes on from NW_023416379.1 coordinate 76,176,472, forward strand.
TTAATTCAGGGTTCATCATTCAGTTGTGATAGATGCTATTAAATATAAACAGCACATTTTTCCTCATATAGTTGTGTTTACTTTTTAGATAATTCTCTGTGTTTAAACTGGGCTTATGAACTTTTTTTTTTTTTTAACAATTCAGGGCCCAAGTAATATTGTTCCACTGCATTCTGGAATATATGGCCTTGACTGCTTTTTAGGCATAGAGGTATATTCCTAAGTTATAGAGAATTTGCTAAATAAATGCTTTTAAACAAGATTTTGAATTTTTTAAAAAACATGTAATTGCAGGTTGATTTTGACAAGTCAATTCTTTCAGGAAATGTTCAGGGTCCGAGAGTTTGTACGTGTGAGGATGACCTTCCAGTAATGCACAAAAGAGGGCACTTATATGTAAGCCTGTGTGGTATTGGCCCCTTGCTTCTAATAGAATCTTTATGATTGTGTTCCAAAGCCACTGTAAGTATTTTGCTTGTTTTTAAAATATATGTGCATAGTTTTAGGTGCTGAACACCTCATTATTGTTTATATCCCATCAGCACAAAGTATGAGGCAGACACATTTTACAGATACCTGCTGAAATTCTAAGTATTTCTTTGCCCATTGAGTGCAAGTGTAAGTGCTTCCTCCTCAAGGCATTTTTAAGAAGCTTTTTAAGAACATTAAACTAAGATCAGAAGATAAATTAATAATAGGATATTGTAAGGCAGTGGTTCTCAACCTTCCTAATGCACAACCCTTTAATACAGTTCCTCATGTTGTGGTGACCCCCAACCATAAAATTATTTTCGTTGCTACTTCATAACTATAATTTGCTACTGTTATGAATCATAATGTAAACATCTTATATGCAGGATGTATTTTCATTGTTACAAATTGAACATAATTAAAGCACAGTGATTAATCACAAAAACAATATGTAATTATAGGCGACCCCTGTGAAAGGGTGGTTTGACCCCCAAAGGGGTCGTGACCCAGAGGTTGAGAACTGCTGTTGTAAGGTTTTAGAAAATTTCTTGGGATTTCCACCCTAGATTAGAACAGGAAACAACAAGGAATGCAATAAGGAAATGACTTTGAAAGGAAAAACAAATATTTAATAATTTCCCAAGGTTAATTACTATCTTTTTGTAAAGACATGTGCCTTAATATAAATATTTAATACTCTTACTATATTTAAATATTCTTAATATATGTTTCCTCCACACTTAAGTTTTAAAAGTTAAGCACAAAGAAGGTTCACAGCACAGAATAGTTCCCATTTCAGCAGGGAATTCTCACCTTATTATATACGTTGTGACTAAACAGGGTGTGGGAATTCTCCTGTTCGTCAGACAGTGAGAAGGAGGACAAATGACTGAAGGGTCCTGGGGTAAGACAGTCAGCATGTGAGAGGGTCTGTGGATGCAGCAGGGACTTAGCAGGAGGATAGAGTCTAGTCTGATATAAAGGATGGAGAGAAACAGGCTTGTGAGGGACTATCACATCCTGGGAAGAAGAAAGGCATAAAGAGTATGTTAGTGGACAGAAGTCAAACTCATTTGGAATTAAGTCTAAATATTATAGATGCTATGTCAGAATTTCTTATTAGGAAGAAGAAAACCTCATACTCAGGTCCCTTACAAGGCATCTGCTTCCATAGTGTATTGCTGTCTCCTTCAATAATTCCTGTCTTTCTCCACCCCTAGCGACTTCTACAGAACTAAACACATGCCTTCAGCATCTCCTAAAGGATGCCAAGTTTGTAATCTTTGAAAGTACTGAGAGGGGAGGTGTTTAAGGCAGAAGAGAGCTTGTCCCAAAAGGGGTAGATGGGATTAGAAAGCATTTGTTGAAGACGTAGGCAACAGTGGAAATTAATTTAAAGGTGCTTGCGACTGGTTCGGGAAGAAATTGGGGGGAAAAGGGGAGAGCATTGCAGAGGATATTAATGTGTGATCAGGGGCAAAAATACTGGTTTAATTCATGGTACAGTAAGTTGTTGAGTTGGGCTGAGTATGAACGAGGGATCGGGTAGAGGTGAGTCTAGAATGAATGAATGAGGTCTTTAATTCCAAGCAATGTATTGTTATGGAGAGAAAGTGAAGTTAGAGCAAACAGATGAGTTCAGCTGTACAGAGGAAAGTTAATGAAGTCTAACTTGAGTGGTTCTTTAACCAGGAAAAGGGACTAATGCAAATGACTTTGAGGAAATAGGAATTACCAGATGAGGCCATGGATTACGTGAAAGGAGCAAGGAAACCATGGGTGGGAAGTCTTGAACCTACAAATTAAAGTTACAAAGAGGGTCTCTCTAATACCTACAAAAGAGAAGGACTACTTTTTTGCAGATATATAAGTTCCTCTTGTATTTCAAGCTGAATCCATTTTGCTAAAACCATGTATTGTTAAACCATTGAACCACTGACTGGTTTTCTAAAATTTATGTTGAATGTGTTGACTGTATCAATAGATGTACCCTTCTACCCACCCCTTTTTATATATTTTTTAATTGATTTTAGAGAGGAAGGGAGAGGGAGAGAGAGATAGAAACACCAATGATGGGAGAGAATCATTGATCAACTGCCTCCTGCCACTGGGGGTCAAGCCCGCAACCCTGGCATGTGTCCTGACTGGGAATAAAACAGTGACCTCCTGGTTCATGGGTCGATGCTAAACCACTGAATCATGCTGGCCAGGATGCTACCCCCCTTTTTAAAGCAACTGATTCAAAACTTACTTTGCAAACTAAACTTTCAGAAAATTTAAAGTAAACTCTCAGAAAATTTAAACATTATAATTCTAATGTATTTGTTTGTAGAATTAAGGGATTTAAACCCTCTGTACCTTGAAACGGTGACCGTGTTTTATTTTTATTAGGTTCTTGTTTATGCTTCAAGTGTTTATTTTACATATTGAGAAAATCTAAATAATTTCACACATACACATGTAAAGCATACATTATTATAAAAAAAAGATAGCACCCTATGTACAATAGCTTGTATTTTATTTGTTTGGATTTTTTTCCACTTAACAGCTTTGGAATACTTCTATGTCAGAAAATGAAAGCTTTAGATTTCCTACTGAGACACATTACTGAGTTATCTCAATGATTATAATTGCCATTCCGTTGATTCTCTCAGAAGCTCGAGTTAAATCAACTAAAGTATTAAATCACTTACCTTAGTAATAAATTTACCTCCTCTTTGCCAGTTCTTATATTTTTTATTCCTTTCTTTTGTATAATTCTGTTGGCTCATACCTCTAATATTATAAAACAATAGTCATGTTAGTGTGCAACATTAATGGACTACTGATAGTTTTGCCCATTAAAGATGGATTTTAGATTGAAAGATGTTCTAATGTTGTTTTTATTTCTCAATCAGCTATTCCATTATTCAATCAACAACTAATTACATTTCTTAACCAGTGCGAAAAGTGATTAATATGAAAACTGAATAGCAAGCACAAGCCTAGCTGTGTAAGAGAAAGGCAGCATCTTGAGGGTGAAGGTGCCTACAAAACGATGAGCTGAACAGAGTCTCTGGTTTATATTCTGGCTTCAGCTTTCCTTGCAGGGTTTAAGAACCCATTCTGAAAATGTCAGGAGACAAGCCTGTCATGGTCCATGGAGGGCCGAGGGTGTCCTACATGGCGGAGTCTGACAGGGTTGAAGTTGAACCAATTAGGAGGAGCTGTGCTGTTGTGGTGAGTTGTGCTGCTGTTGTTTTTTTCTGGTAAGCTTGCTGTAGCCAAACTCCATCTCTTTGGAGTCAGTCAAACCTGAACACATCTATCTATACGTAAGGTCAGACAGTGTCAGCTACTCCAGGTAGCTGGGCAGAGAGGAAAACAGAATTTTATCCACACTTGGAAGCTAAAGAGAGCTAGGAATCTTGGTCAGGCTCCTCTGAGTTCTATCTGGCTGACTCTACAGGACAAAAGTGAAAGGATCCTTGGTAGTGACAGCCTCAACATGGACATCCTGTTCCAATCTGTGCTAGTTGTCTTCTACGCTTTGTGTAAGTTCTTATCCTGTGATTCTCTTTTTTAAAATACTTTTATTAATTTTAGAGAAAGAGGGCAAGAGAGAAGAATTGATTGATTGCCTCCCACACACCCCCCTACTGGGGAATCGAACTGGAGACCTTTTGGTGCACAGGACAATGCCCAACCAACTGAGCCACACCAGCCAGGGAATCCTATGACTCTCTTTACCAAAATCCTGGGAACTTTCTTTTCTTATCTCCTGTGTTCACTCTCCTCTTTCCAGGGTCCCCTATCTTTCTTTTTCTTGGTTTATCTCATATTTACTGGGCCCTAAAGGAGCTTCCTGGGGGAAATGGAGCATTAGAAGTAAAATTTTTACATTTTGCAGGTTAAAATTTTTCTTCTGCCCTTACTTTTAAGTTTTTGGATATAGAATTCTAAGCAATATTATTTCCTTCAGAACTTTGAAAGCATTGCTACACTGGAACAGTGTGACTATCCTGTTACTATTTTATTCATTTGTTTTTTAAATTTTTTGTATAGATGATTTCTACAGCTTTTCTGTTTTTCCAGTTATCTTTTGTCATTTCTAATAAGATCCTTTGTTTTGCTTTTCTTATGCACAGAAAATTTTATTGTTCTTAAAATAACAATAAAATATTTGCTGTTATTTGCTGTGCTGAATATTTGTTTACTTTTATTCCTTTATTTATTTATTTAGCATACTTAGGTTCATAAATACTCTTCCAATGACTGTTTTAACTGTATCTCATAAGTTCTAATAAATAATAATTATCTTTTATTTTCCAGGTAGAAATTTATTTTGAATTTCCTCTTTAATCAAATAGTTTGATCTACTTTAGATGATTATTTTTCCACATAGTTATCATAAATTGAAAAAATGACAAAGTATTTTATCACTAATTTATTTTATTCTCATCCTATCTCTTACTTTTTGCCTTATGAGTGTTGATGTTAAAATAGTCAACCAATCATATTTTCCCTGTAAAGTTTATTCTCTAGCACATAAGGGGGTCTTATTTGTCTTGCTTAAGAAATGTTTGACCTGAATTCAGCTGCTCATTATGAAGACTATAACCTCTCCTTTTTTTTTTGTTTGTAGTATCTGAAATACTTTGTCATCTTCAACTGTCCCCAGTCACTTTGTGTTTTGTTTTATTTTTTTATATAATTTTATTTATTTAAGAAAGGAAGGGAGAGGGAGAAAGAGATAGGAGCATCAACAATGAATGAGAATCACTGATCAGCTGCCTCCTGCACACCCTACACGGGAGATCAAACCTGCAACTTGGGCTTGTGCCCTCACCAGGAATTGAACCATGACCTCCTGATTCATAGGTCGATGCTCAACCACAGAGCCATACCAGCTAGGCCCCAATCACTTTGTTTTAACAGTATGAACTTAAAGATCGATTCTGTTTGTTATGTAGTCTGGGTGATTCCCCACCCCTGCTCATTTTTCTTGTCTTTATCTCCATAGTAACTAAATCTTTCTTGAACGACCTGTTTTTGCAAGAGGTTCACATGTGGAAGGACAACTGCTGGGATTGTCTTTGTGTTTCAAAGATACAGGATTTGGGTTGTGAGTTTATTTAGACTTTATTTTTCCTCAAATAATGAAACTCAGCTATGAGGTACTTTACAGAACAATCTGTCTGCGTCCAGAATGCCACAGAGAAAGAGAAAACCTCCTGTAAGTAAGAATCCTGTGTGATTCAAGATATACTCTCACTTCCTCTGCTTCTCAGAGCAAAATCAGGTCTGGCATCTCTATTGCCAACATACACATCCATGCAAAGACAAGGGATTTGGAGGTGTGACTATTAAGGCATATCTCACGTGTTCAGGAAGAGTGTTTGCTGGCTGTGCTCTGCAGTCACTGTATCCTCCCTCCACTGGTTCCCAAATGCACATTTGCTCGTTCTCTTCACTGGCTTTAGCAGTCCTTTAGCTGTCACCAATTTTTGTTTGTTTGTTTTAAATCCTCATTCTAGTATATTTTTTCCACTGATTTTCAGATAGAATGGATGGGGAATCAAACCTTCAACCCTTTGGTCCATGGGCCAATGCTCTAACTACTGAGCCAAACTAGCCAGAGCATGTTTATATTTTAATAGGAGATTATGGTTTTGTTTATCTTTCTTTTTGCTTTTGAATATCAAGATGATAAAATGTAATTCATTGCTTACTTCACACCTGTCATATTCCAACCAGAAACCTCATCTGTATTTTTGAAAAACAAATATTCATAAGGTATTTTGAAGTTTGTCACTTTTTAAAATACTTTGCCTTGAGATAACTTCAGAACATCTGAATGATCCAAACATTTATATATGTATATATATATATGACATAGAAATATATATATATACATATATATATCTTCACTCCTATATATCTATTCCTATATATAAGAATCTTTACTATATATATAATTATACATAAATGTCTACATCTTCCTTGTCATCATAGCTTATCTGTGGATGTTGATATAACTGCACCCTGAATTTATGATTTTATATATATATCTACACACACACATACACACACTAGTGGCCCAGTGCACAAAATTCATGCACGGCAGTGGCGGGGGGGTGTGTGTCCCTCAGCCTGGCCTGCACCCTCTCCAATCTGGGACATCTCTCTCGCAATCCGGAACTGTTGGCTCCTAACCGCTCACCTGCCTGCTGCCTGATTGCCCCAACCACTCTGCCTACCGGCCTGCTTGCCCCCCCCGCCAGCCTTCTCACCCCCAACTGCCCCTTCTTGCCAGCCTGATTGCCCCCAACTGCCCCCCATTCACCGGCCTGATCACCCCCAACTGCCCCCCCCCGACAGCCTGCTCACCCCCAACTGCCACCCCCCACCCCCCGCAGGCCTGATCACCGCCAACGGCCCTCCCCTCCTGGCCTGGTAACCCCTAACCACCTCTACCTCAGCCCCACCACCATAGCTTTGTCCTGAAGGATGTCCAGAAGGTCTCCCAGAAGGTCTCCCAATCTAACTAGCATATTACCCTTTTATTAATATATACATATATGTTAATTGTTGATAACTTCACAGTTTTCCCATAGAACAGTGATTTTATTAAAGAAGTCACTTTCTCTAAAGAATAAATTTTCTCTGACTTATTTTTCCTTTAATCCCCTAAAATGTCACATTTCATATATTTCATATTTAGAACACAGAGGCTATCAGCAGAGAATGTTTTAAAATCTATACTTTGACCCAACTGCATGATGAAACTCCAATATATTGTAATTTTCTCATTAATTACTGTTTCAACTCTTCAGAGGTCATTTATATGTATTTTATAATAGTATTTGATAGAAAGAAAAGACTTAGTTCACCATTCAATTGTTCTCCTTCAAAAGAAACCAGTGTTGGCAGCAGCAAGAATATACATCTCCCCAATTAAACTGGGTTTTTACTTTTTCCTTTAAAAAAAATTACCCCAAAGACTTTCATTATTTGCTCTAGTAAAACTTTAAATATTATAATATTGAGTAGCTCACATCTTTAAATATTACTGAAAAGCATGTCCTGGATACCTACTTTGTATATGTCTTACAAATTTCAATGCCAAAATACAAGTGTCAATTAAAATTCAAGGCAAAAATATAAACTTAGGGTTAGGTTTATGAATAATGAAAGTAGATATAAAATCTTATTTCAAAAATATAATCTATACATATAAAAGCCCAGTGACCAGAATGGCAGAATGACCAGAACGATCAGAATGACGGGTGACTATGATATGCACTGCAGGAGCCAACCAGCCTCATCCAGGATCCGATTGCACCCCTCCTCTGGCTGGCCGGGTCCCCGATTGGCCCCCAATACCCCAATCAGGGAGGGGGGCAGCCAGCCAACAGTCCGCAGCCCCTCTCTCCCACTGTCCCGGCCCAATGAGCCCCCATTGGGGCAGGCCTGCCGGACCCTACCCGTGCATGAATTTGTGCACCAGGCCTTTAGTTTCAAAATATTCTTATCAAATTCAATAGGTTATCACTGTTTATACTTTATGTTTATGGCTGATAACAAGATTATTTATACTAAAAACAAGTATTACATCACCTCTGGCATTTCTTGTTCTTTATGCCTACGTTAGTAATGGTATATTCAATCGAGATTATTTTGCAGGAGATTTTTAAAAATCAAATCATTTTATGAAGATTATTTTAGCAAAAAATGATGAATCATACATCCAGCTGGCATATAAACTGCCAACAAAGCACCAACAAATGGCACCTTAAGGTACTATGGGCACTTTATTAAAGTCTGTACATCTGAGGCTTTTTTGTTGCATCCTGGTATTTTAAGGTCACCTGCTTGCCTGTAGTTTGGAAACAAAAGGTGAAAATCCACTTTCTCTTTGCCGCCACTATCCCTGTACCTTCGGGAACTCAGAGCAGCACTAGGCAAAAAAAGAAAAAAGTTGCTACAAGCTTAAGGAATAGACAAATGAGAGCTCTGTACACTACCCCAAATTAGAGAGCCCTAAAACTCTCCCAGAAACTCCCACTTAGAATAGATGTGAGTTATGACTCTCTAGCATTCAGATCTACAAAGGAGACCAATATAAACCCATGTGACATAGCAAAGCTTAAAATCTTTCTTGTGATTTTAGGTCAGGAGTTGGCCAACATTTTCCATAAAGGTCAAGTTAGTATATATTGTAGGCTTAGCAACCGTATGGTCTGTCACAATTCCTCCTACTATGGTCATGTGAAAGCAACCTTAGACAAGGCATAAATGAGTAGGCTTGCCCGTGTGCCAATAAACTGATTTATAGTAACAGGGGCTGCATCAGGCCATAGTTTGTGACTCCTGTTTTAGGTTTAAAGAAAAACAAACACCAACAAAATCTGTATCATGTCTCCGAACTCTAATGAATTATCTTGAAGTTGGTATGTCTTACTTTGGAGATCACTATTTTAAATGATCCCTAAAAATTGAACAACATTCTACACTGCTTTCAATCGATGAATCCGTTAATGTTCTAGTCGTTGAGGGAAGGACAGGGATCATAAAATTGTCCTGTACATCTTTCTATCAGTGAGCTAAGCAACAGTTATTTCTGATAAAATGCTTTAAATTGCCTTTCACTTACTAAAGAATTGTCTCCTTCAATATAAAAATCCTTAGAGAAAATATTTCTCCAAAAAAAAAAAAAAAAGCTTTACTTAGGAGCTTGACTTTTATTTTGAGTGATTATACCCTGCAAATTTTCATATCCTGCAAAATTTCAAGAACACAAGAAGCAAGCAATCTCTTTGTGCATTAGAAACAAATTAGCAGACAAATATGCAGAGGGAAAATTAACTTAGCTCTATTTATTAAGGAATTCCAGATTCTGCAGCATTAAATATTGACAGAGACATCAGAAAAGCAATGCTACAGCCATATCGGATGCATTCACCACTCTAGAAATAAGCCCACTTTCTATTCGGCCATAAAGTCACACTGTTTAATTTCAAAAGCTGTTTTCATTACAGCACCAACAAAGGACACTTTAAGGTACTATGGGCACTTTTTATTAAAGTCTGTACATATGAGGCTCTTTTGTTGCATCCTCGTATTTTAAGGTCACCTGCTTGTCTGTGGTTTGGAAACGAACGGTGAAAATCCACTTTCTCTTTGCCCCCGCTGTCCCTGTGCCTTTGGGAGCTCAGAGCAGCACTAGGCAAAATTGCTGGAGCCTTTAACTCCATCCTCTCTCCCTTCTTCCCACTTCTTTGATAAAACAACGCTTCTTTGTAAATGGAGCGCTTCTTTACAGCTTCCCTTTTCTACCTAGAGTTTTATAACAACTGAAAATCCGAATTACAGCATTTCTGCTACAGTTTTAATTTAAAACAAGACCCTGTTTATACACCCAAGAACAGTCACAATGTATTTCTTAAAGAGTGACTCCTTGAGCCAAAGATATGTCAACATTTTACAGATGGCATCACAGAAAACCCAAATTACCAAGAGATTCTAATAATCTGCATTTCACTAAGATCAAGCCAAGATAAATTAGGCCTCTCAATTTTGAACATATGGCATAACTTCTTGCTTATCAGCCCTGATTTTAAAGAATTCATATGCATTTTTAAAACAGACATACTTAAAGCAACACAATCTATTTTGAGTCTTGATTATGACAAAAATTGAATTTTTGAGGTATGAAAAAATATAGCATATGCTTAGCTATTTCAAATCTTCTATACAAAAAAAATACAACAACAACAGCGTTTCTAAATGCTCAAAATGTAACTTCGGAGGTAGGCTTTGTATTATTTAGTGCTTAAAGTTTGTGGTCCTCCAACAGCAAGTTTCACAAAGCAGATGACAGATGAGTGTGAAGATTTTTAGAGGAGACATGCCCAAGGAAAAAGAAAGATAAAATATTTTATAATCGATTACAGTGGGCACTAGAGCATTAAAATGCTGTTTTTCTGTAGATATAGTTTAATTGTTCCTATACTAACGTAGGTGTATTTGGTGCAGAGGAGCAATTTATATTGAAGAAGTCAGAACATAACATACAAAAGGGGCTTCTATGGTTCCTCATAATGGTGAGAAGAGAAGAACATATTTAGTGACCCTTTAGCAAGAAGTCAACTTCTTTCTTCCAAAATTATCATGATTCTCAAAGAAATAGTAACTGCAATTAACACTTAAAACAAGCATTCCCTTTAAAGTGTCCAGAGTCCTTTCACTCTTCATTTAGTGAGCTTTGAGAAGTAGTGACTATTTCATTTGCTCATGAATGGGCATTAATATGGGCAGCATTAGAAATGAGATTAGCAGCCTCATTTTTCTAGGCTAAAATTAAGTGGAGAGTTGCTCTTCCCAAGGTCACGCAGAGCCTGTCTATTGCATTCTGTCAAAATGTTTCTCTCCTCTGCAGGAGAGAAGCCCAGGTCTCCAGTAACCAGTAGCCAGGATAGGGTCCCTGAATGGATCAGAGGACCAGGACATGGAGTGGGCAGCCAGAGTGTGAAGGGGACGGTTTCAAGTGAGGAAGTACTGAGGGTTGCAGAAAAGATTAAGAGTAGCAGAAAGAAAAGAGAAGCCAAGGTTCAGAACATTTAGAACGCAAGGGGTGGGTGGCGCTGAGATTGTCTGCTCTCTTTCCTATGGGGTCATCGGTATATCATACAGCCAGGCACAAACATTAAATGGTTAAATGCTAAGAATAGAGGGAAAGGAAGTGACTGTGGAGAGAAGCAGTGATACCACCCACCAGGAAGCCACAGCATTACTCAGCACTGCGAGGACCACATGCCAGGCAATACTTTCCAGCTCTTACAACCCCATAGCCCTGTGCTCTGTGGTCCTTCCACCAGCCCAAGCAGCTAAATTCTATAATCATGTCTCAGGTGAGGATTTCTGATTGTGGCAGCTACGGCAGAAATTCAAAGCAAAATGAAAGAGCCTTTTTTTTTTTTTTTTTTTTGCTTCAAAATTGATTTGGGGAACCCATGACAGAGGTAATACTGTGATAGACAGAAAAAAGAAAAGAAGAAGAAGAAAGAAAGAAAGAAAGAAAGAAAGAAAGAAAGAAAGAAAGAAAGAAAGAAAGAAAGAAAGAAAGAAAGAAAGAAGAAAGAAAGAAAGAAAGAAAGAAAGAAAGAAAGAAAGAAAGAAAGAAGAAAGAAAGAAAGAAAGAAAGAAAGAAAGAAAGAAGAAAGAAAAGCTTTTAAAAATCCAGGAACCAGGACATCACAACTCTGGAAGGACACATAATTAATCAGAGTGAGAATATGAAAAGTGTGTTTAGACTGAGGGGAAAAGATGAGGGAGAAGAAGATGGAGGGGATGGGGAGAAGCAAAGAGATTAGAAGTCCTAGTATGTGACTGAGAAAGGTCACACTATGCTCAACCATTAGAATTGGGCTGGGTCCTGGCATGCAGTTGGTGGGGGTTAGACTAATCCCTAACAAACTGGGGAAATTCAAGATTAGAAAAGACATGTATGTTGAATTCACAAGTAAAACTGGATGAAATGACAAGATTCACAAGTTTCCTAGTGTCTAATCTGCTATGGGAACCACAGAATAGAAATGGGCGTTGTGTGTATCTAGGGAGGAAAATAGCCCTATGAGAGGTCATTTTGAGAATGAAAGGAGCTTTTGGAAGCTGGCTGGATTGTAAAACAGTAAGAGATTCTTTGATCATAAGAACTATCCTAACACTGGAGCAGTGGGGGCTTGCCCAGGGTGGGAATGGCTGGGGGGGGAGGGGGTCAATTGGGGAACAAGGAAACATATGTAAAACTTTAGACAATAATAATAAAAAAGAAAACTATCCTATTTTACAAAATAGTAGAAAATGCCCAAGTCTTTAAAAAACTTGTTACTTGACTGATACCTGCAAATGTCTGATATACTGTGAGGAGATAGGATCTTCTTTATTAAAACAGAAAATGAAACTATGTGCTCTTCTTGACTTGGATGCCCTCTGACTAACTCCTCCATCTTTGTTAGGACAGCTAGGACTAGACAATGATTTTATTATTTTGGGGTAACATTTTCAAGCTAAGATACTCTGCACATAAATGTGAGCTAATTTCTACTTGACTGATCCTAAAAAACATAGATGCCTTTAATTTTTTTTTTTTTTATAAAAACACACTTTTACTATTTTGAAATTCTGAGCAGGTTGTGTACATAAAGATAGGTTTTATATTACACTAGAGCAGTGATGGCGAACCTTTTGAGCTCGGTGTGTCAGCATTTTGAAAAACCCTAACTTAACTCTGGTGCCATGTCACATATAGAAATTTTTTGATATTTGCAACATTGGAAAACAAAGATTTATATTTTTGATATTTATTTTATATATTTAAATGCCATTTAACAAAGAAAAATCAACCAAAAAAATGAGTTCGCGTGTCATAGGGTTCGCCATCACTGCACTTGAGGCACCAATGGGGTCCTTAGGCCTGGACTGCGGGGTTGGGCCGAAACCAGCTCTCCGACATCCCCTGAGGAGTCCCGGATTGCGAGAGGGCGCAGCCCAGGCCAAGGGACTGCACCAGTGCATGATTAGGGCTGGGGAGGGACACAGGAGGACTCCAGGACTTGTCTGGCCTATCTCACTCAGTCCCTATCGGTCGGACCCCAGCAGCAAGCTAACCTACTGGTTGGAGCGTCTACCCCCTGGTGGTCAATGCATGTCATAGCGAGCAGTTGAGCAACCTTAGCATATCATTAGCATATTACACTTTGATTGGTTGGACGGACAACTGGACACAGCATATTAGGCTTTTACTATATAGAATCATTACAAACTTCTTCATGTTACTAGAGTTGTATACTTAGGTGCATTAAATGAAGCATCCATATTGTTCATATTAATGAAGTGTTACAGTTTTAAGGAAAAATGATCTTACAGTTTTTAATATCGTGGGGTTTTGTTTGATTGAATCTATTATTGTCTTCACAAGGAATGTGAGTGAATGGGTTAATGTTCTGCATCTCCATTATATTTCCTTTGCAGAGGCTGTTACCCAGTCTAACATCACACCCCAGAGGGAGATAGAAAAGCAAAAATTATCTCCAAAGTTTATTGCAAGGATTATTCTAAAGTCCTTTGTGTCTTGTGCACTCAAAGAATGCAAAAATGGGAAATCCAGAAGCAGTAAAGATTTGCAAAGGAATCTTCACTTTCATATAAAAAGCATCTTTTTTTTCAATTTTAGGTTACCTACTTAGCCTTCTTATTGAGGATACTTGCAACAAAAATAGTTGTCAAATTTGCCAATGCGAAAAGCACACAAAAAACAAATGACAACGAATAATTTAAGTAGCAAATACAAGGACCCTTAAAAAGTCTATTAAATATGTGTGTATTTTATATAGACACACATATATGTTTAATTTTGAGAATATCTCTCCTCCCACAGTTTTAATTTAAGGAAGAATAAGGCAAAAGTATTCAAAGGGAAATAGTGGTAATATACTATACTTATGATGTCTCAATGTTCTACAAAGAGTAAGTAAATAGAAAGTGATTTTTAAAGGAAAAAAGTCAAAATAAAGGAATATTCACTATCCAAAACTGCTCAGTCCAGAAAGAAAAATCATAGTAAACTGTTTGAGGATGAGTATTTTTTGTCATGATTTTGACTTAAACAGTAGAATAAGACTTTCCATCTCTACAAATTTATGCCTTAAATAGTCTCTGCAATTTTTTTTTTTTTGGATCATGTAAGGATGTTAAATATCAGGAGGGCTTCAATAATATTTAAATACATAACTACAGAATTTCAGGGTAAGAAGGCACCTTCAAAAGTGCTTGTCAAAGTCCAATGTCCTCATTTTGCAGATGTATAATAAAGTCCAGAGTCAGGAATGACTTAATCCAACACCATGAATATTAAGAGTTCTCATACTGACTGCCTGACTTTTAAGAATATCTCTTTTAGGTGACTGCCCTGACAACTAATAATTAAGGAAATACAATAAGAAAGGAGAAAGTCTAGAAAGATGGAAAAGCCACAATTTTGTGGAACTATCCAGAGTCAATGAAAATGCATGTCCTTTACCAAACAGGGCAATCATTATGAGTAGAGGCTACATGAAATGTGGGAGATTTTATAAATGCAGGCTTACTTACGTCCTCTGTGTAAATCAAATGGGAAAAAGTTCTTAATTAAAACACAAAAAGAAGGTACCTAATCAATGCTGGTTCAACTCAAATGCCCCTGGCAACAACAGTATTGAGCGTCATTAGTCATAGTATCCTTGGAGCTGAAAGGCAGCCAGAAGCTGGTCTAGTCCTGGAAGCCGAGGGGGGGAGGGGGGATCTCTATTGACATTTTGAGTGGGATAATTATGTGGGGGTAGGGGGGGAACCGTCCTGTGCATTGTAGGATGTTTGGCAACCTCCCTGGCCTCTTACCCACTGGATACCAGTAGCATCCACCTTCCCAGTCATGACAACAATGTCTGGGCCAAAGTCACCCTGGTTGACTTCAGTCTAATCCCCTCATTTAATGACTGAAGTTCAGGTTTCACAAATGCACTGGGTAGAGCTGGTTAATCACACAGTCTCAACTAGAACCACATTATAGAGCTCTTTATGTAAAACCAAGCTGCCCTAGTTTCCCTTCGGTTCAATTTCACATCAAAATGAGTAAGGTCACTAGATCCTCCCTGAATGCAGGCTCTAAAATGGGCAAATGAAGCTAGCCTGACCCTGTAAAGGGTCAGTCCTTTGACTAAATGAAATTCATGAGAGCCTAATACGTACAGTGGTTCTCAACCTTGGCTGCACATTAGAATCACCTGGGAATCTTTTTAAAATCCTGATTTCTGGGCCTCTGAAATCAGGATTTTAAAAAGATTCCCAGGTGATTCTAATGTGCAGCCAAGGTTGCGAACCACTGGCCTAATACTTCCTGGAAACTTTAGCCAACGATTCAGAAAAACACCTCTATTTTTCTGAACTTACCCAATGGAGTAAATATAATATATACTTGCTTTTATTTGAGCAGATAAATTTGCTAAGCCTCAAAACTCTACAAGATAAAGATAACTGACAATCCAGTCCCTGGTAAGCTGCTTATTTTCTTACCAGATGTAGTTTTATATTTATAAGGGAAGGTAAGATTTTAAAAAATGTTAAAGATCTAAAGGACCATAAGACAAATTGATGGATGGCTGGCCTACAATAAATTAAAGTGCACTTAGGATGTCAGTATTTGGCGATTAGAACATCATTTTGAAAAACTCTAAAAACCTATAGCTGCTCTGTCCCTAAGGAATCACTGATTTTGAATTTACAAATTTACTACAGAGCATCCTTTCCTTATAGCCTTTGAAATAAAGAAAAATACATTCATTAATTTTGTTTTCTCTTTTTCCATATAGTGTTTATTTCAAGAGACCGAATTTACCAGCTTCATTTCAGTTTTCTATAGGCTGGGCTTCTCAAGCTGACTTTATTTTAAGAAAATTCAAACAGAGTTTATTTACCAGTTTTAGCTCTCTGCCTCATTCTCTCCTGTGCATTCTTGTGATTGCTCTTCTCAGTTGGATTTATTTTCTCTGCCTAACTATCCTACTTTAGGTTATTTTATCTTGGATCAAAGAGAGGAAGAGAAATTCCTAATTCTCCTCAGAAAACTCATCTTCAGACTTATATGCCTAGCTGTGACCTTTATATCTGTCATCATTCAAAGTCTAATTTCACTCACACTTTAAAATATGTAATCTCTCCAATGATTAGAGATTATAATGTGTTCCAAACACATCAATCATAGCCCATATATTCAAATAATACATCCAATTTTTAATATATCCTCCTCTATGCATTCTACCTTGATCCTACTCATGAGTCAAAGAAAGTGTTCAGTAGAGAAAATAACATGACAAGCCCTTCACTCTGACCGCATTGCCTATAGGTACTTAATAACTATCCTTCAAATAATTGTAAGGAAGTTGAATTGAAACTGCGTAGTGAGGGAGGAAAAATTGTAGACAGTGTCCTGGGACAGGGGCACTAGTTTTACCCAAATTGTCTTATATATAATGCAAAGTGATGTCAAAGGTATGCGACAGTTACCATCTACAGTTCTATTCACAGGCTGACTTTGACTCAAGGTTCAAGAAGTTTTGGGACAGACTCAGTGAAGTAAAACAAAAGAATGCATTTTTTTTCTTGCCAACAAATAAAACTGACTTTCTAACCTCTGAATAACATTTACGTATTACTTAAAATTATTTTTATGCAGCTACCTTATCTCTATTGACATTCTGTTTTTTAATATTTTTCAGATAAAATTACTATAGAGGTTTTAATTCTATTTAAGCAAGGCCTTATTTTAAAACTGGAGTATACTTTCCATGATAAGTTCTAAATATGTCAATGTCCCTCTCTTTTAGGTAAAGATATATGGTGACATCATGGGTTAAGAAGACGTAGGACACATATACATAAACCTTTCAGATTGTCATTGTTTCCCAGTAGACTGCGGTAGAGTCAGACACCACAGTCACCAAGTATTTGTTAAGCAAACAGTGCTTCAGAACTTCATCAATTATTAGAATTTAGTGGCTTAATTATTAGAAATATTGAATAATTCTACCTATTATGAAAGAATGGCAAATAGTTCTCTGTGTGTGTGTTCATTTTAAAGTAAATAATAATCTCTTTAAGATTCTTAAATGTACATGAGCCAAGGGAAGGGGGACCAAAAAAGTAGTTTCTCTTAGCAATGTAGACATTGCAACAGAAAATTATAATCCTTTTGTTCTAATCTTTCAACCTTGATACATATACAAGGTCAAGAGAAAGCTAAAGCCTGAAAAAGAAGAGATGAAATCCTTTTTCAAGAGGTGATCCTATCTGGTTATATGCTAGAAGAAAAAGCAAATACTGTCTCTATAAACTACTATATATATGAAAGTAGTTTATTGTAAAGATGATACAGTATTGATTACATATACTACTTTACATTGTTTACAGTAAGTTGTCTATTACCTATTACATATGGAAGAAGGAAGGGAGGGAGGGAGGGTGGCAAAAGAGAAGAAAAACAAGGATTTCATTACTTGGATAAACAAAAACAACATGGTAATAGTTGGAGAAGCCAAATCTACGACCTTAACCCTTCCAAAAGAAATGTAACACTACAAGGAATTTCAGTTCTCTACCCCTTAAAACAATTCAGCAAACCACTTAATCATTTCTAGACCAAAAAAATTAAACATTTCAATCTGAAAAATATTTCTTAATAAAATATAATTTCCTGACAAAAGACAATGAGTCATCTTGACTGAGAAACAAATGTTAAAAAAGTAGCAATTTGTGGCAAAGCCAGAGTTATTCAGAATAAAGCAAGATTGTCAGTCACACCTTATAAAAAAGGTGAGTATTTGCCCAGTAATATTAACATGTGGGTGACATAAAAAAGTAAAATTGAAGGTCACAGTAGAAATATAACTCGATGAATCATTAGAAATCTGAAAATCACCCACACAATCCTCAAAGTTTAATGTCAAGCACAGAAAGTTTGGAAAGAGATAAGCAAGTATTATGGCTAAGAAAAATCAGGAAAAAAAATAAAAGAAAAACAAGAAAATTCCCTATAATTATTCTTTTATACACTCTGTGAAGTGGTATGGAGGAAATTTGCTAAATGGTCATTTTCACACATCAACATCAATAAGGCTATCTTCCCTATTGAGAAGCAAGTTTGAAGGAAAATAAAGTTTAAGAGGCATACGTGCTGGGAAGCATTATTTCCCTTTTATTGGGGGGCGGGTGGTAATCACATGAAAACAACAATATTCCCCTTTAATTCTGCCCCAAACCTTACATTACCCTAGTGCTTTAAGAAGGAAATGACATACCTAATACCCTGGGGTAAATGACTAATTTATAAAGAATGAGAGAATTTTTTTTTAAATATATTTTATTGATTTTTTTTTTTTTTTACAGAGAGGAAGGGAGAGGGATAGAGAGTTAGAAACATCGATGAGAGAGAAACATCGATCAGCTGCCTCTTGCACACCTCCTACTGGGGATGTGCCCGCAACCAAGGTACATGCCCTTGACTGGAATCGAACCTGGGACCTTTCAGTCCGCAGGCTGACGCTCTATTCACTGAGCCAAACCGGTTAGGGCGAGAATATTTTATAGAACTGAGGTTAGCAACTACTTTTTATATTAAATTGAGTATCTTCAGTGAAGAAATCAACCTTTATCTAATTAGGTGCATTAAGAGACCAGAAAGCAATCAATATATTTTGCAATCTCACTAGTCAGACAAAATAAAAACCATTTGGCTCTTTACAATCTTCATTTTAATCAGTGAAATTGATTGTATTATCAATAGAACTATGCTTCACAGCACTTCATAGTTTAAAATTCATATGTACAGAGTGAAGATATTTTATAATAACTCAATAAGGCCACAAAATGATGCAATGATGGATTTAAAGGTAATTTCAGAAAAGCATAAATTTCATTATGAAGAGTTTTTGTCAAAAAAAATCCATCTAATTCAGAAAGAAGCTTCCTGGCCTGTGCCATTTTGATGTAAAACCTGTTAATTAATAAGTCTCAATTACTTGATTCTGCATGTGGTCTCCAACTTTCCTTTTAGTACTCAGAGGCTGTCTCCAGGCAAATTTTCAGTTCATTATCAGTTCAAAAGGTCGCCCAGTTGTACCTTCTTAAGTGACAGTAAATACATTACCGTCTGGTCTCATCATCTTTAGTGTCTGATGTTTTGCAACAGAGAGTTTTGAAATCATATTTTATGGCAGTGAAGCTGCTAGGGGAAATTTATTGACTTAACAATCTCATTCAACATCTGTCATGTGGAACTGTCCCCAGTACAAGGCAGATTAGTGAAAGCGAGCTGCTTCAATTTGGCCCAACATTCTGGCTAAAGAATTTTCCATTACATGGGTGGGTGCTATCAGCTGAGTTTGGAACCATTCAATTTACTCTGTCGTGGCAGGAGAGAATGCAATAGTGGCTAGAACTGAATTTGAGTATACTCTCTTCTACTGAAGTGTTCTGATGAAAGTAGCAATCTGAGATTATAAATTGTTATTACTCAATTCGTTTGCAAACAGAACTAAGCATCTACTCTAGTGAGCTGTCTTTCGTAGCTGCCTCCATTGTAGATTCCTGTCCCAGTGAGATGGTAGCTGGAGCTCTATATAAAGAGACAAGTTGATAGTATGTGGAGTTTCTCACTGTGCAGTGACCCCTTGGTTCTATTATAACTTCCTCTCTCATGCACGGTTAATGAGTAAGCCCAGGGCATGTTTGGAATTCACTATTAAGTGGTATGCTGGAGTTCTTTCAATTCCAACAGTCTTCAGACTCCTATGACTTCCCATGTTCCACACAGAAATTGAGATACACACAAGAATAAATTGGTTGAAAGAAAATAAAAATAAGGTTATGTCTGTGGCACCTTAATATTTGCAAAAGAGCTCAAATTTTCAACAAATTATCTAGATAGTATAGGGTGATGATAAAAGCTTTATTAGTAATATATTCTTATATGAATATAAGAAATTATCTAGAAATTTGTAGGTTTATGTTGAAAATAAGCAGAGCTTTAAACTTGCTGTATAGCCAGGAAAAGCAAAGCAAAGAAATGGCAACTCCTTTTAATGACAATAATTTCCTACACTTGAAAACAGAATTTATCATTTCAGAGGACAACAAATTGTGATGAATTATAGGTAGATTAACTTAATATACTACAAAGAATCTTGTTTAAATTAAAATGCATAAATTTGAAATTATAATACAAGAGGAAAATTATTATATTATATATAGCATTAGATCATATCTTGACAAATGTAAGTTACATGTATCATATGTGAAATTTATTTTAACTATTGGCATTTTTGTCATATAAGAATATATTACTAATAAAGCTTTTATCATCACCCTATACTATCTAAAATATTACATTAAACCTCTAAAATGTTAGTGACATGCAAGCAATAGATATTTAATAAGTGTTTTGTTGATAATGGAAATATGCTTTCTTAACAGAAATTTCCATTTCTGTTATATGTGGAATTAGTTAAACAACCCTGTATTTAATTTAAATTGAGAACTATACTGTGTTCCATTAAATACAAATAATTTCCTCTAATTATAATTTTCAATATTATCAGTGATTTTTAAATTTTTTTAATTTATTAAAATCATGTCACAAAGTATATACAAATAAACAGAAAATATTTTCTTCCCTGCTTCAAAAATAAACATTATAGTTAATCATGAGGAAGTATTTATGTTATACTTTTTCAAGGCTCTATATGGACTTCAGATCCAGTCAGAGTTAATATTAGATTTTAAGTAACCCAAATTTTAGAATTTGAAGTACCCTTTAAAGTACTTGATCCAAATGCCACATCTTATACATTAAGAAGCTGCAGGCTAGAGAGAGGAAACAACTTGCTAAGGGTTATAAAGCTAATATGTGGCTTACATTTCATAAATATAGATTTCATTTATATTTTCAAGGACAAGATAGTTATTTTCAAACTAAAACTTAAAAATAGTATATCACCTTATTGATAAGACTATTTTATTATAGATTAGAGGCCCAGTGCATGAAATTCGTGCACAGGGGGTGGGTTCCTCAGCCCAACCTGCACCCTCTCCAATCTGGGAGCCCTCAGGGGAGCCCTCTCCAATCAGGGAGCCCTGATGGCGTAGGCCCACTCCCCGTGGTTCTCTGCTCTCTGCAGGGCCTGGCCGCTCCGCACCTGCTGCCCAGGGGCTCTCCGTGGCCCAAAGGC
Organism: Myotis myotis; assembly: GCF_014108235.1. Classification (NCBI taxonomy): domain Eukaryota; kingdom Metazoa; phylum Chordata; class Mammalia; order Chiroptera; family Vespertilionidae; genus Myotis; species Myotis myotis. Next base: position 76,197,744 of record NW_023416379.1, read on the forward strand.
GATGAAGTAAGCATCCTGCCAGGCCACTCACACTGCCTGCGCTCAGTGGCCGTCCCCCCAAGACTGGGGGACTCTGGCAGGGCTGAAAGGACTGGGTGCCGCCATCTTGTGGCTATGGGCACTGCCATCGTTGTGATGGAGTGATGGTTAATTTGCATATTATCCTTTTATTAGATAAGATTATCCAATGTGGTGATCTTATAAATAAATATCTAAAGTTTTCTTTGAAATGATTTGTGAAGTTTTATATTACATGAGTATTTATTTTTACATTTTTCCCCAAATATCTAATAAAACACCATTCCACTTCCTCCAAAATATAGGATATACTAGAGGAAGATAGTACATCTTTTTAACACATACACACACACACACACAAAATGAATGAACAACAAAGCTTTAAATAACTTGATAACCTATCTTCTAATTAGTGTTGCTCAATCTAGGGGACCACATCATTTCTATGTTAATATGAGAACAATATATCTTTTGCAAATGTACTAATAAACCAAACCTAAAATAGTACATCTCTTCAAAAGAAAACAGTATTTTAGAAATAAGAATACAACACCTATCTGATCATCCAAAAAGTGACTTTGTGATGTCCTTATAGAGAGTACTGTCTTGTTCCCCAGAATAATATCATCAGTATTAGAAAAACAATTTTTAAAGCACAACATTGAAATACTTCAAAATATCATTCTGGAAATTGAAAATATATAAGAATTTATTTTATCATGCAAAAAAATGACCTATTTTACTACTAAAGATACTCCATTAAATGGACGTTTTCTTGCACATTCTATATTCATAGAACTATATATGATATACAGCCATTTATCAAAATATAAAAGAACTTCTTTTACGTTTACTCACCTGCTCAGAAAAGAGGTCACTGTTATCTTCCAGATATTTACTGAAAGGGTTGGGTTCATAGGCTTCCTCCTCTTTTTTCAATAATATTTTGGATTTTACGGGTACCGGGCGAATTACTCCAGGTTTAGTCTTCATGAGCATCAAATAATTTTTTAAATAGAGAAATAAACACCATTAAAATAAATATGTGTATTATTAGGTCATTCAAATGTCTTCACAACATTTATGATTTTTAAAAATTTTAAAATACAGAAAAACAGCTAGAAATCAAATGATTTTAACTAATGTAACTTTAGTTTTTAGCTAACTGTTAGAGCAATCAACTCAAAGATTTACTGTCATGATGTTCAAAATGCAAAATCTTCATTTATCTAACCAAACATGTTCTTTATTTCCTCGCTAGTGCATTCACATGACAAATAATTATTGAGAGCATCCTTGGTGCTAGGCAGCATTCTCATTCTGGGCATAGTAGGAAAGATGAATTAGGCACATTCACCAAGCCCATAACAACTTTTCATTTCGGGAAACTGCACTCCCTTCATGTCCCCAAATCCACAGAGCTCGATCTCTAGAAACCATGTTTCTATTATGTATGATGAAACCAGGGGTGGCCTTCTGACCTAAGTCAGTGGACAGTGGGTAGATATTCTCTCCCAAGAATATGGAATAGGCATTTAAACAGCTCTGTGGTCACTTTGGGAGGTTGAAATTATAATATGTCAATTTGGAAGCCATGGGAAAGCCCTAATCTGTATTAAAACAGATATAATTTAGATTAAGAAAGATAAAGCAAAGTGCATAAGCAGGGGGCCCAGCGAGCAGAGACATTTGAGGGCCTTCCAGAATAAATTCCGAAATATTCCTAGGGCCCAGCTGCATTTCTTGTCCTGAGGTTCCCGAAGACTTTCCCTTTCTTTTACACTAGATTCCTCCCTTTTTTTCAAAGTCAAGTTTACTTCTGTAATTTGCCATTAAAAAGTTTTAGCTGATAGACCAATCATTCAAGATTCATAAACTTGTACCCAATGTCAGTTTGATGGAAGAGGGAGAGAGAGAAATCTAGTTTGGGGCAATTTCAAAATGATGTTTCCCCAACACCAAAATCTTGTTACACTGTAAAATGTCACAAAATGATTGATAAGTTTGCAAAACCATCCCAAACAATGATTCAATAAAAAGTTGTGACTCTCTTTCTGTTTAAGCATTTTGCTGTAATTCTTCTTCTCCACCCCATTTCCTGTCGGAAAACAGTAAATTAGCTCTCCTCAGTCAATGCTGATGCTCACAAGTTAAGCCTTCAGGGACTACATCTATCTCTCTGCTCTATAAACTGCCTGAAATATTTTGAGTCTTGAATAAATGTCACTCTGCAATACTTTTTTTAATCGATATTTTCCCAGTTGTCTTTTATATAGATGCCAACTTGTGAAATACAAATTGAGAAACGTCTTTTTTTTTTTCCAGGCTGAGAAATATCTCCCACTTAAGAAACTAATTTCTCTCAAGGGGGGAAAGTGAGCAAGTAACATCCAATTATGCATGAAGTCACACAGTTGAGTGTGATATGAGAGGAATATCCCTCCAGTAAACTCAACACAAGAACACAGCCCAGGCAGTTTCTGATTTCTATAACCACCTGTCATAAGGGAGATGCCCAATGTCTGCGTCATGATCCTAAATTGTCCAGATTTCCTTTCTCTCTTTTCCACTTGTCTTCCTATTTCATTTCTCTTTCCTTCTATTTCTACTCCTATGCCTTTTCCTTCTCTCCTGCTCTTTCATGAAGCAGGAAATCAATACAACAACATCCATACTTCAGGGTCTACTATAACCAACAAGGAGCTTTACTAGTAAGAGCTAAACTTGATGGCAGTATGTAGAAAGATGAGAGCAAAGAGAAGAAATCTGACAAGGAGCACTTGATATGCTAAAAGAATGTCTCTGCCAGAAAACATGACCGCTGGTCCCTGTATCACTAGCAGGCAGGTATTTTGGGTGATCCTGGCCTGGAACCTTTCACTCACATCATCTCTCTTGGATCATCATCCGCCAGGGTGACAGCAGAGAAGGACTCTTCTGGTTGGTTGGATATTAAGTACCTCGGTATCAGACTCAGTTACTGATGCGTCATCTTGTTTCTATACCAGCCTTCAGGCTCCTTAGTTCCTATAAATTTCCTGGATTTCATGGTTGTCTGACAACTTGATAATGATTCTATTCTGATTTCTTCTACTTTACCAGATTTACCACATGCTCTCCTCTTGAACTCTCGCCAGAAACATGGTTTGCCTGAAGTCTCAGTTTTACTCATTCTACTTGGCTTACTTGGTTTTGATATGGTTGCCCTGAATCTTAGATTATACTTATCACCTCCTTTTTTTTAGTCTTAATTTTTCTCCTGCATTATAACTTGTTGCCACTCAGTAGTCAGTATTTCATCGGCATGGAGGTTAACGCTCCGGAAAAGAAGATTAGACATAGTTTGCCTTTGACATTGTTCCCACTTCTCTCTCGCTCCTTCACTCTCCACTCGAGCACACACTATGACAGTCCCTCCTTTGGGAGTTTGCATTTGCTCTTTGCTTTGTCCGGAACTCTTTTCTCCCTTTCCAGGATCGCAATCCCCACCTATTCCTCTTATCTGCCTTATTATTTTTTCAGTATTACTTATCACAATCTAACATCAGTTCATGTTTATTGTATTGCTTTCTCCACTAGAATGTAAGCTCTGTGAGGCTAGAGATCATTGGTTTGTTCACTTTTGTATCTCCAACACCTAGAATCATGTCTGAAACTTAGGAGATACTAAATAAATATTGGAAGAATGGATAAATTAATTGGCAGGTAGAAGCTGGCAGTATACTGGCTATAACCCAATATGGAGGCCTTAAGGAGTGTTGGTGCCAGCTTGGGGTCTCCCATTATTTTTCCTGAATTTAATTTTTGATTACAGTATAACCCAGGAAGAGGAAACTTCGCAAGATAGAAGATCCACACTGCCTTTCACAAATAGAAGACCAGAAGAAGGAAAGTGGTCTCCACCCTCAAAGATAAGAGTAAAAGACAGAAATTATCAACTCTGATGGATAAAAAAGTCAAACAACAATGAGGTATAATCTCACACCTGTCAGAATGGCTATCATCAACAAATGACAAGTGCTGGTGAGGATGTGGAGAAAAAGGAACCCTTCTGCACTGTTGGTGGGAATGCAGACTGGTGCAGACACTGTGGAGAACAGTATAGAGTTTCCTCAAAAAACTAAAAATGGAACTCCCATTTGACCCAGTGATCCCACTTCTAGGAATATATTCCAAGAAACTAGAAACACCAGTCAGAAAGGATATATGCACCCCTATGTTCATAGCAGCACAATTTACCATAGCTAAGATTTGGAAACAGCCTAAGTGCCCATGAGTAGACGAGTGGATTAAAAAACTGTGGTACATCTATACAATGGAATACTACACTGCAGTAAAAAAGGAGTTATTACCATTTGCAACAGAATGGATGGAACTGGAAAGCATTATGCTAAGTGAAATAATCCAGTCAGAGAAAGATAAATATCACATGATCTCACTCACTTATGGAATATAATGAACAACATAAACTAATGAACAAAAACAGATCCAGAGACAGAGAAGCATCGATCAGACCGTCAAATCTCAGAGGGAAGATAGGGGAGGTTGGGGGTAAGGGAGAGAGATCAACCAAAGGACTTATATGCAAGCATATAGGTCTCACCAATGGACACAGACAGACAACAGGGGGGTGAGGGCATGAATGGGGGGTGTAATGTGGGGATAAGGACACATATGTAATACCTTAATCAATAAAGAGAAAAAAAAAGAACTCTTCTTTAGGGACACTTCTTTAGGGAGTTTAACCCTGTCCATTTAACCTTCTCCATTAAAAAAATATTTTTTGCCCCCCATTTGTTTATGGTAATAAGTAATAAAACTTGGCACCAAAAGACAATACTGTCATTTTTTTTTTTTGAGAATTCAAAAGTAAAGTGGAACTCAGGAGATCATATCTAACTCTATTGGAAGTCTTGAGGGAGAAGAGAAAAAAAGTCCAAGAGATAGAGTATGTGGAGTCTCTATGGCCTATGGGCAGGTTTTAATGGCCTGTGAGGCACTGATTTGAGTCTGCTATTCATTTGTGTTTATAACTCATCAAGTATACACTTATACTTCAACATTGCTACTCAGGCCACTGTCAAAAAAGAGATTGTTTCTGCCCTGTGGAACTTGTACTCATAATTCTATGACAACAAGTTGGTACTGCCTCTAGCTAGAGTACAAAGTTGAAAATTAACTGCCAGTACTGACCTAGAAAATCCATTACTAATATTTTAAAATAATGGCTCCTTAGAGCATCATCTTTCTTAAATTAGTAACTTCAACTAGTACTAAGTTTTTAATTGCCTTTGACTATAGTAGTAAACTCTAAAGTGGTTGTAATGAGGGAACAAAAGAATTAAAAATAGAGTCCAAATTTTTAAGGACTTATTTTTATCCTTGTGATGAAATATGATGTGTAATAAAACACAGAAAATAGAAAATTCTGTGAGCCTGGCTAGGAATTCTATCAATTCAATAGATCCAAAGAGTCTTTGAAAGTGCCATCATTGTTTCCTTTACCATCTGCTTCAGTGTTGTCTTTATTTTCTGGTGTTATTTATATTTTTAAGAGTTACTGTGGCAACAAGCCCATAGAAACCAAGAAATATTCTACCAGTCAAAATTGTTGACAAAAACATTATTCTCTAAATTATATAGCTGATTTACTCATTCAATTAATAAATGTTTATTAGCTTTACTATTTTTAAATAAATAATATTATATGCTTGAAGCAAATTCTTAACCATTTTTTGGTTAAGAAATATCTCAAAGAAATATCTCAAATTTCAAAACACTACATTTTAAGACTGGGGGCGAGGAGGAAGGGCAACAAAAACAGATTTTATACCACCCATTAGCCATGGGATTGTTGACATGGCATTATAGGTATCTGTATTTCAGTTTTTTTCATCATAATAATGAAAATAACAATTCCTGCCATACTAAATGATGTGAAAATCTAATGAGATAATATATTTGACAGAACTTTGTAAAGAAAAAAAAAAAAAACCAGCATAAAAGGAATTTGAAAGAAAACCTTTTTTTTCTATTTTCACATTTATAATACAGTGTTAATACTAAATGATCTAGACTATCCATAATAGTACCTACCTGATGTGTGTGTTTTTTTCCTCAAAAAACACTTTTAATTACTACGGTAGTTGTACAAATATAAACATACATGAAATTTCAATAATTATAAGCCACATCCCATGGCTCAAGAAACATTTTGTAGAATGTACACAAGACAGATGGGCTGGATTGAAATATTTCAATGGTTAGAGAAAAGACAATGGCATGACTCAAATCTGAGGAGGCGTGTATGATAAATGCTGTAGCAGTTAAGTATGTTGTGTCAAGGAAAAACTGGTCAAGGACAAACTGCCTTTAAGCTTAAAGAAGACATCAGTTCTACACAAAAGCTTTCAGGGCCACATTTTCTGAACAACAGAGACTCAAGAGCCCTCAGAAGGATGAGTCATGCACCACTAAAGCAGGACACATCAGCTGGCATTCAGAACCGGGAACAGAGTTTCTGCAACTTTAAGCACTCTTCTCGATGGTGTTCCAGGAAACTGCATTTGCTTTTACCAGTATATGGCCATGTGACTTCATTTTTAAATCTATTTTTTTTTTACTCTCTAGATTCAGTATTCCATCATGAGTAACGATGAACATTCTGAATGGCATGAAATTTCAAAAGCAAAAGCCCAATGTCATCTAAACCACATTCCCCTACCTTCCTCCAAGGAAGACTGGCACTTTCCCCATCTTGTAGAGCCTAACCTGTTTTCTTATCCAGAGAAAAGAGATCTCTCGGCCTGTTAATATTGTGATGATTTAGCTCAGGAATTAGGAAAGCATGTGAAGTTTCAAACTAGATCCTCTTTTCTTTTTCTCTGTTTAGTATGACAGGGAAGCACCATCCACAGGTTCAAAACCTCAACACTATTTACCCCACCCAGTCTTCTCCTCCTTCTGTAAGTGCTCACATCTTTGCAGGCAATGTTAAAGCGCTAGCTCCACACAGATGCCCAATGAATGTCACACTTTCCTAGAAGCCCAGATTCCCAATCTCTTCAACCTTTGCTTATTCTCCTCCGATCACCTAAAATCCACAATTCCTTTTGAAAGTCACACAGAAAACAGGGATGACCACCAACACTCTGATCTTAAATAATCTATTTATCTGTAAAAATGGCCAATCATATCACCTCAGAGATAATATTTTAGAGATTTTGTGTACAATAATAACTCCTCCCATGTGTACAGGGCTACACTGGCAACATCATGTGTTATGATAGGTGAGTCTTAAAATAACTCCTTTAAGTTGACAGAGGAATTATACCAAATTCTATTTTATAGATGGGTATTTTCAAAACCCTCATCTCCGAGTTTCCAGTTTTGATGTACTGTGATATTGTTTAATGGAAAAAAAGATAAACCGAGGCACAGATTGATGAATTAATTTCATAAGGGCCCCCAAATTATTTTCCCTGAGCTCACTATTAAATAATTTGGCTTCCAGAATAAAGAATGAAAATATATTTTAAGAGTAAGGGTCAGGTCATTTTTTTTCCTTTCCAATGTTGAATTGGCACAGTGACAATGTAAAGAAGCAAATACATTAGCCAAGTTAAAAAGAAAAAACTTATGAAAAAGCGATATATCCTTAAAAAGCCAATCCTCAAAAGCAAAATGGCTTCTATATTAAGCTTTTGCTACCACAGCAATTTATCATATATTTTCATTTCTACCAGTTTATCTCATTTCCCATTTAAAACAGAAGTCAAATAAATTTAACTACTCATTATATACAAAACAACAACCTTACCTAATTTTAATTATAATCTATCACAAGTTCCCAGTAATTTTGTTTTTCTGTGCTACACATACAAGTAGATACATATATAAACAAAAAACCATATGCATCATCAGAACTACCTCTTATATGGTGTGTGTGTGTGTGTGTGTGTGTGTGTGTATTTGTTTTGTTTTTCAAAAGCATTCTTATTTAATTTATTCAGAAATTAATCCTGAAGAGAATTCATAATGGTAAAATATTGAAAATTCATTCACAAAAGTGAATAAAAATATAATCTTATTCATAAATTATGTTACTTAAAAGTAAAAATTTTATAAATCCTTTTAAAGCAAATGTCATATAACATCGCTGCATGCAATTATTTCTAATCTATTTAATTCTCAGGTAATCTAAATACAGGGTTAATGTCATTAAATGAACTCAAAGTGATTGGACTGAATAATTATATCAATGCAGAAGATGTTCTTTTTTATGTGATAAGCTTACTTGATAATAAACCCTTCACAACCCTATCTATATCTCTAGGGGATTTGGGTATTAAAATTTAATTTAAATCTTGGTTGAAAAATTCTGTGAACTCTTTAGAGAAAAAGTCTAAAGTAAATGCAAAGAAATTATCATCAGTCAGTCAAAGCAATGCTTTTGTTTTTCCCCTAGAGAACACAATGTAAAATTTATGGAATTATTTTGTTATGCAGGAAAATGTTTATATATTATGTTTACAATGGGTTGTTTTTACTATGTACCATTCTATGAAGTCATTATTTATATTTGCCTCTTTGAAATAGTTTCTTAAAATATTAAGCCAAGAACTATCTCATATTTAAGTCAGTCTGATAATATATATACCCCCAAAAATAAATATTTGTATATAACTAAATATATACTAGTATATTTAACCATTCAATATCTAAAATCTGTATTTCTTACTCTATTGAGCATAAATATATATGAGGATATTAAAAATATTATTGATTTTCAACATTACTCTCAAGAAATAAGTTTATTATTATTTGAAATATTAAAATAGTTGTGGTAATATTTCCATATCTAAAGTGGGAAACTGTTCATCTTCATATCTTCATTACATGATTTCAGTGCTTGTTTCCATGGCAACTCCTTCACTTCACTGTGTTAGTAATGATAGACTCACAGCACTAGAAAGGCTTGGAAAATATGTAATAGAATGGTCTCAATCAATTAGGAGTTTGAGGCACAGACTCACAGATTCATAACTTATCTGTTAGTCCAGTAGTTAGTATCAGAGCAGGAAGTATAAGGTAGGTTTTTTGGCCCCCATTCCAGCATTATTTCAACTATATTATACTACCTGCCACTATTCTAAACCAATTGACATTAAAATTACACACACACACACACACACACACACAAACACATTATATATATATATATATATACATATATATATATATGCATATATAAACACACACACACATATATATATATACACACACATCATATCTAATAATAGACAAACATGGTAATTAACCATAACTTCGCTACCCTTCCCATTGGCTAATCAGGGTGATATGCAAATTAACTGCCAACCAAGATGGCGGCCAACAGCCAGGCAGCTGAAGCGAACAGGAGGCTTGCTTGCTCCAGTGACGGAGCAAGCCAAGGTTCCCCGCCTTACGCAGCCAGCTCTGAGCTCCAGATGCAACAATGCTGCAATTATAGAAGCTAAACAAACCCAGAAACCTGCTTTCAGCTGCCAGCAGGCTCAGAGCTTAGAGCACCAGTGATGGCAACAGAGTTTCAATTATAGAATCTAAACAAACCCAGATACCTCCTTTCAGCCAGCCACGGCCTCAGAGCTGGAGCCGGCTCTCAGCTCCAGTGACAGCTATAGAAGGTAAATAAATCCCAGAATAAAAAAAAAAGAGGCTGGGAGCTTCAGTCGCCCACCAGCCTGAAAACGTCCCTCAGCCCCTCACCCAGACTGGCCAGGAACCCAGTGGGGACCCCCACCCTGACGGGGGTGTGACCAGCCTGCAAACAGCCATCAGCCCATCATCCAGGCTGGCCAGGCACCCAAGCAGGACCCCCATCCTGATCCGGGACACCTTTCAGGGCAAACCAGCCAGCCTCCACCCATGCACCAGACCTCTATCCTATATAGTAAAAGGGTAATAAGCAAACTGACCCTAACAGCAGAAGGACTGGGAATGACTGGTCACTATGACACACAGTGACCACCAGAGGGCAGATGCTCAATGCAGGAGCTGCCCTCTGGTGGTCAGGGTGCTCTCACATGGGAGGAGCTCTGCTCAGCCACAAGCCAGGCTGATGGCTGCCAGTACAGCGGTGGTGATGGGAGCCTCTCCTGCCTCCTCAGCAGCGCTAAGGATGTCCGACTGCAGCTTAGGTCTGCTCCCTGCTGGCAAGTGGGCATCCCCTGAGGGCTGCCGGGCTGCCAGAAGGATGTCTGGTTGCCATCTTAGGCCCAATCCCCCAGGGAGCAGGCCTAAGCCAGCAAGTGGTCACCCCCGAGGGGTCCCAGACAGCGAGAGGGCACAGACCAGGCTAAGGGACCCCTTACCCCCAAGTGCACAAATTTTTGTGCACAGGACCTCTAGTATATATATGTATGTGTGTGTATGTATGTATGTATGTATATATATATCCATCCTAGGTAATAAAAGGGTAATATGCAAATTGACTCTAACATCAGAACAACCAGGAACAACAGGTAACTATGACACGAACTGACCACCAGGGGGCAGACGCTCAATGCAGGAGCTGCCCCCTGGGGGTTAGTGCGCTCCGGCAGGGGGAGCTCTGCTCATCCACAGCTGGGCTGATGGCTGCAAGCGCAGCAGCGGTGGCGGGAGCTTCTCCCGCCTCCTTGGCAGTGCTAAGGATGTCCGACTGCGGCTTAGGCCCCTGCCCTCGGGGAGCGGGCCTAAGCCGTCAGTTGGACATCCCCCAAGGGCTCCTGGGCTGCCAGAGGGATGTCTGACTACCAGCTTAGGCCTGATACCCCAGGGAGTGGGCCTAAGCTGGCAGGTGGACATCCCCTGAGGGGACCTGGGCTGCCAGAGGGTGCAGGCTGGGCTGAGGGACACCATCCCATGCATGAATTTTCATGCACTAGGCCTCTAGTGTGTGTGTGTATATATGTGTGTATGTATGTGTGTATGTATGTGTATATATATATATATATATATATATATATATATATATATATATACTAGAGGCCTGGTGCACAAAAATTTGTGCACTCGGGGGGGAGGGGTTCCCTCAGCCCGGCCTGTGCCCTCTTGCAGTCTGGGACCCCTCGGGAGATAACGACCTTCTGGCTTAGGCCTGCTCCCGGGTGGCAGAGGGCAGGCCCAATCCCTAGGTGCAGCCCCTGGTCAGGCTCAGAGCAGGGCCGATTGGGGAGTTGGGGCACTGCCTCCTGTCATGCACAGAGCAGGGCGATCGGGAGGTTGTGATGTCATCCTCAGTCATGCTCAGGGTAGGGCCGATTGGGAGGTTGTGATGTCATCCTCAGTCATGCTCAGGGTAGGGCCGATTGGGAGGTTGGGGCACCGTCCCCTGTCACACTCAAGGCAGGGTCGATGGGGAGGTTGCGGCACCACCCCCTGTCACACACAGAGCAGGGCTAATCGGGGTTTGGGGCACTGCCCCCTGTCACTCACAGAGCAGGGCCCATCAGGGGGGTTGGGGCTCTGTACCCTGTCACGCACAGAGCAGGGCTCATCAGGGGGTTGGGGCACCGCCACTCTCACACTCAGGGCAGGGCTAATGAGGAGGTTATGGCTCTACCCTGTCACACACAGAGCAGGGCCGATCAGGGGGTTGGGGCGCCTTCCCTTGTCACGAACAGAGCAGGGTGGATAGGGATGTTGTGGCCCCACCCCCTGTCACACACAGAGCCGCAGGGCGATCAGGGGGTTTGGGCGCTGCCCCGTCACGCTGATCCAGGTGCCGGGAGGTCTCTCGGCTCCGCTGATCCCGGTGCTGGGAGGCATATTACCCTTTTGCTATATAGGGTAGAGGCCTGGTACACGGGTTGGGGCTGGCTGGTTTGCCCTGAAGGGTGTCCTGGATCAGGGTGGGGGTCCCCACTGGGGTGCCTGGCCAGCCTGGGTGAGGGGATGATGGCTGTTTGCAGCTGGTCACACACTCTTCAGGGTGAGGGTCCCCACTAGGGTGCCTGGCCAGTCTGGGTGAGGGGCTGAGGGCTATTTTCAGGCTGGGGGTGACTGAAGCTCCCAACCGCTCCTTTTTTTCTTTTTTTCTTTTTTTATTCTGGGCCAGCTTTAGCTTTGAGGCTTGGCTCCAGCTCTTAGGCCTCCACTGCTGAAAGTAGGTTTCTGGCCTTTGCTTACAATGTTGCGATCCTGCTGGCTGAAGCCTGGGGGACTAAAGCAGGTTTCTGGGGTTTTGTTTAGCTCCTATATTTGTTACATAGTTGCTTAGAGTTGCAGCTCAGAGGCCTGCAGTGGCAGGCGGGGAACGCTGGAGTCTTCCGTCATTGAAGCAAGCAAGCCTCATGTTAGTTTCAAGCTGCCTGGCTGCAGGCCGCCATCTTGGCTGGCAGTTAATTTGCATATTGCCCTGATTAGCCAATGGGAAGGGTAGCGGTCATACGCCAATTACCATGTTTCTCTTTTATTAGGTAGGATATCTCCTATCCAATAATAGACAAACATTGTAATTAACCGTAACTTTGCTACCATCGTCATTGGCTGATCAGCACAATAAGCAAATTAACCCCCAACAAAGATGGCGGCTAATTTGCATACTGCAGGCAAGGCGGGACACTGGGAGCCACCTTCCAGGCCCCCATGTGCGATGCCTGGAGCCGCTGGAAAGCCGGGCCGCAGGCAAGGCAGCCCCCCGGGACCCAGAAGCCGCCTTGCCTGCCACCGGTGATCGTGATCAGAAAGCTGGGCCGCAGGCAAGCCAGTCCCCTGGGACCCAGGAGCCCATCGGTGAGGTCTGCAGGTGAAGCAGCGATCAAGCTATGAAGGGGAGGGTGGGAGGTGGAAGGAGCTACAGGAGCAGCTCTGGCTGGAGACTGAAGACTCTGGCCTGAGCAAGGAGCAAAGACTGAAGGCTCCAGCTGCAGCGAAGACTGTGTCTAGAGTGAAGAAGTAAGGCGGTGGCCAGAGTGAAGGAAAACTGGTGCTGGCAGCCAGGGGAAAGAAGGCCTATTGCACGAATCTTCGTGCAACGGGCCTCTAGTATATGTATACACACACATACACATACACATATACTAGAGGCCCAGTGCACGAATTTATGCACAGGTGGGGTCGGCATTGGGACTGATCAGGGCCGAGGGGGAGGCCTGTGGGATTGGGCTGAACCAGCTCTTCGACATCCCCCGAAAGGTCCCAGATTGCAAGAGGGCACAGGCCAGGCCAAGGAACCCCACCAGTGCACGATCGTGGCTGGGGAGGGATGCAGGAAGTTGGCCAGCCGGGGAGGGACCACAGGAGGACTCCAGGGCATGCCCAGCCTGTCTCACTCAGTCCCAATCAGCTGGGCCTCAGTAGCAAGCTAAGTTAGTGGTCAGAGCGTCTACCCCCGGTGGGCAGTGCATGTCATAGCAACTGGTTGATCAGTCGACTGTCTGGCCCCTGGTGGTCAGTGCACATCATAGTGAGCAGTTGAGCAGCCTTAGCATATCATTAGCATATTACGCTTTGATTGGTTTAACGGCCAATCTGTTGGCCAGACACTTAGCATATTAGGCTTTTATTATATAGGATATATATATATATATATATATATATATATATATATATATATATATTACCATAGCCAGCAGTTTGATTGAATAGGCTACTTTAAGAGTTAAAAGTACCCTTTTATGATTTTTTTAGGCAAAATAAAAATATTGTTATCATTGTGATATGATAAGAAGATGACTTGATGGCCATGGATGTAGGACACTAAAACAATTTTTTTAAAAGGGGGGAAATCAGTATTAAGCAGTGATTTTGTCTTCTTAATGTCTTAAACTGATTTTCTAGAAATTTTTATTAATCTTCCTGAAGGTGCCTACTGTTCAGGAATTTATAGTTATAAACAATTAAAATTATAAAGAAAATATTTATTAATAGTCAACTTATTTCATAGTTTCAACTTACTAAGAAAACATAGTTCTCTTATGTTTCAAATATTTATCTATAAATAACAGATTCTAGAGTCTCAATATGTGCCCCCAACACAGCAGTCACTAGTCCTTGTGTTGAACCCTTGAAATGTGACTAGTCTGAATTGAGATTTACTGTAAAAGTTAAATGCACAACAGGATTCAAAGACAGTGTCCCAAAAAGTTAATGTAAAACATTTCAATTTTATATTGTTTATATGTTAAAATGATATTTATAATTAAGTAAAACACATTGTTGAACATAATATAATATATAATACACTGTTATAGAATATTATACACTAGAGGCCTGGTGCACGGATTCATGCACCAGTGGGGTCTCTCAGCCTGTCCTGCGCCCTCTCGCAATCCAGGACCCTTGGGTATATAGTAGTGCCAGAAGTAGCAGGCGGCTGGGGAGGAACCCAAGCCCAGGCTGGGCACCTGCCACCGCCGCCCAATAGCACTGCCGCGGAGGCAGGAGAGGCTTGTGCCACCACAGCGCTTACCAGCTGTGAGCCTGGCATCTGGCACCCAATGGTCAGTTAAGTGGCACTCCCACTGTGGGAACACACTGACCACCAGGGGGCAGTTCCTGCATTGAGCATCTGCCCCCTGTGGTCAGTGTGCATCATAGTGAATGATTGACCAGTTGTTCTGTCATTTGGTAGCTTAGGCTTTTATATATATAGACAATACATAATAATAATATAATTGAACATATCTATAATAATAAAAGCATAATATGACAATTAGACCAGACGTCCTTCCGGACAAAGCCAGGGATGCAGCAGAAGGATGGAGGCAGCCGCCACGGCTGCAAGGGATAGATACAGGCAGTCGCTGCGGCTGCAAAGGCCTACTTTTGCATGAATTTCATGCATCGGGCCTCTAGTCTATACTAATAATAGCCTAGGGTGGTTGTCATGCCTCCACGCATCATGCCCTAATGTTGTCACAAGATGGCCATCATAAGATGGCCATGTGCACAGCGGAAGCAGGGCCTGGCAGAGGAGGCAGGTCGTGGCAGGGGAGGGCAGTTGTGGGTGATCAGACCTGCAGGGGAGGGAAGTTGGGGGCGATCAGGTGGGCAGGGGAGGACAGTTGGGGGCAATCAGGGTGGCAGGCAGAAACGGTTAGGGGCAATCAGGCAGGCAGGCAGGCTTGCAGGCAAGTGGTTAGGAGCCAGCAGTCCCAGATTGTGAGAGGGATGTCTGAGGGGTCCCAGACTGGAGAGGGTGCAGGTCAGGCTGAGCGACACCCCTCCATGCATGAATTTCATGCACCGGGCCTCTAGTAATAATATAATATTGAATATGATCTGTTTCTTTTTAAATGTGGCTGCTAAAAAATTTTATATTACATATGTGGCCTGCATTATGATTTTCACATATTTCTACTGCTCATCACTGGTCTAGTCCAGTCTCATTTCTTCAAGTCCAGAGCCTACCCTGTATTATCTAACATGGCCTTTTCTTTGAACCCTCTTCTGATCTCTCCCATCAGGACATGAGTTTTTTCCTTTTCTAAATTCCAACAGCTTGCTTCTGATCCTCACCAATTCTATTCTAACATCACTACTAAATGCAAGTTACTGGCAAATAGGGTCTGTGTCTGGGTTTGTGTGTGTGTGCAGCTTGCAAAACAACCCTCATGGAGCATTAGTAAAGCTTTTATTAGAAAAGTAAGCAAATAAACTTATATGAAGTCAACTTATTCTCAGTTCACTTTTGCTCAAATAAAGTTGTCTTGAAGGGTCAGAATTTTCTAAACTAGGTCTATGACTTAGTAAGAGGATACGTACCAGCTGACTCTCAGATATGGTAGACGATGGTGAAGAGAGGTTTGCCTGCAAAATATAAACATGGCATTTATTTAGCAAAATTCATAACTTACTAAAATAATATATCTATGTTACTAAGTATTTTGAAGTTCTTTTATTATTAAAGTAATAGATATATCCATTGTAAGATTTTGAAAAAGTACAAAATTAAAAGAAAAATAATATTCTGCCACCAAAAATGCATTTTTGGTACATTGCCTTACAATATTTTTCCTGTGTGCTTTTATTCAGCTCACATAATAATGAATATGATGTTTTATATGTTGATTTCCCTGAACATCTTAACCTAAGCACTATCACAAGGCATCAAAAATTCTTCAAGGTGCTGGCTGGAGTGGCTCATCAGCCTGTGCACCAAAAGGTTGCCAGTTTGATTCCTGGGCAGGGCATATACCTGAGTTGTGGGTTTGATCCCTAGGTGAGGAGTACACAAAAGACAAAATGTTTCTCTCTAGCATTGATGTTTCTCATTTCTCTCTCTCTCTCTCTCTCTCTCTCTCTCTCTCTCTCTCTCTCTCTCTCTCTCCCCCCCCCTTCCCTCCCTCTCTAAGCATGTCCTTGGGTGAGGTTTAAAAAAAAAAATTCTTCAAGATCACATAATATTTCATTCTCTGCACACTCCACATTTTACTTAAATATAGCAGCACTGTTGTATATTTATATATACTTATGCATATGGAAACAAAAACTTATTTTTCTTTAAGTATCTTTATATAAAAGTGACCCCAGAGTTTTCATAATTTGTGAAATAAAGTGATTTGGTTTTTAGTTGTTTTCAGTTAAAGAGGAGGTCATTATTATTTCCTTATCCTTTGTTTATGCATGTCACTCTAGTGTGGATTTAGTTTCTTTCTTACTGAAGTAAATCCTTTGGTAGTTTTTTCAGGCCTTACTGTCTTGGACTTTGAAAATATTTTTATTTTGTTCTAATTCTTGAATGGGAGTTCCACTGGACATCGAATTCGGGGGTAATAGTCATTGTCCTGCAGCATCTTCATGGTGCTATCCCCCTGGCTCTGGCTTCTGTTACTGCTGTCAATCAAAATGTTATGACTTGGCAGATCAGCTGTCTTCACATTTGTTTAGCATTTCAGATTTTCTCCCTGACATTCTGTAATTTCACTATGATGTGTCCGCGGGTGAGTTTATTTTTATGTATCTTTTTGGGGGACTTGGTTTATTCATTTTGAGCGTGCCTATTTTTCTTCAATTCTGGAAAATCCTCTATGAATACCTCTTCAATTATTACCTTTCTCCAATTATATCTAACCTCATTTTGTGGAGCTTCTATGAAATATATTTTGGATCTTCTCAATCCAGCATCCATTTTTATAAGATTCCCTTTCATATTTTTTATATCATTATGCTGCATTCTGGAGGGTTTCCATATATAAGATCAGCAGTTAATTAATTTTTCTTCAACTGTATACTAGTATGTTTAACACAATAGAACTTTTATTTAATGAATTTATTTTTAACGAGCAGAAGTTTTATTTGGTTCTTTTTCAAATATGTTTTATGATAACTATAACTCCTATTAACTATTTTAACACATTTGTTAATTCTTTCCAGATTTTTATATAGCCCTCCCTGCATTGCTAAATCTCCTATTTCTTGTATCTGCTGACTCTCTCTCTCATGCCTCTCCCCCATGATAATCTATACTCATTTTATGGCTTTTTTGAAAAGTTTATCTTTAGTCAGGGTAACTGGTGATGATTTCTGAAGGTGTCTGAGAAACCCTGAGTTGGAACACTATCTCTACAATATATTTCAAATTCACCCTTGTTGAATTTTACTGGCTCTGGATCTGTTTCCATTTTATTTTATCACCCTGATATTTCTAAATATCAAGGGTGACATATCACCACATCTTAAATTTCGCAGGCTTAGGACCTTTTTCTTATGGATATCTATTTTACTACCTAAGAGTATAAGGTAAAGACAATAGATGGATTTATCTTTGTTCTGTTTCTTTTTTATGTCCAACATGGCCTTCTAGACTCCTGGATATGAGATGGCAAACCCCCTCTCTGCTTGCACCATCATAACTACGCCTCAGCTCCTGTAATCTCGCTGGCTTCTTGGGGCGAATTGCAGTGAGAAGCAGGGGAGGTCTGCACACATGTGCACAGCACTCCCTATCTGTGGTCCAGGAACTTTCCCCTAGGACCGTGACGGCGAACCTATGACACGTGTGTCAGAGGTGACACGCAAACTCATTTTTTTGGTTGATTTTTCTTTGTTAAATGGCATTTAAATATATAAAATAAATATCAAAAATATAAATCTTTGTTTTACTATGGTTGCAAATATCAAAAAATTTCTATATTGTGACACGGCACCAGAGACAAGTTACAGTTTTTCAAAATGCTGACACACCGAGCTCAAAAGGTTCACCATAACTGCCCTAGGAACAAATAAGGAACCCAGTCCTCCTTCTGTAGCCTAGGCAACAAGCCTTCAGCGTGAATGCAATGGATGTGGAAGGCCGGTGAAATACCTGGAAGCTTAGCATGTAACGTAGAAAGAATGTCTAGAATGTGTATGTATACCATATGCGGGAGACACAGAGCCTAGGGGGATATATAAGGCCAAACCCAGCTTTGCTCGGAGCTCAGCCTCTGGAGAGGACCCCGCTGAGCTAGCATTGGTGCCAATAAACAGTCCTTTTCTGAATCTCCAAGTGCATTTGGTTTGTCGCTTCCCGCTGGGGCCTGATTTCCGCCATCACAGATGTACACAAAGAATTCTTTTACAGGTCTTAGACTTGTTATGTAGTGAAAGTTAAAATCTAAACTCCTGCCTGCTAGCACCTAGGTTCTGAAGTACCTATGTCCCATCAAGCTTTAGCTTCTTCTTTTCTGGGATACTTTTGCCTGGAGCTCCCCTTCATTTCTGGCACTCGGAGTTTTACCTTTCTTTTGGGTTGGGTTACGTAGGCATATTTTAACAGGCATTGCTGCATTTCAACGGGAGGCTGAGCTCCCACATCAGCTCAGCCTTCACCTTTCATGGGAAATAGTCAACATACAGGTGCATAATTATAAATATACTTAGCTAAAATATAATAAAGTTGTGTTCCTAAATATTTCTATTCTTTTTAAAATGGCAAACATTTGTCAGGGTTTATTATAAATGTGTCAATATGGCTGTTCCAACTCTGAGAGAGGAAACATACTGAACACTGAAAAGTTGGTGGTTCTTACAATATTGCCAAGTACACCGCAGAGGCATGTGAATCACCAAACACAATGATGAGGCACCTGCAGTCCTTGTTTGTTTTCTGCTTTTTGTGTCATGCCATTCTTCAGGACTGTCACTGCTCACCACCATACCTGGCAGCAGGCTGTCTTGGCTGAGTGCCCCTGTCTCTGATTGCTGCAGACCAGGTGAGTGTGCACTGAGGTTATGATTAGTCATTGCTGCAGAAAATGCCCTTCAGAGTATAGATTACCACGTTCTTACAGTAGGCAGCTAGTTAGATATTAATAAAAACAGAGGGAGCCAGACATCTAAGTGGATTAACTAGGAAGGGGCAGCTTCACAGACACTCCAGAAAAGAGCCACACCCTCCACCAAACACACTCCAATCCTATCTAATAATAGACAAACATGGTAACTGACCCTACCTTTGCTACGCCTCCCATCGGCTAATCATCGTGATATGCAAATTAACCGCCAACGAAGATGGCAGCTAATTTGCATACTGCAGGTAGGGCGGGACAGTGCAAGCCGCCAGCGTGCTGCCATCCAGGACAGGCCGGCCCCAGAAGCCCCAGAAGCCATCTGATATGGTAGTAACTCTATCAGTAAGCACTCTGAAAGTCAGTGGCATAAATGCACCAATTAAAAGACAGATTATGAAGGTGAATCAAAAACAAAACCCACTTTAAATATAAAGACACATATAGATTAAAAGTAAATGAATTAAGCTGCAGCCTGTTTTGCTCAGTGGATAGAGCATTAGCCTGTGGACTGAAGGGTTCCAGGTTCGATTCCAATCAAGGGCATGTACCTTAGTTGCTGGCTTGATCCCCAGTCCCTATCAAAGCATAAAGCAGGAAGCAACCAATCAATGTGTCTCTCCCTTTCCCCTCACTCTCTCTAAAATTCAATGGAAAAATATCCTTGGGTTAAGATTAACAAAAACAAAGTAAATGGGTTAAGTAACATTAAAGAGATTATAAGAAAAATATATTCCAAATTTTGTTAGTTGTATAATGGTTATGTTTAAATTATTAACACCTAAGAAATTGAGTGAAAGGTACATATAATATGCTGTAGTATTTTATAGGTTTTTTTTACATGTATGAGATTATTTTAAATTAAAGTATTAAAAAAATTAAAAATTAATAAAATATTAATTGAAATGTATCTGCATTACATGAAAAATCTAATTGCTTCTAGCATAATTTATTAAATTGTGCTAAAATTTACAAGGGTTCAATTAAAAAATATCTTAATTCTAAATGATATAATAGAAAATATATAATAGTGCAGTTATAAGCACTTATCTGAAAATAAAAATTTAAAGAAGTGAATTTAAAGAAGGGATTAGCCAAAGAAAATATATGCACAACCCATGGACATAGACAACAGTATGGTGATGTCCAGAGAGAAGTGGGGGGCAAGAGCTGGGTAGAGGGGGCAAAAGGGGGGAAATAGGGACATCCTATATAATAATAATAAAAAGGCTAATATGCACATTGACTGAAGGGCAGAATGACCGGTTGCTATGATGCGCACTGGCCACCAGAGGGAAAATCTCAATGCAGGAGCTGCCCCCTGGTGGTCAGTGTACCTCCATATGGGGAGTGCCACTCAGCCAGAAGCTGGTTCATGGCTGGCCAGTGCAGTGATGGTGGCAGGAGCTTCTCCCACCTCCGTGGCAGCACTAAGAATGTCCAACTAACGGATTAGGCCCGATCCCTTGGGGGCCTAAGCCTTTAGTTGAACATCCCCCGAGGGCTCCCTGGCTGCCAGAAGGATGTCTGACTGCAAGCTTAGGCCTGATCCCCCAGGGAGTGGGCCTAAGTCGACAGGTGGACATCCCCCAAGGGGTCCTGGATTGTGAATGGGCGCAGGCCGGGCTGAGGGACCCCCCTGAGTGCACAAATTTTTGTGCACTGGGCCTCTAGTCCTTAAATAGGCAGGAAAGACCAGCTTTCCAATCTTCTCAGGGAGCAATGGGTTCCTCCCTCCGCACCCTCACCCACTCCCATTAAGCAGGGAGGGATAAATAGTGAGGGGGAAATTCCTCTGTTGAGGCATGGGCAGTAGAAGCCAAGATGGCACTGCGGGAGGTCCTTTTACTATGAGGCCTGCACAGTAGGAGCAAAAACGGCAACCATAAAGGTGAGGAGAAAAGCCTGGGGAAAAGATTGGATTAGGATAAGGGCAAGAAACCCCCCAAAGATCTCAGAAAGGAATTGGTTAGGGGGTGGGGAGTGGGAGGGGGGGAGGTACCAGCCTAGCCCTGGGAAGATCCAGGAAAGAGACTAGATCAGCTGTGGGCAAACTACGGCCCGTGGGCCGGATCCGGCCCGTTCGGCTGTTCTATCCGGCCTGCGGAGCTGAAAGAGCAGAGGGTTCTCTTGCTCTCCCCTCTGCTCCTTCACCAGCAGCAGTGTTAGCATGGCAACGTTGGGAAACACGGCCGCAGCTCCTTCTGAGTCCAGTTTAAGAACCCATTGTGGCCCTCAAGTCAAAAAGTTTGCCCACCCCTGGACTAGATAGTTTGACAAAAAACCTCCTCCCTCCCAAGCCCAAAGATATGTAATCAAAGTTTAACCAAGTTCTGTCTCAGTGGCACCCTTTTTCTCACTCTCTCTCTTCAGCAGCTCTGTATGCAGATGAAGCACAGCGGATCATGGGCTGGCAGGAGCAGAGATGGTGCTAGATTGTTGGAGCCTTGAATGCCAGGTTAAGGGCATGGGAGCGCTGGGTCCTGGCCCTTATCCTGGGCTTGGTGGGGACAAGTATGGGCCTGGGGCCCCAGAAGCTGGACTTCTTCCACAGTGAGATGGAGCCGAGTGTGAATGAGACGTTGCCTAGGCCCTTTCTTTGTTTTTGATCCAATAAATCTTGCCACTACACCTCACATCCTCCTATGCATGTATCCCTGAAATGCGTTTTCTGTGACACTGTGGAAGAATTCTATTTCCTCTGGCAACAGACTGGCTGCTTCCCCTTTCCTGCCTAAGAAGTGCAGAGAGAAAAGGCCTGCTTCAAGAAGAAGAGCTTAGAATGTTAGCCTTAGCCTAATTTGAATTGAGTATGATAAGGACAGTGATGACTGTATACCATGAAGGGACAAGGAGGAGCTGTGGTTTATGCAAAGAGAGCTGGGACCTCACCTCCCTTGTCCTCAGAAGTCTTTTCTTCATTCATCTGTCCTCCCTCTGCTGCTGCCGCTGTATACTCTCAGACTCTTTGTTTCATCCTCACCCCTGCTGCTTTACTGCCTGCTCATTCCAGGTCCAGATCAGAAACTCCCCTCCTTCCCTCTGCTCCCTCTCCATGGCCCCAAGGCCAGACAGCATTCCCTTGGCTCTGTGGCTCACCTGCAGCCTGGGCCCCTATGCAATGGGGGCTACTGCCAGTCCAGCACCCAGTGGGAGCACCTGGGGCTCATAGCTCATTGTCCTGTTCCCTGCTCTTGTTACAACTGCCGCTGCCCCTTTGTGCCCCAGGATCCCTGTGAGCCCAGGGTGCCAAGTTCCCCGAACTGTGCAGTTAAACTTGGGAAATTGTGCCTCCAAGGCCAAAATTAATTCTCCTGCTGGAATACAATAAATAGAAAACCTTTATTTGCAAGCAGTTACAAAAATGGGGAGGTTTATATTAAACAATTTGGGAAAATAATTTTAAAAGAACTTCCACAAGAGGAAACTAATTTTGAGACTGACTGAACATTTGTTAATCTTGCCAACAACTCCTATGCTCTCAGACACAGGGATATCCAGCAATTTATGATCTTCTTAGAGAAGGCTGACAAGATTCACCACCAGGGCCAGAGATGCTGTCTTGTCTGTCTGGCCCAACTAGGGCCATATACGTAGGACACCAGGGATCGTCTCTAATCCCTCCTGGATCCCTGGTTTTTAAAACCAATTTTCCATGAGAACCTTGGAGATGACATAACAGGAACCCCCCTTCCCTTCTAATGGTGGCTGCCATCTGCCTACTAGGGCCCTTGAAGGACCAGGGCTGCTGGGACTGTGAAAGGCAGGGAAATAGGTCAGCAGCCTGACTATTAAAGGCCAGTTATAGGACGAGTTTCTACCCGAGGCAGTGGAGGTACTAGGCACCCCTCACACAGACAGACATGAGGGTGGGACCTCAGGTAAGGCCAGATAAGGCGAAAGGCCATCAAGCAGAGAAGCCTCGCTTGAGGAAACGGGCCATACTTACAGTCCAGGTAGAGCTAAAGCCACCTGACTGAGCAGAGTGAATCCAACTAAGCAATACTTGATCAAAACTGTGACTGTTGGTTAGGCTGCCCTTAGAAGATGGGGCAACACTCCAACCCGGACAGAAACCATATTGCAG
Organism: Myotis myotis; assembly: GCF_014108235.1. Classification (NCBI taxonomy): domain Eukaryota; kingdom Metazoa; phylum Chordata; class Mammalia; order Chiroptera; family Vespertilionidae; genus Myotis; species Myotis myotis. The sequence continues at coordinate 76,221,105 of NW_023416379.1, forward strand.
TCTCCGGGAAGGACTTCACCTCTGTCGGAGGTGGGGCAAGCCATGGGTCTTGAGACACCAAGGCCAGAAACGGGTAGCCCATCATCCTGGGGTTTTGGTTGTGTGTTGCAGGGCTTGGGAGTGTTGAGGACACTCATGCTCTTTTACAAGGAAGGAAATCTCTCTCCCTGAAGACAATGGGCAATACCACCTCCATCCACAGTGCCTAAAGAGATCCCTTTTGGGGTGCATACTCGAAACTTCACCCTCAGTCCCTAATCTTCTTTTACAATAGGTATAGCCCCAATATAAACTGTGCAATGAGAGGTTTGGCCAGTTAGAGGCATCCCAGGAAATCTATAGGTATAGTAGGCAAACCTGATAGCAACTGTGTGGCTTGGCTTCATTGCCCTAAAAGGCTAATTAAAGCAAATTCTGGAGATTCCTTATGATATTCCAGAAAGCAGATTTAAAAGTGCCTACGTGATCAATTGCTATTCTCACTGTGTTTATGAAATAACCAGGACGAATTGAAACTGGACTTACTAGGTGTACTGGTTAATAATGTAGATTTTGTAATCAAAGAAAACACGATAATTTCAAGAGAAACATCAAAAGTGCTTTATTCAAAGTAATGTCCATCGCTAGCTACACATTTCCCCCATCTTTCATGTAATTTGTGGATACCGTCCCAATAGAAATTTTCTCATTTTGAGGCAAACCATTCAGAGACACAATTTTCCACTTCTTCGTACGTTTTGAAGTGCTTCTCAGAAAGTACGTGTGCCATCGATCGGACGAAGTAGTAATCTGAAGGGGCAAGGTCTGAATAGGGCAGGTGGGTTAATACTTCCCAGGCAAGATCTTTTAACATGTCTTTAACTGGTTTTGAAGTGTGTGATGGTGCGTCATCATGAAGCAAAATTACTTTGCCATGTCTTCTGGCCCATTCTGGTCATTTTATGATCAAAGCGTGGATCAAATTGACTTGGATGTTCTTTGCCCTTAACATTGAAATCATCACTTTTAAAGCGTTTAAACCAGCATTCACAAGTATCTTGAGATGGAGTGAGTTCACCATAAGCTTCCTGAAGTATACGATAACTTTCAGCAGCACTTTTCTTCAAAATAAAGTAATGAATTAAAACTTCCCACAAATGCTCTTTTTTTGGCATGAAATTTGACATTTTTAATCGTAAAAATATCTATGATGTTAACACCTTCAGCAAATTTGACATGAAGTTTTGAAGCTTGTTGTCAATACAACAAAATAGCATACATATCAAATCGCATATATATCAACATACACTGAGTGGCCAGATGATTATGACCACCCCATCAGTACAATGAAGTGAATTAGTTTTGCAAATAATAATAATAATAAAACCTTGAGAGTATTTGCTTAGGAAGTTTTTAATATTCAGTATTTTTGGAAGTGTCAATGAAGTACTGATGGGGTGATCATAATAATCTGGCCACTCAGTGTATGTGTAACTCCATCTATTGAAAAAAATCTGCATTATTAACCGGTACACCTAGTAATATACTAAATAAATTGGCATTCATTTGGCTCTTTAATAAAAATGAGGATGATTTCCAAGGGAGAAATTGTGTTTCAATAAAAAAAATCATAATGCCCAGTTTGGGATATTACACTTCAATTCAGTTAAAAGTCTTCAAAGTTTTCTTTGTCACCTGTAAACTGAACTGAATCCTGAATTCTCCTAGTTTTCTTCAACCCTCCACACTAATTTCTCCTCTTTCTCCCATCCTTTGTCTTGGAATTACTGAGAACTTTTTTCTAAGGCCGTGTCCGCCGATAGGATTAATCTGATCGCCTGATGATATTACCAGGGATGTTCAAAATGCAGCCAAGGCGGATCTATCAGATTGTAGCTGCTTGCTTTCATTCCCGCAAAAGCCTTGAACCTAAAATCCTTCTCAACTGACAGCCTTACAGACTCAGAAACGGGTTTATAGCTTGCTCTGATCACTGAACTTTGGTTTTACTCCTGTTTTCAGAGGCATGTCCCTTACTAAATGCCTGGTTGTCGATGAGACATTGGGTATGGTGTACCTGGAGGCAGTCCTTTGTTTTCGCTCTAATAAATCTTGTTACTACACCTCAAATCCTCCTATGTGTGTGTAGCCCTGAAATGCATTTCCTGTGATACCGTGGAAAAATCCTTATTTCCTCTGGCACCAGTGTTTTTCTGTTCACCTAGTTACATTTTGCACATATAAGTAATAATGATTTCTTTTGAAATCTTAGTTTTTTCCCTTTAGTTAATTTTACATTGTTGCAATAGTGAGGGAATTCTCTATGAATTTCCTAAGTTAAATAATATCTACTATGAAATATGCTGAATTAAATGCATCTTGACTAAAACAGAAGTTAAATTTGTATCTCTGTATTAAAGGAAAGAAGAGGTTACACATTTAAAATAAACTATTTGCACAAGTTAACTATTTTACTAACATTTATCAGTACATTGTGTTAAAGAATATCAAACTATTAGAGGAAAAAGATAAAACTCTCAAGCAAACTTATTAATTAAATTAGGGAAAACCCAAATAACTTTGTATCCAGTCCCCAAAAGTCCCTGAAATTCCTTCACTGGGGATCATGACATAATAATTAAAGACTTTAGATAGCCCCAGTACATTTTTATTTCATCTAACATAACAGACTTCATATCAGTATTACAAGAAACTTCCCAGAGTAAGGACAGAGTTTAATGTGAACCTTGGGGTGGAGTAAATATCTATAAAGCCACCGCAGGTCCTTTACCGAAGAAAAAATACTGGCTTATTTGTATCCTTATGAATATAAGCCACTCTTTCAAGCAACCCAATGAGGTTAGACCTTTTGGGAAGCCCCCTTTTGCTTGCCTAATACAGATTAATTATGTTTGTTAAGTGTTATAGCTATATTTATGCTATCAAAATTGTAGCAATTAGTTTTCAAAGAGTGAGGGAATATTGTTTGGTGAGTTGAGCTTGGAGCCGTGAGTGCAGGGAGGAGGCTACTATATAGGAACAACTGCCTATCAGTCAACTAAACGAAGGTAGAGAAGCAACTTGAAGTACCTAAAAATGAACTCAAAGAAATTGGATTTGAACAACCCTAAGTTTTTGGTCACTCATATCTATTCCTGTTAATACTGACTGTGAAAGACACCGTTAGAGACGAGTGTAAGAATGTCACTCTGTGAAACAAAATCCCATGAGCTATATTCTATAGCCTAGATTATGGCACCATCATGCTTGAAGAAGTCTGAAGTGATGATGAGAAGAATACAAGGCATAAAACTTGCCTCATTAAATCCTTTCTTTCCCTCCTCACTAGAACCCAAATAATTATCTTCCATTTCCTCCTCATTCCCTTTCACATGCGCATAGCATAGAAATACTTCTAAACATAAAGGAAAGAAATAAGACAGATCAGTAGAGTGTAATGTCTTGCTTAAATTGTTTATAACTATTCCAGTAACTCATCTAATCTCTGCTTACATCCTATGGAAGCATATTTGAACCCACGTCTGGATTTAAGCGGATTGGATTTAAGTAAGTCACCTCAGCCTGAAATCCAATACTACATTAGTGCACATCACCTCTGAAACACTCCAGCCTAGCAACATTTCCAAGCACAGCAACAAGGGGAGTTTGTGAGCTGGCTAAATTGGAGACGATGACCTTTATATGAATATCTGTATATATAGTGGGGAATATTTTTAATAAAGTTTGACACTTTTTAATATATTGTGATATTTTGAAAGCAGTATGTATGAAATTGTAATGACATTTTCTGTCCCTCAAGCTCATTAAAATGAGATCTTACCTGCACACTATATAATATTCAATATTCTGTTATTTCTCTGACATTAAAAAGTAATCCGTGAAGTATAGACAGTTTATAATATAAGCTGTTATCAATAGAATGTGATTTCAACTACAGGGTTTTTTTTTATAAATTAGTAATAGGTCCAAATACTTGCCCTATTTTCTGAGGTTGCTCTTTATTAAGAGTATACTATGATTTTGAATTATATGAATGAAATGAATTTAAACTGGTATTAATTAATAAAAAAATAAACATTTACAAAGGTCAATGTAATGCAAAGAAAAAAAATGACATTCACCTCCAAAGATGATAGAATTATAAATTTAAATAGAAAATTATAAATTTAAATAGAAATAGAAATTTAAATAGAAAATTCATTCCTTTACATAGAGGGAAAGAAACTCTTTAAAAATGACTCTCATGAGAAATAATCACTCATAAATTACCTGATAAATTATGAGTTATTTTACATATAAGCAAGTGATTTAAAACACTAGAAATTTAGTAAAATATTATAATCAATTATCACCAAATATGAAATTATTTATTCAAAGTTTGACTAACAGTTTTGGGCATAAAGAACTTAAACCCAGACAATAAATACTTGTGGATAAAATATTTAAGGCAGACACACTATTCCCAGCTTCTGTAGGTTTACATGAGTATTAATGTCAAAGGCTTTGACATGTGGAAGACCTGGATTGGTTTTGCCTGTTGTGACTTCTGACACTTGATTCCTTCCTCTGTAAAATGGAGATTTTGTAATAACAATATCCACCTCATAGGATTAATGAAAGGTTACATGAGATAGTTAAACTTCTATGAAAGGTAAGATCTAAAATATTAGTTATTATTATTGTTGAATTTGGCACCTGTTAATAATAATCCAGTGAAATGTTGATGATAAATTAATATAATCAATCCCACAAAGTGACCAACGGAAACCATTCAACATGTCATTAGCCTAGTTTAATTTCTATTACACTTAAGATAACCTCAATTAAATCACAGTTGACCCTTGAACAATGTGGGAGTTAAGGATGCTGACCTCCTACATAGACAAAAACCCAAATATAACTTTTGACTCCTCCCAAGCTTAATGAGTAATAGCTTACTGTTGACTGGAACCCTTTCAGACAACTTAAGCAGTCAATTAACACATAATTTCATATGTTATATGTATTATATATTGTATTCTTACAATAAAGTAATTCAGAGATAAGAAAATGTTATTTTAAAAATCATAAGGAAGAGAAACTACACTTGTACTGTTTACTGAAATATAAGTAGACCTGCACATTCAAATGTGTGTTGTTGAAGGGTCAACTGTACTTTAAAATAACAAGGGTCAAGTATACCATGAATTAGAGAAACCTTTGGCTTTAATTTTTCTGACTTGATGGTGCTTTTAATGCTTCTGGGTCATCCTAGAAAACACTATGGGACATGGAACAATGTGTACAATAAATAATAAGAAAAGAAATCTAATTTTCTTGCATTGGCTTTCTTGTCTTCTCTTAATGGAGAAAAGACAGCCTTTCACCAAAGGCCCTCAAATTAGGAATTAGTCATATAATTTATCATTATTTAGTTAAACTATTTATAATCATCCAAGGAAATTTGGAAATCCAATAGACATACTGATACATTGAAAATTATCAACTTTATAAATTTGTTTTAACATTGACCAGTTCTCTGGCTAGCTCTCCTCTAATTTCTATAAGAAAGTATCTTGCTCATTTAATTGTTTAATGTCTTCCTCATTGTATGTTTTAGGAATGGGGCCCTTGTTCATCTCTCATCCCAGTGATTCTTCAGTATGGCAGACACACAATAAATATTGGTCAAATCAATGAAAAAATTTGGACAAATGAGTATTGGTGCTATTATTAAGTGATTCCTGTGTGTCAGAACTACATTAAGGGCTTTTCATACATTAGCCAACCTAAGCCTTACATTAACCAAATAAGGTTTTTAGTATCCCAATACTATTTATGAAAATAGTGACAAGTGTCTAGTAGTCATGATTTATAGACTATATATTATATTTTTAAAGAGCACCCAGAAATAGGGATTTCGAATAGTCTGTGCTAATCTGTTCAGGATATTCCCAAGGAAAACATTTTTTTTTTCTGTATCTAATTTGTCTTCCCCTTTTTTCCTCTGTGGTGCAGGAGTTGTTAACTTGTGTTACAACTTGAGTTGTAATCTAAGAATCTCATCCCTGCTTGAGTCTAATCTAAGAATCTTTACAAAGTCAGTGACACATGGAGTACCAACCAGGTATATAAGAAAGATGCCTACTTCCCTCAAAGTCTTAAAGAGAGAAGTAAGTATTGAAATATTACAGTCCATAAACTTCTCAGATTCAGACATCACTTAGTAAACATAATAATTGCAACCAAATATTTATAAGTGTGACATCAATGAATTGGTTTTTACCTTACACTAGAAAATTATCCCTTATAGTCTTTCAAAAGACATGAACATACTTGAGGTGTCACAAACAGCAATTCAAATGTCATATTGTAAGAGAAAGTCCAAAGCATAGCTTCTTACTCAAAAAGCAAATTTAATTAAAGTCAAGAATCTTATTTGAATCCAAGTTTATTATGTTTCTAGTTTATATTAAGTCTGTTTGATGATTCAGTGTAAACTTCAAGTGACTCAAAGGCTCTCACAAAGTTTGGGGCAAATGTTAATTGACTTTAAGGCTGATAACTAATTAAAGAATAATTTGAAATCACTGCTAACTATGGAGAATGAAGCAACCCCGCCAGAATTATACCAATTCCTGTCAAAATAACCACCCTCAGGTTTGGGAGGGGTGGGAGGAGGTATCAGCTTTTGTAAGGGCTTTTCATACATTATCCAACCTAAGTCTTACATCAACCAAATAAGGTTATTAGTATCCCGATATTATTTATAAAACTAAGAGGTTATGTGATTTTCTGGCATCAAACATTACCAAGCAGCAACTCTATAAATGTAAACTTGAGTATAGCCTACTAAATGCCTCCAGTCTTTTAAGTATTACTCCAAATGGCTTCTAATAACAACAAAAAAGATAACAGTGCAAACTTCTAGAAAATGCTCTAAGAGTGTTCCTACACATGTCCTCTAAACATCATTTCCTGAATGTGATAAAATTCAGTAATTTCACCCATATTATTATTTGCCTTACAGAGATTTAAATGAAAGCAGAAATTTTCCAATTGCAGAAAGGATAGGTTACAAAATATAAATGTAATAACTATTTACTCATGATCATGAAAACAAAATATTAGCAAATATTGTGTATAATAAAATAAATAATTTAATGATTTACATTAAACTTAAAACAAAACACTAATTAGGAAACAACCTTGTTTCCACTATAATACGTTTGGTTAGAAGCAGAAATGATAGATTATTAGGTGAATAAAGAGTAGGGATGGAGCCCTAACTGGTTTGGCTCAGTGGATAGAGCGTCGGCCTGCAGACTGAAGGGTCCCAGGTTCAATTCCAGTCAAGGGCATGTACCTTGGTTGCAGGCACATCCCCAGTAGGGGGTGTGCAGGAGGCAGCTGATCGATGTTTCTCTCTCATTGATGTTAACTCTCTATCCCTCTCCCTTCCTCTCTGTAAAAAATCAATAAAATATATATATATATATTTTTTTTTAAAAAAGAGTAGAGATGGAGTGAGGCCGTGTGTATGTGTATCCAGGACATTCAGAACCAGATCTCCATAATTAATTGAATCAAGGGTATCCCCATAATTAATTGAATCAAATAAACTGGCAATCTTACCGGAAATGAACAAATCAATGTTTCAATTATATGAGTTGTCTATTGTATAATAACCACAATAAACTATTATAGAAATGAGAATGCCATCTACAGTAAGCTTTGATATTAGAAAGACAGAAAGCAGGTGTTGAAGTTCTGCTTTACTTAGACAAAATATAGACCTCCCTTAAGAAGGAACTTACTCAATGAATTTACCTGACATAACCTGATTTTCCACATCTGAGTCAATCATACCAATTGAAAAAAATCAACCAATTCAATTTAAATGATTGTATAAATGAGTTGCCTCCAAAGCCTATATAAGCACCCATTTAAAAAGCAGAATGTATAATTATGAAGGGACTTACATATTTGGTTTCTCGACCAGCTGATCTCGGAACAGCTGTAGGTGTCTGTATGAAAATAAAAAAAAATTATAAAGCTAAAGTAATAAATAAAATAGTCTTAAAATATTTAACCTCTGGGATAAGTGTTCACCTATTTTTTCTTATTAAGACTTTCTAATCATTACTCCCTCTTTTCTATATAAAATCCTTTGTACCTTTGAAAATCATTTCATTAAACTACATCATTTTATTCTTCTTTTCATTACTGTTACCTATCAGCTTTCTGGTTAATTTTCCCTAGTTTATTGATGATGTTTATTCATGAATCATAATAGTTCCTTACATGATATTTTGTTACTTCAAATTCACGCAGAAACCTCTGCACTCTCAATTCTTCATGCTCCAAAGATATTCTCATCCACTCCATTTCAACCATTCATTTCTAGGACCATTCCTATACTTTGCCTTAACAAATAAAACGAGAAACTTCTAAAATTTCAATTTCTGACATTCTATTTTCAGAACTCTACCTCCTAGACACCATCTCCATTTCTCAAATATCCCTAATGTGACATTTCTTGAGCTTCAGCTTCACTGAGACTTCAAAATCATTAACCCTTACCAACTCCATTCAAGCTTCAGTACCTCTGAGCTTACATATATTGTCATTTTATACCTTAATCTCTCTTGCCTCTCTCTCTCCTTTGAATCCCTCCACCAACACACACACACACACACACACACACACACACACACACACACACACACACAACCTGGATGGACCTCATTATCCATTTTCTCTAAACTTGTAACTGAGAAACAAAATCTTACTGGGAAACTCTCTCAATCAGCTAATTGATGTCATTATAGATATCAGTAGTGATATTCAATTTCAATTGGGCATTCAATACTCCCTGGTAAACATGAATTTTTCTCTTGCAGGCTCATTTTCCCACTTTCTGAGAGCAATTGGCTATTTAATTTATTTATCAATTCAACAAATATCATTATGTATCTACTGTATTCCAGGAACTGTTCTGCACACTTCAGACTTATCCATGAATAGAAGAGACAAAGATGTCCTGCCCTTGGGAGCTTACATTTCAGCAGGAGATAGAATAAACAATAAAATTATAAATAAGTAAATTACAACATATGTTAGGAGGTGTCAAACTCAATAAAAAAAGGAGCGTAGAAATAATTTGAAGCCTAGGGTAGCAAATTTTTCCAAAGGAAACCTTCTTTGCTTTTGCCAAACACACACACATGTATATGACCACCGAAATGTTAAGAAAGTCAAGAGCACTGACGGCTTACAATTTTAAATAGGATAATCAATCCGGAGAAGGTGACATTTGAGCAAAGATTTGAAGGAGGTGAGAAAATTGGCTATGTGGGTATCTAGATATAAAGCATTCCAGCAAGATAAATAAGTGTAAAGTCCTCATATTAATTTCCACCTTTGAAAATGTTGGCTAAGGAACTCAGAACAATCCTGTCATAATAGGTAATAACAAAGTTGAGCAAAATATTGGAAAATATTTTTTAAAAAAATCAGTGAGTTATTAAGAATGAAGAATTTGGGGGCAAAATCAGGAGAAGTTGGGAATCTGAAAAGAGAAGTTAGGCATTTGAGATCTGCTTTTGCCTTGCGGGTGTTTGCAAATACTGTTGAGTTGCTTGAGAGCTGATCCAAACATTTGACATTATCAGAGGTGTAGCGAGATAAAAGTCAGAGTCCCCAGAGCCAAAAATAGATTGAGGCCCAGGAGTAAGAGTGATCCAGATCTCATATAGGCTTCAGCCTGACCTCAAAGCATCTAAAACTGATTGTTTAGGAAAAAAAATCATCTCAAAACCTTAGATTAAATTAAGGTAATTCTCTTTTGCTAGAGTTCCTTGTGTCTGACAGCAAAGACTCTCATAGGAAGATAATATCTACTTGAATACATTTTCAAGTAGAAAATCCAACACACAATCAGATTCAGAAAAATAAAGAGGTAAGACAATGTGAGAATGAGCAGCAATAATAAACTAAAAAACACCCATAAAGAATCTAGAAATTGGTTTTCTTAGAACCAGACCAAAAAACCACCAGACTTATCCATATTGTTTGAGGTAAAAGTGAAGCTTGGGAATTTTTACAGGGAACCAGAAACTATAAAATGTGATATAGTTGATTGAAAAAGAGCTAAATGTGCTGAGGTAGGAGCACAGCATCTTCAAGGTCCAACAAGGAGGCAAGCAGGACTAGAGAAAATGGGTAAAGGGGACATTGGAGAACAGATCATGCAAGTGTGTTGGAAGGTCAGGTCCCAGAGGCCCTCCTGGGGTCTTGTGAGGATTTTGGCTTATATTCTGAGGGAAATGTGTAGGCACTGCTAGTTTTAAGCACAGGAGGGTCACAATCTGATTTATTCTTATCAAAGGATACTAATTTGAATTAGGCTCTAGTTTCCTTGCCCCTGTCAAGGTCTTTCATCCATCAAGATCTCCCTTTGTTTTGTATAAACAGTACCTCCCACTGTACTGAATCAACATATTAGCATACCAACTTGCTCTTGTCATTTTCAGCTTTAAAAGGCAGACAGAAAATTCTTCCTGGACCCCACTACTGACCCAATTTCCTTCTCCCCTTCACAGCCCAAGTGTTTGTTTTACACATTCATAAGAGATAAAGACAGCAAAGAGGTAGTGAAAGGGAGTGAACCTGAGGGATGGTGCAAAGAAGAATGCATGGGGATAACATGGAGGTGGCCCTTCAGCCTGACTGAAGAGAAGGAAACAGCTCACTTTAGGTTGGACAACTGGCCAGCCTCTGATGAGTCCCTTTCCTGATCCATTCCTGGGTAATGGCAACTGGGACAGGAATTGGGAAAGAGGAGTATGGAGTTCCATAAGCAGAGGTACAAGGAGACAAAGGTGAGTGTCACTGAGGAAGGAGGAAGTGGCAAGTGAAAAATTACTGATATTATGGAATTTCTATATTCTGAGACACATGCACCTCCTACTCACCCACACACAAAATAAATCTTATCTAATAAAAGGGTAATATGCAAATTAACCATCACTCCATCACAAAGATGGTGGTGTCCATAGCCACAAGATGGCAGTGCCCAGTCCTCTCAGCCCTGCTGGAGTCCCCCAGTCCCGGAGGGGGAGAAGGGCGGGGGAGGGAGGCAGCCACTGAGAGCGGGTAGCATGAGTGGCCTGGTGGAATGCTTGCTTCATCACCACGGCAATGAGGCAAGCATTCCACGCCCAGCCACAGTGGGCCTCTGGCCAGGCCGGGCACAGAATGCTTGTGTTGCTGCAGGCCAGGCTGAGGGACCTACCCCCTCCCCCACCATGCAAGAATTTCGTGCACTGGGCCTCCAGTAAATATAATAAAACAGAATGAGGAAGCTAGGAATTAAGCTTTTAGTTCCTGCCACCCCAGGCATCAGGCATACATATAGCCAAGCTAGCTGATATACCCAGAGATATTTGAGTTTCCATGGAAAATCTACAGGACATCTGAAAAATGAAAATACTGTAAAAGAAAAACAGTGGTCCAGCCATTTTACCTGTAGATCTTTACACAAGAGAAATGAAAGTGTATGAAAATACAAAGTCTGATTTGCAAATGTTGTTAGCAGCTCTATCAGTAACACTCCCAAATTAGAAATAACCCAACTGTCCATAATTGGCAAATAGTAAATATATAGTACAACCACAAAATGGAAAGCTACTCAGCAAAAGAAATAAATGAACGATTGATGCATGCAAAAATATGAATGAATCGACTCAGCTGCTTCTACCAAGTATAAAAAGTCAAACTCAAGAGACTATATACTGTATAATTCTGTTTATATGACATTTGAAAAGGCAAAAGTATAGAGACAGAGAAAAGATCAGTGGTTACTCAGCACTTGAGTTGTAGAGAGAGAGAAAGAGAGATACCACAAAGGAGCAAAAGGGAACATTCTCGTATGATGGAAGTTTCTTGTATCTTAGATGTAGGAGGTGGTCACATAACTGTATCCTTTGTCAGAAGTCATATACACTGAAAGGATAAGTTTTAAAGTAAGTAAATTATACCTCAATAAACCTGACTTGAAATAAAATAACAATATATGCTACAAAAAAGAATTTTACATAGGCATTGAAGTATAAAATAGACAATGAACAAATTTTTGAACTGGAATATCAGATCTAGGAATCCTCTCGAAGGAATTAGAGAAATAATAAATAGAATAAATATTTAAAGATTAAAAGATATGGAATACCGAAGCAAAAGTGACAATATCAGTATTATAAAAGCCCCAGCAGGAAAGAAACATTTGGAGAAAAAAAAAAAAGGCTAAACATTATCCTGAATGTAAGAGGAAGAAAAAATTAAAGACTCCAAGTAAAAGGTCAAAGAGAATACCAATCCAGATACATAAAAGAAAAAAATGCACACCTAGACACATTATAGGAAAAATCAGTCACATTATAGATAAAGATAAAATACTAAAAGATTACAGTACCACTCTGTAAATGATCACTCTATAGAAGAGGAGTGAATATTATACTGACAAAATACTTCACAAGAATGTTACTGAAGTAAAAGAGCCTGGGGTAAAAAGTATTGAAGAAAGAGGATCTACACTTTTATGTCCAGAAAAACTATAATTTAAATGAATAGGAGGGAGGGGGCTTTTTCAGAGACAGAGGTTATAGAATCAACACAATCAGACCTCTTGAATACAATTTTCAGCAAAATTCCAGGAAGAAAAAAGTAAATCCACGATTAAGCTATAAATTTGTAAGGAATGAGGATCTAAATAAAAAATAAGTATCTAAATAAAGAAGAGATTAATAAAAACATCAGCATAATAGTTCAAATATAAGTCCAAAATATATTAACAAATTTTGTAAGTATGTAACCTGATTTTAATACTTACCTAATTGGGGGGAAAATATATGTAAGCTTTAAAATGATAGAAAAATAAACATAATTATTGTCCTTAATAATTTATGTGTAACTAAAAAACTAACAAAAATATAAAGTAAAATTTTCAAAAGGTTTCAAACCAGTATATGTCAAAATATCCAAAGGAAAGCAGGAAAGGCAAAAAAAGAAAATATTTTAAGTAGAAAATGTAAAGTGAGATAGCAGAAATTAGTATTAGTAGTAATTATAAATGGCTTAAGGTCTCAGATAAAAAGAAACTCAGATTGAATACAAAAGTGATATCCAGAAATGTTGTCCTAAAGAAAATAAAACTAAAGAGTTCATAGAAAGATAAAAATAAAGTTTTAAAGTAATATATAAATAAAGGAATAAAAAATTAAAACATGAATTTAAAATTACATATATAAGATCACTATTTAATAGGAGACTAAAAATGGAATATTGGGTTAAAAAGAATTATAAATGCTAGTAAAAGTTATTTTAAAAAATGAGAATGAGCACCAACACATAAGAAACAGCAATATAGTTTCAAAAAATGTCAGATTTAATAAATACTTCTCTAGGCTTAGCTTTCTTTCCCTCTGGCAGCAATCACAGCAATTACATTCTCTTCAATACTCTCTTCTTGTAGCTTCATGATACCATACTGCTCTGATTTTTTTATACAGTGGGTTTGTTCTTCTCCTTTGCAGGTTCCTGCTCCACCTTCTTAATTGTACCTGCAATGTTTTGTTCCTTGGATTTCTGTACAGGGAGCTCACAACATCCATGTTCTAGTCATCCCCAAATCTCTCCTACTACCACCAGATACATAAGTGTAAGTCCCTCTTGCAACATACCTCAAAGCCACCTCAAAAACAAACATCAACTCTCTTTCCTCCACCACACAGTGCCTCCTTCACGGTCATCTATGCTCAAGGAAGAGACCTGGTGCTCACCCATGGTTCTTCTCTCCTTCACACTCAATCCAAACCTGCAGCAAGTCTGAAATCTCTCTCATACCCACGTACTGCTCTCTGGCAATGAACCGACCCTACCCAGGACAACTTCATTGACTGCCTCTCTGATCTCAGTTGCCTCCTCACAGCACCCATTGTGATCTTTTTCAGTGGTTTCATATTACATCCCCCATAGTTTTATGTCTTCCCATTTTTCTTGTAACCCAAACTTCATGCCATGGCATACAGGTATCGTCACTGTCCCTAGCCCACCTTCTAAATCTCATTTTACGTGGTTAACCCCTGGCTCACTAGGCTGCAATCACACTTGTCTTCATCTTCACACAGTAAGTGCTTTACTGGCTCAGGAAATTTGCATATGCCTGCTCCTCTGCCTGAAAATTATTCTCCCTGATCTTTCTTGGTTGGCTTTTTTCCATCTTTGGTGTCAGCTTGAATTCTACTTTCTGATTACTATATCCAAAGTATACCTCTCTAGGTTACTCTGCCTTGTTCACCATTATCTCCCTAATGTCTCACAGGGCCAGGCCCATAGTAGGTGCTTAATAAATATTTGTTGAATGAAATAATTGCCTTAATAACAGTGATGTAGAATAATGTTTTTAAACACTATAAGCATTAAATATTTGTTAAATAAATCAGTAGTTAAGGTGTTTATTCACATATTACTATTTAAATCATATTCCCATTATAGTTAATTAAAATATATTTTAAAATTTACATATTATTTCTTTGGCAAAGCAAAGAAAGTTTTATACTTTTAGATAAAAAGACAAAATATACAACTAAACATTTAATAAAAACATAAACTACAATTATTCATTTGTAGGTTCTCTCTGCTAAAATAGAATTTTTAATGGTTACTAAGTTTCTATGTCATTATTAATGGACTAGAGGCCTGGTGCACAACATTCATGCACTTGGGAGGGAGGGGTCCCCTCAGCCCAGCCTGCGCACTTTAGCAGTCTGGGAGCCCTCAGGGGATGTCCGACTAACGGCTTAGGCCTGCTCCCCGTGGAGAGGGGGCCTAAGCCACAGTCAGACATCCTTAGCGCTGCCACAGAGGCAGGAGAGGCTCCCGCCACCACCACTGCGCTTACCAGCCATGAGCCCGGCTTGTGGCTGAGCAGCATTCCCCCTGTGGGAGTGTTCTGACAACCAGGGGGCAGCTCCTGCATTGAGCATCTGCCCCTTGGTGGTCAGTGTGTGTCATAGTGACTGGCTGTTCCGCCATTCAGTTAATTTGCATATTACCCTTTTATTATATAGCATATTTGTCTATAATGTTCCAATTGGTAATTAGGATTACTCTTCTAATTATAAGCAATTTCTACATTTAAAACCTACTTTATACATACAGTGTCCAATTTTAAAAAAGAACATGCAAAAAGTATACTAATTCCAAGAGAGAATATAAGGCTGACAAAAAAACACAAAACTAACAATTATCCATAAGGAAAAACACAACCATTTTAAAATTTGGATGAGTAGGTCCATATTAAGCATTCAAAAAATTTTGGAAAAATGTAGCATTTTATTCCAACAAATAACATTGGCTACAATTATAAGAAGGAAATAGTTAATTATGTAAATGCAACAATTAATGCTTTAGTAATGCCATAAGAATCTCAAATATCCATGCTTCTTTCCCTCTGAGTCAAAGAACAATGAAATAAATTTCAAAAGAAAAGACATTCCAGAAATACTTGTGTTAAAGCTCTTAGACTAATGCTACTTTAGCCTACTTCATTTTCCACTTCCATAATTCTAAGTGGCTGTGAATTACTTAGGTATTGAAGGTAGGGTTTGAGATGAGATTAGGCAACAGATTCTACATGCAGTTACTTCCATTTAGCTCCCGCAAATACCAACATATAACAGAATCTAATGTGTTGGTTTGAACTTATCCTATACATAGTTAAAAACAGATTTTACTTTGCAACCCTTACACACATACCTGTATATGTAAACAAATTGAAATAAATTTCAATAATACAGGCACTACTTAGAATAGAGTCTGCTATTTTACATTCTTACTATTCTATTTTTAAAATGCTATTTACTAACAAAATAATGCTGATTGCTATCTATTAAATTAACTTCCCAATTCACTATTGGGCTTTGACCTGAAGCTTAAAAATTACTGCTATAGAAACTCTCATGGTTCAGTAAATTATATTAAACACATACATACTTTGGTAGTGTCAGAACCCAACAATTTCTGTAGAGAACTTGAAGGAGAACCAGAAGAATGCTGGAAAATAAAAAGGACAAGCCTATGATGCATCATACTCAAGTAGAGTTAAATGAAGAGAAGCAAAGCAAATGTTTGAATTGCACATTCTAGTCTAAGGCATTACCATAGACAAGGAATCCTGTAAGACCTTATCAATGGTAGCACAGAGCTCTTCAGTTTGCTGCCTGAGCTGTGCAGGGAAACAAAACTGGAAGAATTGAAACCAGGTACTGAGTTAGCAATGAGTTTTGGGATTGCACTTCAAAAGCAGGGGTAATATGAAGTCATTACCTCCAGAGGTGGGTCTAATGTGTTGTCCTTGGAGATGTTTTCAGTTTTGACCGGTTCATCTAGTGCCTAATGGTAAATGAAATAGTTCTTATGTGAGGCTTTTAGTCAAATATAATTGTCATAGAAAAGTCTCTTCAAAAAAATCCCTGTGTATCTCAATATTTCCAAGAAATAAATCTTCAAATAATTTGATGAGCTCTCCTCTGACATATTTTCTCTTGTGGAATCAAAATATATATTATAAGATGTTGGAATAAAGAAAGGAGGCTGAGTCCAGCAAGAGTGGCTCAGTGGTTGAGCATTGGCCCATGAACCAGGAGGTCACGGTTCAATTCCCAGTCAGGGCACATGCCCAGGTTGTGGGCTTGATCCCCATTGTTGGGCGTGCAAGAGGCATCCAATCAACGATTCTCTGTCATCATTAATGTTTCTATCTCTCTGTCTCCTTTCCCCTCTGAAATCAATAAAAATTGTATATTAAAAAAAAAAGAAAGAAAGGAGGCTGAGTTTTTAAACATACAAACTAGAACTTAGACATCTTATACATCTAGATGAGCCCTGTTCCCTTCAAAGCAGTTACCTTGAGAAACTACCCACAGAAATAACAATGATATAGGCATTTCTCAAAGTATATAAAAACTATTCTTAAGAAAATGCTTCAGAACCAGTTTATAAGAAACATACACACAGAATTTTTAAATCTTGCCTCATTTGTAATCATTTATATAACAAAAAGTCTTGGCTACTTTATTCATCTTACTTCGACTTGGCCTCAAATGACATTTAACTATTTTCAAACTGTAACAACTACTATGAGGTTGTTTTGTGCAATTCTTCTAATTTTGTGTAAGTTTAATGTACACTTTTGGAACTTACTTTGTTTTTTGTTATTATTTAACTGGTTTGTCAAATTATGATTGACATACAAAAACCTATATTTAATGTACACAACTGATGAATTTGGAAATAAGTATACATCCATAAAACTGACTCCACAATCTAGGCCATAAACATATCCATCACCACTCAAAATTCCTTACTACCTTATTTCTTTTTCCATGTAGTTATATATTCAGTCACTCATTTACACATAAGATTCCATTGTATGCATATTTCACACAAAAATGGATATTTTCTTCTGCTGCTGGATTTTTGAAGTGTCCCCAATTTTTACTATTATAAACTGTAATAACTATCATCCATGTACACATTTCTTTTTAAAAAAATATATTTTATTGATTTTTTATAGAGAGGAAGGGAGAGGGATAGAGAGTTAGAAACACCGATGAGAGAGAAACATCGACCAGCTGCCTCCTGCACACCCCCTACTGGAGATGTGCCCACAATCAAGGTACATGCCCTTGAATGGAATCGAACCTGGGACCTTTCAGTCTGCAGGCCAACACTCTATCCACTGAGCCAAACCAGTTAGGGCAATGTACACATTTCTTTAGACACACATTTGTAGTTTTAAGATTAAAGTACCTGCACAATAGTGTAATCATGGAGAGCCACCTTATCAGATATTCTCAAATTGTCCTTTGAAATGAATAATCTTATACTCATCACTAGAGGTCCGGTGCACAAAATTTGTGCACAGGAGTGGGGTCCCCTCAGCCCAGCCTGCACCCTCTCCAATCCGGGACCACTCGGGGATGTATGACTGCCGGGTTAGACTTCTGGTTTAAACCAGCAGTCGGACATCGCTCTCACAATCCGAGACCACTGGCTCCTAACTGCTCACCTGCCTGCCTGCCTGATTGTTCCTAACTGCTCCGCTGCCAGCCTGATCACCCCTAATCAATTCTGCCTGCTGGCCGAATTGCCCCTAACTGCCCCCCCTGCTGGCCTTGTCACCCCAAACTGCTCCCCCTGCTGGCCTGGTTGCTTCCAACTTCCCCACCCCCCACCCCCACCAGCCTGGTTGCCCCATGCAGCCTACTGTTCAGTCATTTGGTCATCCCTCACTAAACCCCTGCCAGCCTTGTTGCCCCACACAGCCTGCTGTTCCGGCATCTGTCTGGTTGTTTTGGTCGTGATGGCCTCTGGCATTTTATATATTAGGATAGCAATGAATTAGAGGTCTTATTTTCACACTAAAAAAATGTTAACATCCTGATGTACATCTCTCTTGAGATTTCATTTCCCTGATAATTTTTGAGGTTGGGCTTCTTTCATACGTTTATTCCCCTCTTCTTCATTGACACGATTTCATTTATCATTTGCATGGATGTAAGCTGTTCTATATTCTACTTTATTCTCTGTCAATAGCATACTTTTAAAACAAATCCACAGTGAGCCTGTCTATCTGAGACAGACAACAGATTGCATTCTTCAAAATGCTTTATCTAGTTCTTAGCCCTTTTCTCTTTTACTCTACTTATATGATACATTTGTCAGGCTGAGAACCCTATCACTTTGCACATAACTTAATTATATTGCATCATAATTACTTTTCAATTGTAGCTCCACCTTACTGGAAAATTTTTCCTATTTCAATTGGGAAAATATGGTATTTATTTTTGTATATTCAGGAAAGAGCACTTGATAAGTGCTCAGTAAAAATCTTTAGGATGGCTTGAAAGGGTAAACTGGCAAGTAAATGAACTTAATTAAAGACTCATTAAAAAAAATGTGGTTTTGCCGAAACCGGTTTGGCTCAGTGGATAGAGCGTCGGCCTGTGGACTGAAGGGTCCCGGGTTCGATTCCGGTCAAGGGCATGTACCTGGGTTGCGCGCATATCCCCAGTAGGAGATGTGCAGGAGGCAGCTGATCGATGTTTCTCTCTCATCGATGTTTCTAACTCTCTATCTCTTTCCCTTCCTCTCTGTATAAAATCAATAAAATATATTTAAAAAAAAAAATGTGGTTTTAATACTCCTTAGTAAAATGTCCTAGAGAAGTAGTTTAAACTCTTTAAATATTTTAACTAACAAATAAATAATTCTTTTCCCCATATTTTGATTAAATTTGTTCAAAGATCTGAGCATACAATCAGTGTTGATTTAATGAGAGAATTTTTTTTCAGATAAAACCATTGAAGGCTAATATCCTGGTTACTCTGTGGGAACTTATAGGCAAACACAACTTTCATTTGGGCTATTTAAAATGCTGACATTTACTCAAAGAACAAAAATAAATCTATGCAGAATGATTGGAAAATTAAGGAAGATAACGGGTATTAGGTCATTAATGTGCTGAAACTTTGAAATGGGACAATACTAAGCCTGCATTAAAATTTGGAAGGGCATTATTTTGAGTTGAAATAGCTTTAAAATTTAGTAGAATTGATTTTTTTATTGACAAGAATTTATCAAAGTGCATCTTGATCTACTCTTTTTAGCAGCCATTAAAAGTAGTTTCTTTCTCTATAGTAAAAAAAATACTAAAATTAAATATATTAAATCTCTATTAACAGGAAATATGATCATCGATTGCTTTTTCACAACTTAGCCAGCAGAATTGTATTGATGTTTCTTTATATTTATTCATTTTGAGTGAAGTTCTCTCAGATATTCTCCGATAAAATATTTTTATTAAAAACATATATTTGTCTACCAAATTGGACTATAGTCAAGTGAGGCATAATTGGGACATGCTTTGAATTCCATTTCCAGAGTCTTAGTTAATATATGTTATCAGAAATATGTTCATTAAAAATAGTGATATTTTGCTTGGGACAGACAACTTTGTG
Organism: Myotis myotis; assembly: GCF_014108235.1. Taxonomy (NCBI): domain Eukaryota; kingdom Metazoa; phylum Chordata; class Mammalia; order Chiroptera; family Vespertilionidae; genus Myotis; species Myotis myotis. The sequence goes on from NW_023416379.1 coordinate 76,241,165, forward strand.
GCCCCGTTTTTAAATTTTTTTTTAAAGGGAACTATTAAATCTGACGTTTAAAATAAAATAGTTTTGAGATCCATACTACATTATCATTAATAGCTAAGAATTATGAGCAAGCCTTGTAAGTCCAAGTCCTCATGGGGATAGATGTCAATAAACTGTAATCGGTGTTCCCCCAGCAAAGGGAGCATCTCTGATGGAATTGCAAACAATTTTTCGTCAGGTTTATTAAATCAGTCTAACCTACTACTCTCTCGAAATAGGACTAAGTTCTAAAAAATGTCTAAAGATAGAGTGCGCAGTTGCACTCTAAATAGAGTTAGAAACTTAACTGCTTTCAAAGGAAGAATAATCTAAAAGGGTTTATGAAACTTTTTGTGATGCCAACTCTATCTAATTGGGTTGGATTTCAAAAAGTTCATGGGCAAGTTACTATATTTTAGTAAGGATCGAATTAACCATCCAATTCAGCAGCCTACTAGCCCCACTGCTTTAAGGTATCTACTTGGCATCTGTGATCATTAAAATCTTCACAGAGCTGTGAGGATAGTCAAGTACTCAGCTTAGTGTCTGATACACTAGCCGTTACTATGGCAGCCATTGTGACTATACTCTTTAATTGTTAAAAGGTGCCAAGTCTAAAACCAAGTCACTTCTTTTATAGAAGAAAGGCCCTTATATCTTTTCCATGGAAGCAGAATTGATAAGGCTATTCTACCCTAAAGAAAGATTCTTAAGTGTCATCATCCCAATTGCCATACACCAGACTCCTTTATTTTTATATCCTCTGAACAAAAGCTTGTCTTAACATCCTGTGGAATAAAATTGGATATTTTAGAGACATACTCAGCTATAAACTAAATTAATTGATTCAATAAACCTTTAGCAAAAATCTATATTCTCTCAGATAGCTCATGATAAAAAATAAAACAAGCAATATGCATAATTAAATATGATTTGCTAAGTGTTTTAAAAGAGCTATGTGCATGGTAGACAACTGCCTAAGGAGAACCAATCGGTTTAGAATTGGGTCCTGGCACCTCTCCATTGCTAAAGAAATTGGGAACGCATTCACTATTTACACTAATCTAAATTAAGAGATGTCTCTCTAGTAGAGGCCATATGCTAAGTTAGCAACCAGATTTTGTTAAATTTTTCAGACACACAGAGATCCTCAAATAGTCTTACCCAAAGACATATGTTTAAGCACATTGGAGTTTACCAACTCACATCTTAAAAAATTAAACTAGCAACTTAGAATAAATTGGTTTGACAGCTGATGAGATATTTCAAATCTTTTAAGTTTTTATATTTTTGCATAGTCTTCAAAGTGGTTGTTTATTTTCCTTCTACCCCAAATAAATTTTATCCCAGAAGTTTTGTTTGAATAATTAATACTGTAATTTATATATGCTATTTATAAAATTGAGCTCCTCTAGAATTTTTCTTTCAAACATGTGTAGCTTATGAATTAAAAGTATCTTTAAAATGCCATTTGTTGGATAGTAATGTCATTTGTTGTAAAACAGTAGTGATATAGCCTTGATTTTATCCCAAAGAATACTTGTGAGGAAAATAACAAAGAATTCAAATTATTTTTCAAGAAGAAATGTTATACTATTATTGAAAAATATTAATTACTCGAGACAATAAAGATCCATATTATATGATTTCATGGAAATATTCCCACCTTCATCTTTCCTTTCCTGAACACAAGTGCACAGTGAAAATAATAATCCATTTATTTAGAATATCAATATGTGCTCTGCAGTTTAATTTTAACTTTTTATCCACTGCTATCAAACTCAGATGATAAAAAGAAAGCTTCGTCAATAAGAGATACTTTTAACATTCTCTGAGAGCAATACGCAAATAGAGACTAAAAAATAATGTCCACATCAAAATTATTTTCTCTACAGAGTTCAGTATATTGTTGAACATATTGTAATAAGTTCTGTAGACAGCCGCAAATGCAAAGTAATCTGATTACTTTGTTCCTGCTTTATAATCACTTGTATTTCATCCTCATCTCAAGCTTGGACATGATTATTAGCAGCAGATGAAGCCAAAGACCCTGAAGCAAACATGTTAAAAGGTGATGCTTACATTTAGCGCTTCCTATAAAGCTTTAGTTTAAGACAAGCTAAAAATGCTTTCCTTCTAAACGTACATAGGAAAAAAAGATAGAATACTGAATATGCTATAAATTTCAGTTTTGATGCAGAAAATAAATTATAGAACAGAAGTACCAGAAACCTCATATCCCCTGCCAACAAAATGTACTCTTTTGAAAATTATGTGCTTCATCTAGGGGTGATTAAATCTGAAAGCAATCCAGTGATTCAATGATGGCTTAATGTCTCATGGTAAGGGATGCCTGTGTTTGAATTTGGAGAAAATCTGGCTTTTAAAAATAGTGTTATTTTTAAGCAACTCTGGTTCCTTACTAATAATTGCTATACTATATCCTATAAACATAATGTTGTTTAAAATGTCAACCATAGGTTTAATTTGACTGGGGGAGAGAATTAATTGTTGAATTAAGGCTTGAATCAATTGTTAGCTATCTCTTCAAGACATTCTACAGTATATAGATGCTAACTGATTATTATAGTGAGACTACAGCATTACCCTACACTTTAAAGGTGGCGTTCTTTGTTATATTAAATGGATCTCAAAAAAGCTTCTGTGATTTAAAATATTACATAATGCTAATACTTTCCAAAATAGATGAGCTTCTGATTATTATTGTCTTAATTTTCTCACTCAATTCAGAAATAAAACCCTGCGATTTAAACATCATAGGATGAGTTCTATTGTATAAACCAGCAATTTTCAACCTTTTTTCATCTCACTGCACACATAAAGTAATTACTAAAATTCTGTGGCACACCAATAAATACATTTTGGCCCATCTGACAAAAAAAAAAAAGGTATCATTTTGATCTGTTCACACTGGATGGCTATTGTTGTGTTGGCTGTTATTATATTTGACAATCTAAGGGAAAAGAGGTCAGTGCCCCTGACAACATAGTAAGGTATTGCATGTTTTAAAAATTCTTATGACATGCCACTTGAAAATTGCTGGTATAAACAGATAGGTAAAAAGGTCTAAATTACCAGATTTATTTTTTTTTTAACTACAACTATGAAAAGAGCAACACAATAGTATTCGAGAAATATTAGTGGAAATGGAAATAAGCTCTCATAAAATCTTGTGATAATACTTTTGCTATTTAAAAATTCTTACAAAGTAAAGTTTCTTATTGAGGAACATGTACTATGGAAAAGCCAGAAAAAATATGTGGAATTATACAAAGGCTCTAAAGCAAAAACAAACATCGAATCATATCATGAGATCTTTGAGCAATTCATGGTCCAAAAATATTTATGATCCAAAAATAATTTATCTTAGCCAAGAGATAATTACCCACATTATTGCTTGTATAATAATCAATCCTCTCTAGAATAATATTTTAAATTAGGCATCATGACATTTACATTTTGGTGTACAAACAACAAAAATAATAATTTTCCTAAAAAATATGTTTTATTCAAAATTGAAAACACAAAAACTCTCCCATATGAAGTTGTATTAGATTAAATATATAGTGATACCACCATACACATTGATGAAATAGATCTGTGATAAAATTAGAAATTAAGTTAATGGTTCTTCACTTTTAATGACTAAGAGATTATAATGCCTAAAATCCATTTAATTGGAAGAGAGCTGGCAGACAGAAATTTTGGAATGAATAATGCCATCCAACTTTATCTTACAAAAATTTTTCAAGAAGTAACTGTTGTTTTTCTAAATAAAATATTCATATAGTAGAAGCACTTGGGTACAGGAAATACGACAGGTTAGGTGAGACAATTATGATGAAAGGATACCATGACACAATAGGTCCCTATTCTCCCCCCTGCCTGGCGGCTTTAGGGGGAGAGTTCTTCCCATTTCTGCAAAGGCAGGCACTAATGATCAGATTTCAGAAATGTCCATCTGAAATGGGCAGAGGGTCTGTGCTGAGGGAACGCTGCTACTCTGATTCAACGTAACAATAGGCCATTGGAATAAGGGGCAATTGGTGCACCTCTTGCATTCTTCTGAAGCCTCCTGAAATCAGAGCTTTAGGACCATTATGTATTGAGTTATAAAAGGTAGAAATTTAGAAGAGAAGTTAGAAAAAAGCTTCCAATCTCCCTGAAGCCCAGTGACACCCCCAACCCTCAGTTCAAAGCTTATAGATACATATAGTAGAGCCTCAACTACATGTGTATAATTTGGAATTAGTTATCAGAGATATAAAATATAAGAAATCTTCCCACTAATGCTCACCTACATGCTACTTAGCATTTCCCACTAACAATTCCTACTTTTCAAACAAGAGATCATGCAAAGGATTTTATTCCTCAGATTATGCTAAAATAACAAAAATGCAGATTCATAAACCTGTGGTCAAAATACTACCTGGTTGGCAAACATTAACATTATACAAATGATAATAACAGTATTTGAAATACTAATTACACTGGGGGGGGGGGCATAAATGAGTTTAATGCACAAAGAGATAAATTGCCTAAATAAATATCAGCAAAATAACATATGAAATGAACAATTTCATAGATTTTATAATTGATTCCACTTTGATTCTGATATGATCCTCCATTTGGCCTTCATTTGAGCATCTGCAATGTGCTTATTGAACCAGAGGCTGTAATTGAAGTTACCTACTGAAGTAGAATCCTATAATTTTATAATTAGTAACTGAATAGCAAAGCAAAAGTGCCCTCAAGTCATGCAAAAGCATGGGTCATTGGAAGTGATCTCAATCTTCCCTCTCATTTGTGGGGGTAGGATCAGTAGCCAGCAGGAATGTATAAAGAGGTTTAGCCCATGATGGGTTCTAAGGAGCTAACCTGGACACTCAGCTAACTATACTGTGGAAGCCACTTCAAGTCACCAAGTTTTGACCAAGCTGTCCAGTTTCACATGTAACCCCATTTTGCCTGTACTCTTTTGATCAATGCCAATAGAGGTGGAAGCTCTTGAATGTAACAACAATCTAAAATTCCAAAGGACAGGATCTATCCAAATCTAAATGAAGTTTCCAGGGCTACTTGACATTGGACTGGACATTCCAGGCTCATATCTAGCCTCTAGTGATAAATTGATGATGTCTTCAATTTTATTCACCAAGATGTTTTCTTCACATCATCCTAAGCTGAGAGAATTTTATTTTAGTACAGACAGAACTTTAAAACAGAAATTTTAGAAAACATAACAAAAGTTACATTATAAACATAAAATTTACTCTGCTTTTGAGCCAACACTGACCTTCTGTTCCAAAAGCAATGTGTTGGTAGGGATTGCTGCAAAAGCCTTGTAGCTTGAACTGGTCTTGTATTGCTAGAACGGGTAACCAGAAAGCAAGAGTGGAGATGAAAAGAGGGAAGAACATGACATAATTTTAGAGTAGTTCTACCAGGTTAAATGACAAGTTACCAAAGAAAACAGTTATTATGCTTGACCAACGTGTTTTTGACAGAAAAAAAAATTAGCTTCCATGTTAATATTTCATTAGAATGAGAAGCAAAGAACTATCACAGCAGTAAAATATCAGCCTAAGGATAATGGCAATTATATGATATATATCTTCAGAATTAAAAAGTACCACTCTTTAGAAAGTTATATATAAACTAGAGGCCCAGTGCATGAATTTGTGCACGGGTGGGGTCCGGCCAGCCTGCCCCTATCAGCCAGGATGGCAGTAGGGGGGATGTGAGAGGTTGCTGGCCTGCCCTGTTCCCGATCAGGGTGGAGGGGCCAATCAGGAATGGGGCCGGCTGGAGGGAGGGGTTGCAGGCGGTTGGTAGGCCAGTCCCATCCCCTGGTCAAATTCCTGGTTGAACTCCCAGTCAAGGGGACAATTTGCATTTAGCCTTTTGTTATATAGGATTTCTCATTAGCAGCATTTCATCATAGGAGTGCTATTCTTTCAATGTGAGCGTTGTTTTTTATTTATTTTTGGTTGTTGTTGTTTTGATTCTCAAAGAAAATTATTTTTTATAGTGCCATAATTAAGAAATATCATGCCAATAAATTATATTGAACTTATGATACATTCTCTTACATCATTTATAAAAATAAAGAAAAGAATACATAAAATTTAGTAGCAGTTTAATAAGCAGCATATTTTGAATAGAAGTGATTTCATCAATTTAACTCTAAACTGGAAAAAATAGAAAGCTCTTGATCTTAAATTTATTTTTTAGACCTTATCATCTCCTGTATTTTCTAATATAGTAATGTTAATGAATCAAATGATAAAATGTCCTGAGTTTTAATTACAACTCAGTGTAATATAGTTTCGTTTTGTGTAGTATTTGGGGGAGAAGGCTGAACATGAGGAAGTTGTAGAAATCAGGATAATATGCATAATCAAAAGCCCAGCTTTGATACCGCTCTGGGTTCCAAGCTGCTTAACTAAGTTCAAGGCTCCTATCATTTCAGAAGCCCCTGCCTCAGGCAGCTTCCCCAGGGACTCAGAGACAAGGAGAAATCTGCACACAGCTCCACATTGCCTCAGTCCACTAAAAAGCATACTAAACGGTCTACAGAGGAAGACGGGGCAATCAAGTCAAATAAATCATTGAGTTTTATGGATATAACTGAAATAAGCTTCATTAAACTGGTGCAATGAAGGTAAGAGAAATCAAAATTCCAGACCTAAAAGAAGCCTCAGGTCCCTTTTAAGCCCTAAGTCTCTATATTCACTCTGAACTGCTATGGCCTCCAGACAATACCTTATTTGGATAAAAACAAAATGAAATGTCATCTCTTCATGGGAATAAGAACTGACACTTATTACTGGGAAAATTATATATATTGCATCATTTAATTTTCCAGAAGCCGTGTAACTAAAGAGTCATTAGGAAAAAGAGACATGGCGAGGTCAGGTGTAGTCTAGTCTAAGACTAACCAGCCCATAAAAAGTAGAAACAGGTTTGACATCCAGGCTTGCCTGGATCCAATAGCCATCCTTTCTCTATAAGATCATATATTCTTCCAAAGAATATCTAAAGACAAATAATATGAAATAAAATATATCATTAATACTCCATGATGATTTTATTGTATTTAATTGCAATAATAGCTGCAATAATAATAGCTAGCAATCACTATGAGCCAGGTATCATTCTAAAGCTTTTTGGGTATTACCTCATTTTATTATTACAGCAAACCTGTTAGGCAGATACTATATTAAATCCATTTGATATATGGAAACTAAAGTGCAGGGATGTTAAGTAACTTATGTAAGGTCGCTAGCTAGTAAGTCATAGCTGGGATCTGGATGCAGACACGCCACCTCAACAACAGGGCACTCATCTACCATATTCCCTTGCCTATCATTTCAGGAAGCATAATCATTTATGACATTTGTCCTCCTGTCTTCAACTGCTCTAAAGATTATAGCTGGAGAAACCTGTACAGAGAGGTATCTTGTTAATGCATATATTATGCCACAGAATCTTAGAATCAGAAATGATGTTGAAGGCTATCTAGTTTAACGCCCCCATCCAAGACAAAAATCTCTCTGATCCTCTGTTCTGCCACCACATGAAGAACTGCCTACCTCCAAGACAACAAATTTAGCATAATTGTTAGAATTGGTGCAAAATTCCTTATATTGATCCAAAATACAATACAACCATTCCATTGTTCCTATTTCTCTCCCCTTCTAATCATGTGCATTCTAAGAGCTCTCTTCAGCATGATAGTTATACTGCTATTTCTATCAACCCCTCCTTACCAATCCTTAACTGATGAATTTCACTATTCTCATCATTTTGCTCTGTTGATATTTCTTTAAATTTTGAAAAGTTATGTGTTTAACTAGATGTATTTTTTAACACAAAGTAGAATATAATCATCACCTCTATGATTTGACAATAAAGTCAACTAATACAATGAAGATTTTAATAATTAGAACTGTCTCCTTGTTTTTGGTGGCGAGTTTAGAATATACAGGAGAGTGAAGTTGGAGTTAGTTCATATTGTTGGATCATAGGAAGCATGGGAGGAGAAGACCATATGAAGACAAAGGCAGAGATGGGAGTTATGCAGCCAGAAGCCAAAGGAAGCCGGGAGCCCCAGAAGCTGGAAGAGGCAAAGACAGGAGACTGGAGAGAGTGCAGCCCTGCTGACACCCTGACTTTGGACTTCTGGCTCCCAGAACTTCACAGTGGCCTAAAATCTCTAATCCTTTTATTTTTTTAAAGCATTTGTTGAAATCAAACTCCATTCTGTAGATATGCTTTTTCTCTAGATCCAAAAATAGTACTTTAGACATTGTCTCTATCCAATTTCATCTGACTAGATTTGGGTTGTCACTGTAAACAATGAAGATAAAAATTTTCATATTATTTCATGAACCGTCCGTCTGCCTAGGCACGTCATTTGTATTTTCATTCAAGTCATATGCCAGTGATAAAGAGCTCTTGCCTACCGGGTTCTGCCATCAATCAATCCTATAAATAGATTTGGATATAGCAGTTCAATTCATAAACTCATTCAACAAAATATTATTGTGTATTTTGTGATATGCATTGCTCTAAGTACAGTGAACAAAACATACAAAGCCTAGAGCTTGCATCCTCATGAATAGAGACAAGCCATAAACAAATAAGAAAGCAAAGGAAATGTTTTAGAAAAACAAATAATAGGCAGAAATGTGAAGTAAGTTAATGGATTAGAGAGTGACCATGAGGATGCTTTGGATTGAGGACTTGGAATAAATGGGAGTTCACAGAAACAAGTCATTACACTCACATATCTCTTTTTGTTCTTGATATAGTGGGAGATATCACAAAAGCTAGAACTTGGAGGACATTCAATAAATAAAGGTCTGTTGCTTGAAAAAAATGTCTGACTTCCAGTTATAACTGTTGTTGTAAACATTCACAAACTAAGACTACAGGTTATAACTTTCAGAAATTATCTTCCATTTTTTTGAAAAATGGAACATATGGCTCGCCTTTTTTCCCTGGTAAATCTCTTATTTCCCATCAGTTACAATAGTTTTGCAATAGAAGTAGAAATGTCATTTGTTTTCAGACACAATTTATCTAGACCAGGAAATATGAACTTATTCAGAACTAGGCAATCTTTCTAGTTCCTCATCTATCTTAGGCTTTATGCATCTCTAAGACATCTATAGCTTTCTCTTTTCAGTCTGAAAATCATTCTTGTTGCCATAAGAGATAAGTTTTAGGTTCATTGTATTTACTCTGGGTTCTGTTAACAACATTCTAATTTGGACATATTTCTTCCTCAGCATTCTAAGGCTTCCAGGTATTAAGCCAAATTCATTTCTTTCCCTTCCTTTGTTTAAAATTAGAAATCACTCTAGTCAAGGTAATTATAACTTGAATAATAGACTGTCATATTACAGGTTGGAATCACCTTCAGCGAATCACAGAAGGTAGACTTGACCAGCCTGACCCTGAATCTAGCAAAAAATGTAATGATACTTATTGTATCCCTCCAATTTGTCATCTATGCTTTTAGTCAACATCCAGTAAATATGTCTTAAATATCCACTACATGACAGGTACACTGCAAAGTTTAGGTTTAGAAAAGGAAATGGAGTTTTAGGACATAAGTGTATCAGAACTAATCCTATTTATAGGCAATCCTAGATATTACAACATAAATCCTGGGTGTGAGGATGGGGATAGCAAGAGCATATCCTTCTCCTTCAGAAAATATTCCCCAGCCCTGTCCTATCCCCTGTTGCCTAAATTTCCACACCAGGCTCTAGTAATAAAGACCCAGGAGATCTCAAAGTGAACTATATTAGCTGCCTGAAGAATCAGAGATTTGAACTCATGATTACACTTTAAGTAAAGGTGACTAGCAGAACCTCAGATTACATAAATGACAAAAGAGAACTCTAGTGAAGAGAGTGCCTTTCATTATGGCCACTTCTCTTGCCAGAAGCATCGAAGCATATATACTTCCTGCTCTTCAGTGACATGCTTGCACTGCCTGAGTCAGAATTTCCCTAAGAGGAAAGCTCAACTGAGGTCCTGATCCAATTCACAGAAGTGATTGCCAGACACCTGCCTTACATCTGGATCACTGGCAGAGCACAATCTCTATAATGATTTTTATACCTGAAGTGGAAGAGTAGGAGAGGAAGATGACAGTGGCAGCTACTAAGAAAACTTCCTAGACTTTTTTTCCCAGGGGCCCTCTCCATGGCTGGAAGCTTCTAGCTCTCTAAATGTGTAATACTTATTTCATTGTATTATAATATTTTTGCCATCCCTATTACCCTGTAACATCTTTTAGGGGAGAATTTCATATTATTTCCAACACCTAATATCATCCTGGCAAGAACAGATACTCAGCAAATATTTGTTTGAAAATTTTGCCAATTCAGAGGACATAAAAACCCAAAATTTTAGTTCCTCATCTTCAGGCCAAGCCTTAGATGTTGGAGACTCTCTTTCCCTATTCAAGCATGCCTTAAAGACATTTCCAATGCGTTAAGTTCCTAAAGGCATCTTCCTTCAATGATCTGAACTTTCAGGTTTGAACTCATGACCTTGAATCTTTGTTGTTTTTTTAAGTAAATTGTGCTGCTATAAACATAGGGGTGCATATATCCTTTCTGATTGGTGTTTCTAGTTTCTTGGGATATATTTCTAAGTATGCTCTTTGAGTTAAACTGCACAAGCGTCTCTCAATTAAAATGCAAATATTCCCCAAGGGGTTAAAAAAAAAAAAGGTTTGTCAATCCCTGACATTGTAAATCATTGCTAAGATGAATCCAGAAAACCTAGCTGGAGAGAAGCAAAGAAAATGGACACAGCTTTGGTTACTATAGAGATGGACGTGACAGATAGCAGGGATGGGAGAATCATGAATCTAGAATCCCCTGAAAGATGCCAAGAACTTTGTGGAAGAGGTAGAGTAAAAGACAAAAAGGAAACAAGAAGGTACGTATGTGTAGTTTAGCTATTTTACTATTTCACCTATGACTAGCTTTAATGATTGCTGAATGTTTTTCTACCTACAAAATATATACAGAAGTATTATCTTTGTCTTCACTGCTGTAATCTCCCAGAGCCACCATCACTTCCTAGATTGTTGCAATAGCCTCTTTTTGTTGTTGTTAATCCTCACCTAACCACTTAGCAACACTGGCCAGGGCTGCAATAGCCTCTTAAGGTCTCCTTACTTCCTCTTTCGCTCTCTTAGAGTCTGTTCTTCACACACAGCCAGATAGATAAGATTGTTTCAACCTTCCCCCACACACGCCAATTGCTTCCTGTTTTACTCAAATTAAAAATCAAAGACTTAGAAGTGGCCTGCCGGATCTCACAGGCCTACAATAGCTCACAGTTACATCTCCTTCTGACAACCTCAAGTTCCTTCACTCACTCCACTCTGGCCACACTGGTTCCCCTGTTCTTTGTATCTGCCAAACACTCTCTGGCCTCAGGGCTTTTTCCTGACTATCCTCTCCTATGAGCAACACCTCCTTGCATGTCACCTTCTGAAAGAAACCTATCTTGACCACCCAATTTAATTTGTGACACCATCCCTTACCCTGCTATACTTTTTCATTACCATATATATGACCTTTTAACACACAAGAAAATGTACTTATTTGGGAAATGGGGGTTATTATTGATTATTTCTGTGCCATCACAGAATATAAACTTTCTATGAGCTATTTTATTTGTGGCAATATAGCCTTACAACTTTGAAAAGTGCCTTGCACATATCCTTACACATGATAAGCACTCAGTACATATTTATTGAATGAATGAGTGGTTTGTTTGAACCCTCATTAAGTATTTTAGCTCATGGAGGTATATTTCATATTGCTCATTTCCCAGATTATATACGGATTAGCAGAAATGGAGAAAATTACATAGAGACTGTTGCCACCAAGTTTCCAATATGATATATTTGGGAATGTTTTGATGCCTTAAAGAAAAGAGAGTTTATTTAAAGGACACATATGTAATACCTTAATCAATAAAGAAAAAGATTAAAAAAGAAGAAAAATATGATGTTGAAGATCCTAAAAAAAAAAAAAAATACCACCTCAAGTTCATAAAATATCAAAAAGCTCTCAACTAATTCCTTAAATATACTATGTTTCCAAATAACTTTAAGGCCAACACAGGCACACCATCATCTTGGGTGAGTGCATGGAACATCATGACTCACTAGGAGAAATTTTAAACTATTTCATAAATAAATGCGAAATATATTAGAACCTGAATACAACTCCATGGATTAATTTTGTGATATTTAGACTTTCCTAAGGGATTAAAAATATCTCAGACAACATGGATGTTGATCAAAGAGTAGCCTGAACAACATCCTGGAAAATGTCCATCCTGTCTACAGCCATGCTCATATTGTGAAATGTTATTCTTAACTATATCTGATATTAAAATATGTCAACTGTATCAAACTAATGCACACAGATTCAGAACCTTAAGATTCAATCTACGAAAAAGAAACATTACACATACTTTGTACCTGAATTTAGCTCAGCCTGCTCTACTGTTCCATTTTATTTTCATATCAAAGGCCAGTAGGGCCCAGACTTTGAACTAATGTCATTCAAGTATTCATGTTTTAATATGATGGCCATTTGTATTCCAGGACCTCTTTCCTTTTGGGATCTGGCACTAAGTGAAACTGATCTATATCTGAAGCTCTTTAATTTCAAAGATAGCCCTGTGCTCAGATTAGCAGAACAGAAGAAGGAGCAAGACAAGAAACACTCCATAAAGGCATGAATTCTTTGATATCCCAAAGCTTTTGTCTATTTTCTTCTATCAATCTATAAAATAATCTTAGCAATTTAATAAAGACTAGTCAAAGATCAAAAAGAAACTGGGATAAGATTTACCTATTCCAGAATCCATTTTAATGAATTTTTATATTCAGGTTACAATTTCTGCAAAAATAGCTTGCAATAAAAAAAAAATATATGCAGGCTGATTTTTTTTACCTGGAGAGATAATAGCAAGAACAAGGAAGAAATAAATAGACAAAGAACAGCATGTCTCAGAGAGTGATTCTTTTTGCAGAAGTTATCACAAGTTTTACCCATTATAAGAAATATTTTTCTGTTTAAAGGATCAGGTAAAAATAGATAAATTATAATTTCTCGATATTTTTATATTTTAATTAACATCAAATTTATTGTGCATTTCTAGAAGCTTAGTTTTTAGCTTGGAAATGAAGAAAATAAAACAAAATAGAGGGCAAATGCTGAAAGTTCTTTAATATTGGGAGCAGTTAATGAGCTGTGGAAAAACAGGTCTTTAACAAACTTGATTTTAGAACCAAAAAAAGACTTGGGCCCTCACCGGTTTGGCTCAGTGGATAGAGCGTCGGCCTGAGGACTGAAGGGTCCCAGGTTCAATTCCGGTCAAGGGCATGTACCTTGGTTGTGGGCACATCCCCAGTAGGGGGTGTGCAGGAGGCAGCTGATCGATGTTTCTCTCTCATCGATGTTTCTAACTCTCTATCCCTCTCCCTTCTTCTCTGTAAAAAATAAATAAAATATATTTTTTTAATAAAAGGACTTGGCTTTAGCAAAAGCCCCTCTGGGCCAAGCCTCTCCCAGGTCTCTCCAAAAACAGGACAAAACATGAACGAAGCAAAGTGACCACAAACAGAAACACTTGGAAGAAGCCTCCGGAGCACAGTCATTTCCCACAAAGGTGAGGAATGATTTAGGCGCATGGCCATAGGGTTCAGGCAATACTTGTTAATAAATTCAGGAAATGGTAATGTTTACATCACCAAGCTTTTGTAATATAGCACAAATAAATTTCATGATACCATATGCATTAAGAAGATAATCACTAGGTCATTTTACCTCAAATATATAAGATTTTCAATTTAGAATGATAAAAATGTTAGATTTTTCTCTATCCCATTTGCTTTGAAAGTTTAAAATGTAAGGACTTAATAATTTCTAATAATACATTTTTAAATGGCTCAAATATTATATAAATTGATCATTCTTATCATTATTCTATAACAATGATTTCCTTCATGAGAATTATTAAATAAAGCTAAAATAATAATTGATTTTTTTGTTTTACAGCAATAAAATATAATAAATTGTTCACTGAACTTCAGTTTCTTGGTGTATAAAATGGAGAAAATAATATTACCAATCTCATGGTCATAAAATTAACTGACATTGTCCCTTTTAATTAATTTTTAGCTATTTTGAATAACTACTAGGATATATCTTGATTCACAGAAAGCATTTGATATCTGTTACTATAATCATCATTACTATTATCATCACTATTCAATGATAAGCCAATCTTCTTATGTCTCCACATACATTTCCCTGGAATCAACTTCTGTACATTTGCCCGGTTATTTACCCTTTCTGAAATATCAACTCCTTTCTCTTCATTAAGATAAATACTAAATATTTCAACTGGCCTGACTCTCACAATATTTCTATTATATCAAATTCAGTGCACAATTATATGTAATTGATTTATGCTATGTTAACATTTCCTTTTACTTGTTTTCCAGCATTACTGTAGATTTAATAACTCTAGATAGCTTCTCCACATTATGTATATGTATTTTTGAATGAAAAATTTTAAGACAAAAAAAATGCTCTCTTACTTTCCTTAAATACACACACAGAAGCACATACATATATACACACATCTCAAAAAAAATCTAGTATAGAGGTAGGCACAGAGTGAGTGTTTAATGCATGCATGCTTTTTAAGTTAAACTACATAATTAGTAAGAGCATGTGAGTTGTTTTATCTTTCCTATCCTAACTTCATCCTTCAAACAGATTTGGACACAGTCTCCATGGAAGTTGGAAAGAGTAAAACTGTGTTCCTTCAATACACTGAACTGAAAATTTGAATTCCCTCTTAATACAAGCACTTCCATAATTTTATTTTATTTACATAGCAATGACCAAGTTCTGAGTATATAATATGCACATTCTAAATTATTTGAGAATAGCTGGGAAGCTGGCATGTTCTATAGCAGTGTTGCCTTCTTCCAAAAGAAATGAGCTCTATGGATCACTCCTTCAAATATTTCTCTTCTCATATTAAAACAAATGCCAGTTTCACCTCTCTCCTCAGTGGGTTGCTTTGGAGCACTCAAAAGTCAATATTTCTTCTTTCTTAATTCTATTTCTTTATACCCAACCTATGTTCTCTGTATTTCAAATTACTAAGTTTTTTGTGTTTATTATAAATCAAATCATTTTCACATATAAAGGAAATTTCTATTCCCTTTTGCCCTATGTGGATATAGCTAAATGCATATTGATTTAGCTTGAGATATGAAGAGCAATAATAAAATCAACCATGTAGAAGGGGAAAAATTAATAATTATAAATGAATGATGGCAAGGGAAATAGAAAGTTTTTAAATTGGCTTGGCCTAGAATATGGGCCTAGATCTAAGATAATATTCCTTTTTACACTGATCTTATCTATAATTCTCTCAGTACAGGATATTTTTATGGATAATTGATTCCATGTTATTAAATAGTTAGACATGTATCATATCACCAAATCTCTACTAGCTGCTTTAAATTCCAGCTCTTGAATCAATAATATAACCCATATTATGCCTAAAACAACAAAAATATAAGAATTTATCATAACAGGAGGATATACAAAATCAGAATTTCACAGAAACATGCACAACTTTAGACAGATTATAATTCAACTCCATGTTCAAATATACCAAATCCTAGCCACACCCCAACCCCACACTTGCACTTTCTCATAGGAATAGAATGAATGTCATAATCACTGATTTAACCCCCTCTGCAAAAAAATAAAATCTTCTTCCATATTTCAAAATAAGCATGCACCGTGCAGCATGCAAAAAATACCTTGGGTTTCTTATTCTCAGGGTCTGTTGGCATGGAAAATGCACAAGGTGAAATCAGCTCCTTGGTTCTTGTTAGAGAGGTGGAAGGTGATGGGGTTGAAACAGATGACCTGTGGTCAGATACTGAGCTTTCCGATCTCCCAAATCTTGAAGGTGAGGTGCCACTGCCACAATTTGGGTGCAGTGCGGAAGGACTGAGCTGGGGTGCCTGAGTGGGAAGATTAGCGTGAGGGGGCGGGGAGGACCCCAATTTGGGAAGAGAGGCAGAGCTAGCACTGGAGACAGGTGGTAAAGTAGCAGCAGAAGGATTCTGCCCTTGGCCAGACAGCTGTGGTGATGCTCTCTGGGATCTGTGTAGCAGGTCTGAAAGAACTGGGGAAGGATGGAAACTTTTCTCTGGAGAGGAGAGTGTGGCTCTTTGGTTAGTGGGAAATGCAGACGGTAACATAGAGGAGGCTGATGCAGAAGGATATGTGTAAATATCCCTGGGCTTTTCTGGACCCTTGAGGTCAGCATCCCTTCTGCTCTTCCAAGAAAAAGGATAAAATCTTTGTGAAGCAGGAGGAAGACCTACAGGACTCGATGTTGTTTGCAGCAGGGAGGGGATTGAATTACTCTTTAAAGAAGTGGGTGATGGTGTCTTCTCTACATTCAAAGAAGCAAGGCTACTGTTTTCATGTTTTGTGGGAGAAAGGGGGTGTGCCTGAGGAAGGGCAGCAGATTGGGTGAACAGAGGTAAGTGAAAGGATGGCTGGCTAAATTCAGAATCCTGGTGTTCCCTTTGCCCAGGAGACCTGGGGCTCAGCGAGCAACTGGAGAGAGATTTTTTAGGTGTGGATGGGGCTTGCTTTGCTTTTTGATCAAGTGTGAGTGTGGACGAAGCCAGGGAGTTGAGAGAGAAAGTGGGACAGGATGCAGGGGACAAGGGTCTCTGGTGAGAAGGGTTGGACTTGAGGATGGCAGTGAGAAGAGAAAGCCGGGAGGGCACCAGGGATTTCACCCCTGACCTTGAGAGATTTCCACTGGAAGACATTGGGCTACAGAGAGTGGAGGAAGAGCCATGGAGAGAGGAAGTAAATGGTTTGGGACTTGGAGAGAGTGAATGCAGGACAATACGGACTGGTAGGTACGAGGCTGAATTCGACTTCAGAGAGGCACTGGAGGACGGCGGAGGAGAAGAGGGTCGCAGGCTTTCTCCGGGGCCAAGGACATGTGAGGCTGACGCTGTCTTCCTCAGAGCTTCCAATGGCCGTCCAGGTTTTTGATCTGCTTCACTGGGACTGGACAAATTTGAACCTGATAGCTGCGTGGAATGGGGAGACTGAAACGTCCAGGAGGTGCTTTTTGATGCCAAAAAGGGTGACGAGTGAGTGGAAGTTTGAAAATACGAAGCTGTTTCTTCCACCCAGGCCCCACCGGCGTCCAGCCTCCTGGTGTGGAACTCCTCTAGGGCAGAGGCCCCGCCGAGCTGAGCGGGGTCGGGTGGTGCTTTCTGATTAGTTGGAGAAACAAAGGAGAAAGCAGGTGGTTTACAGGCAAGCTGCTCAGAGGTAGTGGGAGAAGAAGTTGACTGGAGGAGAGAGAAACAGACAGATTGTAATAGGACATTATGTGTGAAACTATCAAAATAGGCTTAGCACTTGTGTGTTTATGCAAACAGTCCTAATAGTTTACATGAAAAGAGGCACCCTAAACCTCCATAAAAATGGAAAAAATTGTGTTTTGCCCAAGAGGCACTGTTTTGAATTTGAAAAAGGATATTAAAAAAAACTTGAAGTATTATATACAATAGCTCATTTGTTCCCCGGAATGAGCATCAATATTAAATTACATTTGCATATTTCCATTTAGAAATTACTCATTGACAGAATCTAAAAGAGTTATCTGAATTTGGAATTGTGTGATTTGAAAAGATTTAAATCACCATCAATGTAAATTTCAAAATTCCCTCGGAAAATGAAATAGATTTTCTTTCATTGTAAAAATATAAACCATCATATAATAATAATGACTACAGTCCTTAAAAAATTTAACGTACTTCAAAGTTTGAAATTCTAAAAATCTAGACTACTGTTACATGTTGTGAACCTAAAAAGAAATGCCCAGAATTCAAAAGATGCAGCACCCAATATCAATATACAATGGTAAACAATGAGAGAGTGAAAGCAAAGTCCAAAACAGAGAGGGGATTTTAGCTTACAAAAATACTTTCCCTAATTACTTGCCAGGGTAAACACATAACAAAGAATTTGGTTGTTTGTTACTGAAAGAGACAAATATTCTTTCATATCAAAGGAATCCAGAGTACTTTATAAATGTAATCTACCTTACACAGTGCAACTAACTCATCAACTCCACACAAAATAAACAGACAATAAAGAAATAATGTATCCTTGTCAAGCTAGGCTAGGATGAGCCTGTGGAATAACAGGGTATATGTATTCCTGTGCTCTATTTTTAAGACAAATACTGAAATTATAAGTGAGTCTAAAGTCAAATCTTTTAAACAGAGGTTTTCTTTCAAAATTATTGATTCGATTCTATCAATTCATAAGAGAAACTACTTGTCTCTAACCAAGAATTTGGGGAAATAATGAATATTTATTAAGTGATTTTATATGTATATATTTTTTGCATTACATAGCAGGAAAATGTATGACCATAATACTTAAATTTAATAAAAGATTGATTTAAAAATTCAGTAAAAGATACTTCTTGGTTTTGCTTAAGGTGTCCATGTTAAGGTTTCCATCAGTTCTAATGTAAAGATTTTCATATCATATAGTTTTGAGTTCTGAAAAACATTTAAAACTAATAAATTCAAACAACTCACCCCAGACTTTCCAGTTTCTGAGCAAACATACACAAAATATTAATTTCTTTTTATATGTAAGCCACATATGTATTTTCAACACAAAATTCTTGCCACAATAAATAATATTTGAGTACATTGGCATAACCCAGAATATCCATAAATACGGGATAATTGAAATCAAGCAGAGAAATTGAGAAAGAAAGCTTAGACATTCCCCTCATGTAAGTTTTACTTAGAAACAATTCTACTTAGTCAGTGGTTGTAGAACTGTTTCATGCGATTAATCATAAATGAAAGTCTTCTCTTATTGTTTCCAATGATGGTCTCCTCACAGAAGGAATGAAAACATTTCAAGACCTGGTAGGATGCCTTTCATGTTGTGCCACAGCTTTTAGTAAAGAATTTTATAAATTAGTAATAAAACCCCCAAAATCCCATTATCTTTTCAGTCATGTTTCCAAATAACTTCAATTTATATGACAAACTCATTAATTTATACTGATTATTCATCAAAATGTCATGATAAAATCATAGGGCCATAATTTTGAGGATCTCATTCAGAGGAAAATATTGTTCCAACAAACTTTTTCAAGAGTATGGATTCTAATTACCAAATTTTCTACTACATGAAGTCATATTTTAGCTAATATAAGTAACTCAAAGTTTTGTTGTACTTTTTAATAGTTGATTATGAAGAACTTCTAAGAGAAAAACTCTGAAAAATCTAAGAATGTTTATTGTTTATATTAATCTACATATTTTTATATTTTTACATCCTGTATATTAATAAGTATTTATAATATATTCATTTCTAATTTTTAAATATACTCTGATGTTATTCTAATTTATCCTAATATAAAAATGTGGCACCATGGTTCTTTAAAATTCCAAGGAGTGAAGAATGGATTTTTTAATGAAAAATACTCATCGTCCTGAGTTCCTCTCATCAATAAGTTTTTTAAAAGAGGAGCTAAAGACATGAATGATTTTATGCAGAAAGAATGGATACCTGTCAAATGCTCAGTGAGTTGCCCAGGCTTTACTTTACCTCTTCCCTTTAAATCCCTTATTTCTCTATTGATGTCTATAAATTATTTCCATCCTTTCATTCTCTCTCATTAATAACTCCTCCTGCTGTTTGTTACTAGGTTTGTTACTGTTACTCTAATTTCTTCTCCCTCAAACTTGTTCTCCTTCTTCTCCACTATTTATTTCTAACCTGATCTTTGTTGAGTCCTTTGCTTCAAACATCTCTCAGAGCTACCCCGGACTATGTACTCCAATCACAAACCCTTCTCCAATTACTTGAGCCCCCTTACCACACACCTCCTCCAAAGTCGTTCTCAAAACTCTCTTTTACTAGAAAGACTATCCTGAACCCTGGAATACATTCACATAATCCTAGTAACACAGGATACTTGCAATGTTCTGCTGTCATCAGCTTTCCCTCCTGTTCTGAAAAACAGATCTTCCAAAAAGTCAACACTCACCATCAACCCTTTTCCCACCATTCTCTCACTGTGCTCAACAACTTAGATTTCTTTTCTCCAGGGAAAACTGAGATTACCAGGAAAATCCAATTTTCTTGATCTACCCTCATTTTTTTTTATTCTAGAAAAATTATGACTTTTCACTTTTTAAAGGTTAATTTTCTCTATGTACTCTGAGTCACAGAAATTCCTGTCTTAGGGATCACATTTCATCAGTTATCCTCCTAGGCTATGTATTCACCCTTTTTGTTTTTTTACTAGCTCTCTCATCTTAACATAAATATAAAGCAGAATTTTTCTAATATTTAAAAACATCATACTAAATATCATCTAGACTATAAAAATTTTCACCATTCTCTAGTCTGTTCATTAAAAAGGCAAAGTACTTTTGTTTGCCCTGTTAGCTCAACTGGCCATATAATTTGTTTTGGCCAGTAGATCATTAGCACATGTGATATAAGAAGCAGTGGTTAAAAAAGCAGTGTGCATTGGAGCTTACCGGCTTGCTGAGAGCAGAACATTGCCATAATGTGAATGAGTCCCGCTAGCCTGCTGGAAAATACATGCCACATCTCAACTAACAAGCCACCAGACAGCTAAACATCTACCAACCAATCCAGAAGCTGACTGCAGACACGTGAGTGAACCACAACGAAGATCCAATCCTGTGGAGCCACCTGGCTGAAGCTTGCCAAATTGTTCACTGGGAGATTTCTGAGCTAAATAGAAGGTTGTTGTTAATTAACACTAAATTTTGGCATGGTTTGTTAAGTAATAAAAGCTAATTAGAAATGTATGTATATACGTACACTAAGATCTTTGTGGATCCTGTCTTTCCCATAGTTATAGGTCCATGTTGTTCTCTTGACAATTACATCTTTACCATACAGTCACTGTATTGATTTCCTTTTCATGGCAAACACACCCTAAAGTGACTTCCCAGAATCCCACTCTGGTATAATCCCCTCCTCGAGTATGGGTGGAAGTTGTCACTAATTAATAGAACCTGGCAAAGGGAAAGGAATTTTGTAAATGTAATTAAAGTCCCTCATCGGGTGACTTGAAGTTAATCAAACAGGAGATTATCCTGTGTGGATATGACCTAATCAAGTGAGTTTTTAAAAAAATGAATCAAAAGGTTAGAGATCAAAGTAGCAGAGCAAATAAATAGAATAAACATTTTAAGCCACTAAATTTATGGAGATCTGTTATGCAGCCATGGAAAACTAATACACTTTCTATTGGCTTCTTAACAGTCCCCTCCATCCTCTCTTCCACAGGCACTGTTATCACCATTGTCTACAATGATTTATCATTTTCTAAACCCAACAGGCAAAGATAAGGGATTCTTATCTTTTCTGATTTCTCTCTGGAAACTGACACTTTCCATCTCTCCCTCCTTTTCAAAACTGCTTTATCTGTGGCATCTGTTTCATCAGTCCTTCCCTTCTTTCAGCCTCTTCTCTTCTATGTTGGAACGTCTCTGCTAATTCCTAGAAATGCCTAAGCGCTGCGTGTTTGCCCAGAAAACTTGTACTTAACCTTTACACTTTAGCTCATCCAATGTGAACTTGCCTGAGGTTTGAGGCTGATTTAGGTGTCCTCTCCTGCATTTCCCATTGTTCCTTGAATGCGTTACCTTTCATTGTCATTGTATTCAGGTGCATCTGTTTTCAAGTTCCGTGAAGGTAGGTGCTATGCCTTTCAAAGTTTATTCCCTTAGTGTCTAGTGCATGGCGTATTGCCTTCCTGAAAGAATGAAGAAGTGTCCAGTAAATGTAAGGACAAAAGTACATAGCGCAGGGACATAGTGTCTCCTTAAAGAAGGCCTCATCACCTTCAGAGATTGTCCCCTCTAACTCTGCTACAGACTCCAGACAGTGAGGTTAGGTGATGGATGGGGAAAACAGTGACTCTGATGGCCAATTTAGTTTTACCTCACCAGAGAGGAAAAAAGAAATTTGAATTCTGATATCAAGTCAGGAGACCCTCCTTTTAAGGGCTCCATCATCTTTCTGCTGGAATTGACAAAGCAACTTGATTTCCCATAAATGTACTCCTCTATCCCTTGAGCTAATGGTACAAGTGATGTTTCATCCAGAGAAAGCAACAGGCCATCAGGCAGGGATCAGAGGGATTCCACCAGCATCAGAGCAGAGCCTGGGGCCTCCCACAGAGTCAGAAAAATTCTCCTAAGTGTGTCCAATCTCATTCACCATAGATGGTGACAAAAAGATTAAGAGAACAGAATCATATCCTCACCCCAAGCAAGAAGGGAAATGGGGAGATGGCAGTGGGAAGATCACTAGAGAAAGGTGGTTAAAAAATTAAAATCACCATCTGGTGATTTTATTCAAAGATAAAAGAAAATATCTACACTAATAAAAGACAAGTATGCTAATTGACCATACCTATGCTATGCCCACCAGCCAATCAGAGCGACTATATGCAAATTCATCCAACCAAGATGGCGGTTAAATTGCATACACCACTGGGAACGAAGACTGAAGACAATGTAGAAGGAAGCCAAGCACTGCAGAAGGGAGCAAAGTAGAGGCGGTAGAGACAGGAACAGAGCCAAGGTGGCGGAGGCTGGAGGCGGGAGCAGAACTGGGGCGCAGCAGGTGGCCAGGGTACGGCGGGCGGTGGGGGCGCGGGGGGTGGCGGCAGATGGTGGGCGGGCGACGGGAGGCAGGAGGTGGCGAGAGGAGGCAGGAGGCAGAGGCGGCCGGAGGAGGCGGGAGGGGGCAGAGGCGGCAGAGGCGGGAGCAAAGCCCTATTCTTGCAGGAATCTTTCTGCAACAGGCCTCTAGTCCTATATAATAAAAGACTAATATGAAATAGACCAAACAGCAGAATGACCGGTTGCTATGACATGCACTGACCAACAGGGGGCAGGCTCTCGATGCAGGAGCTTCTTCCTGGTGGTCAATGCACTCCCAGAGGGGGAGTGCAGCTCAGCCAGAAGCTGGCCTTATGGTTGGCGAGCACAGTGGCAGTGGCAGGATCCTTTCCCGCCTCCTTGGCAGCGCTAAGGATGTCTGACTACCAGTTTCAGCCCACTCCCCGTGAGGATCGGGCCTAAGCCATCAGTCAGACATCCTCCAAGGGCTCCTGGACTGCGAGAGGGCACAGGCCAGGCTGAGAGACCGCCCCCTGAGTGCACAATTTTCATGCACCGGGCCTCTAGTATTCAATATTATGGTGAAAATGTTGCACAGTGATGGATGGTTACTAGATTTGACTGTGGTGATCTCATTGAAAGACGTAATCACTATATTGTACACATGAAACTAATATAAGTGTGTACCAACTATACTTTAATTCAAAAATAAATAAATATGTTTTAAAAATCACTTGGTTAGGAATGTGTATAACAAAAGAATGAGGGCCTCTACATTATCACAACTGCCTCAAGGCAATTATATGACCAAGAGAACCCTCCCAGAATCTGAGCTACTACATGGATCACCTCTCACCTACTTGAGCAAGCCAGAGTATCAGTCAGATAGCAGCTAGAGTGTCATCCAGATGATAGTCAGGTGCACATTACTTCCCAGCATCTTAATATTAATGCCATTTTTCAGGAACTACTTCAGTCATTCTAAGCTAGTCCTCCCAGTAGTTAACAAAATCTAACATGGAAGTTTAACCTACCAGCTTTTTTCAGTCTTCAATCTCTAAATCTCTAAAGCAAAAGCTATATATGGAGGATTTATTTTAATAAGCAAAATATGGAACAAGAGCTAAAGTATGAGGCAGGAGTCCTAGGCTCTCTTGTGTACTCTCTGACTATGGGTTAAGATAATTGTCTCAGCTATGGGTTAAGATAATTCATATGTCTAGTCCCTATTTATATCCCAGGGTAATATGAAAAGGAGGATTGTTTATTCATTTATTCACTTATCAGAGCATCTACAAGTGTTCCAGGCATTGTGTTAGGTGATGGGGACCAGAAGGCAAGAAGATTCTTTGGTTATAATGAGGCTCACAAATATATTGGAGCATTGAGGCCCTAGGGATATAAGGAAGATTTCTATATTTTATTTTTTCCTTGTATTACATTTATATTTTATATTATATTACATTTTATATTATTTTAATAAATAATAGTATATAATATTTTAATAAAGGGCACCAAGTGCCTCTTCTGTGGCTGAACTGGTCAGATGTTAGGGAACCTCATCCTGCCTCTCCCAGAGTAAGAGAAAGCACAGAGGAGGTGTGGCTCCAAGTGGGTAATGGCAGACAAGACTCTAGGGGCTCACCCGGGAGTGTGAAAGGGCTCCCATATTCCAAATTGAGACTGTGGCCAGGTCAGACCTCACACCCCTGGCCTCATCTCTACACATCTTCTGGTCCTGCTAATACTGAGGAGAGAGGTTGTCCTCATGTTTCATATCATCCAGCTATGTCAGCAAAAGGCCTTTGATCCTTCCTTTGGCTTTGATCAGGGCCTCTTGAATCTCCCAACCTGCCCTTCTCCCCTAATTAAGCAGCAGCATATATTAACCTGGCTGCCCCACTGGCAAAAGTACTTGCTAATGTACATTAGAAAAATCTGGCAGGGCAAATAGAAAATATGAAAGTACAATGTTGTAAAGGAAAGCTTCATTCTGCATGAGGTCTCTCAGCATAAAAATTGGAGAACTATTGTACTTCCTGCTTGATAAACCTAGGTCAGTACTCAAATTATGTCACATTGTCATAAAGTTATTATTTATTTATTATATTACTAGAGGCCCATTGAACGAAATTTGTGCACGGGTAGGGTCCCTAGGCCTGGCCAGCAATTAGGGCTGATCTGTGGGGCCACCGGCAGGACTATCAGGGGGCCCCTGCTGGCACTTGCCTTAGCTGGCCTGCAGCCCGTGGGCTGGGGGCAGCTCCTGCATTGAGCATCTTCCCCCTGGTGGTCAGTGCATGTCATAGCGACCAGTTGTTCTACTGGTCATTTGGCTGTTTGGTCGATTTGCATATTAGGCTTTTATTATATAGGATTATTATTTTGCTTTCCCAAGGTGACATGATTGATACCATATTAATTTGAATTCTATAAAAATATTACTGAGCTACCTTTAAAAAATCAATAAATTTAACTAAATATTACATATTTAGGTATATGACCTTATTCATATTCCACTCTTTTTGTTGGAAGCCCCTTTAGCTTCCATTGCATGAACCCCTCTCTCCAGCTTCTTTGGTCCCTTCTCAGTCTCTTTCAGTGGCTTCCTTAATTCCATAGGCTCTTTATATAGTACTGTTTCCTGACTTGTATCTTATGTCTTTCTGTTCTATATTCTCTCCAGGAAAGAATAAATAAATATATATATATATCCATTATCATTGTTTTAATTTATGCAGCAAGTATCTCCAGTCTCCCAGCTCTCTCCTGTGTTCCATATTCATACTACTACCTTCCTTTTAGATATCATCATGCCATGCTTCCAAGGCATCTCAAGCTACCCTTGAACATCTTATCTCTTCCTATCCCTTCCCAATACCTGTTATTCTTTCCCCAGTTAATCCAACATTTATCTAATTTCCTTAGTTATAAATTCATGCATTGTTACTTTTTCTAATAAAACAATCCAAATTAACTCTACACCATACGTTTGTCTTTTTATTCACACTATCATTGCCTAAACCCAGATTTTATCATAGGGCTTTCAGACAAATCACTCTGTGTTTGTATGTGTATATCACCTCCCTTTGAATGCTAATACTATCCCTGGGTAAGACAATTCTTACATCTTTACACCAACATTCAAAAACAATACTTTTTTGTGAATTTTATTTATGAGTATTTTAATTCAACTGTTTACATAGCATTACACTTTAAAATTGAAATTCTATATGCCCCTACAACAAAAATACTTCAAACAACAATAAACTCAACCCAATATTTATACTGACTATGTTCAAGATAACACAGTAACTACTATAGGGAACTAAATGTTTAATAGAAATGATTTTAACAGGGTCTTTACCTATAAAGAATTTACAGTCTGCTAGGGAAGATGAGGCACAAATCTCCATAGTTATAATACATGCTGTAATAGGATAATTGTAATAAAAAATGTTCAGGGGAAAAGGTCATCAGAATTAAATTGAGGGAGAGTTTGCTTTCACTGGAAGAACCAAAGCAGACTTCATGAAGGAGTCACTATCTGAGAAAAAAAAAAAAACTTCAAAGATGTAAACTCCCAAATATTTTCCTTTTCATACACCTTATTGAATTTCACCTATGTTCAAGACACTATACTCTGTGCTATGGATACAGAAATAAACAGGAGACAGACTTTGACTTCAAAAGTTATTCTCAGTCTAGTGAGGAAGAAAGATAAAATCAATTATTATAAGCATTGAAGAGGCTACAAAACTATATATAAAAAAAAACCAACAAATATGAAAAAGCAAAACTAACCCACCTTCAAAGGGAATGTGTAGGGTAAGGTGCTACTTGAGCTGCACTTACAGTGTCAAGTAGCCTGGGCCAAAAAGGCCTTGGGTCTGGGGAAGAAAGAAGCATCACACACAGAGAAATCAAGAGCTCAGGGATGAAAAGGTATGAAGTGTGAACAGTGGTGATAATTTGGGAGAACTGAAGAAGAGAGGTACAAGATGTGATTAGAAAATGACATTTAGGTTAAGTTATGAAAAGCTTAAATTCCAAACAAATAACCAGAGACATTTTTTTAGGAATAGCCTAATAAATACTTATGACTAACTAATAGCGCTAATTTATAGACAATCCTATATATGGATTCATTTTCACCAGGTTGAACAGAAAACCACTTAACTGCATTTCTGACTGAAAAATTGCTATTGTTGGCATCAAGTAATCCAATCACAGGATAGTCTTTAGAATTTTTACATTAAACTTCTACTACTGACTGCATCAAATTTAGTTTGGAGTGTCTTCTTTCATGCTCTGGTCATTTTTCTTTAGTTTAACTTTGTGTGTGACGGTCCTCTTCTTTTAAATTCATCTTTTTTTAAATTTCATGATGATCTACTATTCACCACTAAAATGAATTATTAAGGAAAATGGAAACAGGAACAACAGCTATTCCCAAACATTTCAGGATTCAGAACTCCTCCATTAGTGGTAACCATCATTTTCAGCCACCGCTAATGAATAAGGTTGAGCTTTGCCTTTCCGGTGGAGCTCTGATAACATGAACTATGACCTCCGAAGTAACCTATGCTGGCAAAAAGTTTCCAACGTGTGTGTTTAGTAT
Source organism: Myotis myotis (assembly GCF_014108235.1). Taxonomy (NCBI): domain Eukaryota; kingdom Metazoa; phylum Chordata; class Mammalia; order Chiroptera; family Vespertilionidae; genus Myotis; species Myotis myotis. Next base: position 76,268,653 of record NW_023416379.1, read on the forward strand.
CCAGTTTAACCTCTACATATTTAGTCACATGAAAAAAAAATAAATGACCAATTTGGGAAGAAATATATCAACTGGGAAAAAAAGTAAATTTTAAAAATTGCCAAAAATTGTCCCTTAAGAACATTTTTCTTTCTTTATATCTGGTATCATCACACCTGCATGTTCTTTTTCAAAGGGGCCCCATCAAACTACCCTCTACTGACTATGGAAACCCTCACATCTCCTACTTGGTTATTCCATCATCTTCCCTGAGTTAAGAAAAAAAAATTTAAGCCTATCACCACTTACTGAGAATATGTTTAACTGTGTGATTAGAATATTTCCAATAACTAGCTGAGAATAAACTTCAAGAAGAAATAATTTTATTTTTTTTAGTCCAGTCATCCTGGGTAGAGATAGCCTAGAAAGGGTCTTCTATCACCAAAAGATAGCATAAGGGTACTGGATGCTTGATGGAGATATAAATACAGCATCAGGAAATGAAAGCACAAAAATAAAGATAGGGTGGCACCAAAAATAAGATGCCGACTCTACGGTTTTGCATAGATCCAAAAGTCCAGTTCATCAATAATTTTCACCCAACTACTTTGGGATGCTTGCAAATATCTGGTCTGGTAGATCCTAAGCAGGACATCTTGGTACTCACCCACGCTCACTGTCAAGGGCAACTCTCCATTCACTATTTACTCCAAAGACAGCCTCTGCTTTCTTGACATTCTACCTACACTTTGTTAAAGTCATCTAATAATTTCATTACAACAAATAGACAGTCAATGGCAAAATCTTCCTATTTTCCCCTTCAAAATTCCTCCCTTTCTTTCCTTGAAATTTTTTCTTGCCATCACAGACATCAGTCTTCTAACCAAAGGCTTTCTGTCCACCTTAAAGAAATCATTCAATCTTGCTGCTAAATTATGGGATGGGATCTTCTCCCCATTTTATTGAGGCCCGTCCCACCCTGGTGGCTTCCAGGATATTCCCCTTATGGCATACAGGGGGAAATTATTTTCCTTATACACTTTTATTTCCTACTGTACCCTTTACTACTCTTTTCCTAGTTTGAAAGCAACATGTTTATATCTAAAATCCAACTGATGTCTTCTCATTGGATGCTTCTCATATTTTCAATGTGCCTCTTGAAGCACCCAGCTGACCAAGCACTCTCTCCTAAGAGACTCCCATTATCAACCTTCCCAAGGATTGTTCAAAAGGAAGAGGTAGTGTTTCCTGAAATCCACTCCAACTAAAGGTTTCACATTTTCTCCTCAGCCAATTCACAGTATGATTGTACAATCTTTTATGTCTTATAAATTTACTGCCTATATTTACATCTTGATGATTTCTGATCATGAGATTTTGGTTTTATAATATCTTTCTCTTTAAGAGCATTTTATGCCTTGACCAGGAACAGTAGAACAAAGGGTATATAAACAATATTTTTTTCTTATAAGAAGAAAAACCTACCTGCCCATGCTTTTGTTGAGAAGCCATCCCATGAGGCATTTCAGGATGTGTTGGGGCCTGGAGGTTTGTTGCCCTTGTTTTGGGACGCACCACATCAGAGACCAGACTGGAGGGGATTGCTAGAGATGTAGGCCGAGTAGCTGTGGTGCCCATCCCCCCTGGGGGGCTTTGTTCAACTTTTCTGCTTGTAGCTTCATCTTCCCCTTCAGAGTCCACAATAAAGACATATTCAGCTTTGAAGAGGCCACTTTGCTGCATTCCTTGGGGTTCGTTCACTTTAAATTCCCTCACTTGTGCTATCTTTCCACTGACCTCTGAAGGATAAGTCAATGCCCCTCCGTCTCTCTGCTGTTGGCTCCCAGCTTTCAAGGTCAAGTACTCACTGAAATTAGACTGCAATAAATAAAAGCATTGATATCAGTTTGATACATGCTACTTTTTTTTGCATGTACACTTAAAAGCATAGCCTGCTCAAGGACAAGAATTTCTAAAAATATATTTAAAAATTAGGTTGGCTGAAGAAAGACTAGGTTGAAGTTAGCAGTTCACTTTTACTAGCCCACCTATTGGACCTAGTCCAAAATCAAACACGGAAGGCCTCAGAATCAACATCAACAAACGAACCTGCTTTCAAATAAATCATGAGATTACTTTGTAAAAAGAGATGAAGAGGGTAATGTTTTCCATGAAGACATTCATGAAACAAAGGGAGACCGTACAGGGTTTAGCTAATGGTCAAGCAAAACCTGTATAGTCTGTATAAATGGGGGAGAGAGGAAATCCCACTGAAACATTCTAAAATAATACAAATCTCTCTAAAAATCTGAGAGGAAAATTTAAATTGGAACAAAATTCACAGACATTCAGACAAAACAATCTAAGCTAATTGGGAAGAACTTGTGAATAGGACACCCAAAAAAAGATATTTTCAGTACAAAGTATTTTTTATTGTTATTTTATTTTGGATTTGTAATTCTATATCTTTTCCCATCCAATTTTCTATGAATATATAGAAGGCTCGTAAGACCAAAGGTAAGATAGCTTTACCATACTACCAAAACACTTTGTTCTAAAATGATAGTAGTTGTGTATGCTAAGATTGTATTTAAAAGACCCAATGTTAATTTTCTTTGTTTTGATAACCATACTATGGTAAATATTTTTCTTTTAATCTTTTATTTAAGTTTAAAATTATTTCAAAATAGAAGTTAAAGAAGACACTAATTAAACTAAAATAATTTCAACTATGGTCATCAATATAATGTGTGCTAATATGTATGTATGTGTTCTGTGTATATAAAGACAGAATAGAAGTCAAATCATTGATTAGATATAACTAAGCTAACGAGTTGACTTTACACACCCATTTCACACTTTTCAGCTGGTGCTGGTATAGTCAAGATAAAATACAAATTGCCTCTGATTAGGATTTCTCTGATAATGGTCACTTCACATATTAATTACAATGCTCTATAATAACACCCCCCCCCTCCCCATTGGAAGGAAGTTTAAATTAAAAATAGAAGTATTCAATGACAAATTTCTTATTATGAAAAATAATGGATTAACTTAAAAACTGGCAAAAAATTGAACTAGTTTTTGTTTTGTTTGGTTTGGTGCCCTTGGCCGGAATCGAACCTGGGACCCTTCAGTCCGCAGGCTGACGCTCTATCCACTAAGCCAAGCCGGCTAGGGCTGAACTAGTTTTTGAAAACATTTTTAATGATCTTAAAGAGCCCATTCCCCCATTGTCTATCATTCTCTATTCCTTTACTTTGAAACATTTTTACAGCATTTATCACTATTTGAGACTTTATTATATATTTTTCAGTTTTTTCATTGCCTGCATTCCCAGTAACCAATAAGTTATGAGTTGACTTGATTCACTCAGAATACACAGCACCAAGAATGTATCACACTCAGTAAATAGTTGTGAAATATAGAAAAATGAGGGATTATTTATCCTGTTCGATTATAATACTGAACTGTTTAAAAAAAAGAAAGAAAAAACCTTAATCTCATTTAAACAATGTAGTTCTGTGTGTATCATTGCAAACATCAGGTGATTATCATCATCCTAGGAAGCTTTGGAGATTTGCAACCAAAATTGGTTCATATATTTACAGTCTCACATAATCATATTGCCTAACGACAAAGGAACCCATGAATATATTATATGTAGTTGACTACTGTTAGAAACTTCCCAGAAGTGCCTTATGCAGTATTCAGAATTTTTCTAAAATAATTTGGTCCCAATGATCTTTGAAATAAGATAGTATTGAAATGCCCAGAATCCCAGATGTATTACTACTTGCTAGCTGTTTTCATAGAAAGCAAATCAGGTTATTTTATGCCTTTCCAGTTGGCTCAAGAATACCACAAAGTTCCCCAGTCACATTTTTTTTAAAATAAGACAATACTGAAACACATTCTAAGGAGATTTTTTTTTTATGTACATATCATTTACTTTTCTAATACAAGTCATTTTCAGGTTTTTGTCCATTTTGTCTTAATTTTCTTTTCAGTCTTGGTCGCATTTTAGATAGGTCTAATCAGGGTATAAATGCAATTTTATAACCTATTTTGTGACATATTATTATAAGGCTAACATTTTCCATGGATTTACATAATCACTATAATTATAAGTTTGTCAAGGTGAGGTATCATATTCTTAACTTTTCTGGTATTATGCTGTTTTTATTTTTCACTAAATATTTTCTACATAACATTTTTCTTTTTTTGTCCTATTTTTGGGGATACATTTCAAAGAGTCAGGTTATTGTAAGGCTAGGAACAGTTTTATGATAGTGGATAAAGGTTTTTCCACTAAAAGTATACATATTCACATAACTAGCAACAAAATGTGAGCCATGTGAATATCCCCACAATGGCCCCAACGTTGGGTATTAGACATTTTTAATGTTGCCAATCATAACACGTAAATAGTAGCACCTCACTGTTTTATCTTGTATTTTCTTTCAAAATAAGTATAAACTTCTTTTTAATTTTGTTTTTATAATTTAAAATACATTTGAGAGAAGGGGAGGTGGCAGGAGGCAAGTAATAACATATCAACTCAAAAGGGTTGAGAATAATGTATTAGAGAGAACCTGGGATTAGATTACATTTAAGCTTCTGTTACATAAACATATTTTTAGTCAACCTTAGATTTCTTCGTCATCTCACATTAAGCGGAGGAAATAAACATTCACTCAAACTTCTAAGACATTAGTTTGGATAATGTAATGTTATTTGCTTGATATAAAAAAGAGTAAAAATAATCCTACCCTATTTACAGTTTCTGGATTCTTATCACTTGGTTCCTCAGGAATTTTAACAAGGAATTTAGAGGTGTCAGCCAACTGAGAGTGGGTTGGTAGTCTTCTGACAGTGGGGACAAATGTGAAGATCAGAGGTTTGGCTTCAGAATCACCAGAAGAGACCTATGAGACATGTAATAAATTAGAGTTTCAGTCTTGTCAAAGGTTTACCTTGACTTTTTCTCTATACACCAGGATACTTATCTCATTTTTTTTAATAAATGTCTTATTGTCCTGTGATCATGTATATGGTTGCCAAAGAAAACAGCTGTAAAAATAGTCATCGTATATCAGGAAGATCCTGTTGTAGGAGATGACAATAAAACAACAGGTGGCAAGTTGATGTGCTAGAATATTAGGGCATCTCTACCTCGGTGGGTTCATCACAAACTCGGCTTCTGGTCTGTTTCAAAATGGACTTTTATCCTTTTAACCCTGGTTTAGCAGGTTCAGTTTGACTCATAATCACTAAGCATGGACGAAACTTAACATTTATCAATAATGAGAATGCTAAATGTGGATTTAAAATTGGAAGTATGCTTTTCTGGCTATCAGGCTGTGAATGCCTGATAAAGGATATATTTTATCTTTCACTCATTCTCTTTTTTTCCTTTTTTTTCTTTATTGATTAAGGTATTACACATATGTCCTTATCCCCCCATTGGTCCTGGGTTGAGACAACCAGCAGAGAGAAAGCATGGGAAAAAGCAGCAGTGGGGGGTAGATCAAGCTTTCATTATGTCCTACTTATTGCCAACAGAGAACCTTTAAAGACTGGGAAATGACATATTCACACGAGATTTTTAAATAGATAATTCTGGTTTTGAAAGACACAAGAATAGAGAAAGGACAGAGAGCCACCAGCAATCACTTGAGGATTAAATGAAAAGGGAGAAAGAGAAGATGGTGCTGTAGATTTCTCTTCTGAAGTTTGGATGAGAAGTAAGGAGAAAGGTTAAGCGTAGTCAGACAGAGAAGCAGAGTCAAAAGGTGCCTTTTGGTCTGTAAGGGGATAGACTTGAACATGTCTGTAGACTGAAGGAAGGAACCAGTAGAAAATAAAAGCAGAGCAAGATCTTGGAAGGAGCAGGCAGAATAAGTACGGAAACAAAAACAAACAAACAAACAAACAAAAAACAGGAACATGGCCTCCTTGGAGTCCAAAGAAAGTGAATTAAGAAAAAGAAAAGCTCATACATCTGATGGAGTGGGGAAGTGGGAAGGTGAGGGGAAATCATTTTTTATGTAACCAATGTACGTGACAGAATCAACCCCCATCGTGTCAGAGTGACACCACTGCTTTGCTGCCTCCATGCCTCTGTCACAAAATATATGATATGGCCCTAGCTTGTTTGGCTCAGTGGATAGAGCATTGGCCTGCGGACTGAAGGGTCCAGGGTTCAATTCCAGTCAAGGGCACATGCCTGGGTTTCAGTCTTAATCCCCAGTAGGGGGCGTGCAAGAGGCAACCAATCAATGGTTCTCATCATTAATGTTTCTACCTCTCCCTTCCTCTTTGAAATCAATAATATATATATATATGAATGATATGCCTTGGCAAGAGCCCTACTTTCCATTCCGTTCAAGCTGTACTACCTTTCTATGTCTTGGGCAACTTGGGCCTTATCTCAACATGAATTTTAACTCATCCCTTCTGTCCCTGTGAAAATCCAGACCTCTGCATCATCGCTCAATCTCTATATGCTATGCACACCCATGGTTTTGTTCCCGTAGTGTACCATGCTCCAACTCTTGATATACTTTCACTGTACACTGTCTGGGATTCAGTCAGCCATCACAAAATCCTTCATACTCTTCATATTCTTCCCTAAATATTCTAGCTCTCACTAAATCATAGTTCCCTCTGAAGGACTCTCCTTCCCAAGAAGCTCTCTCAGTGGTAGCTGTTTCCTCTCACACTGACATGGAAGTAGAATAGGTGTGCTCCTATTTAATGCTTCCAGACCAGACTTCTTCCTTACTCTTACCTAAAAATTTCCAGCTTTGAATTTTGTGTCATCAATCTAGAACACTCGCTACTTCTCCTTGTCACAGTTACCTGTCCATACCTATATCAAACTCTTTTCTTTAAAGATTAAGTTCCTGGCTCAATCTACTACCTCTTACACTATGCTTTTCATTATTTTATACTAGAGACCCAGTGCAAGAATTTGTGCACAGGTGGGGTCCGGCCCGGCCAGGCCCCAATTGAGGAGGATCAGGGCTGGGCCTGTCCAGAGGAGGAGATGGCAGGAGGTTGGCCAGCAAGCCTGTCCCCATCAGAGCCTGATCAGGGCTGGGCCAGCTGGGGAAGGGGCTATAGGTGATTGGCCAGCAGGCCTTGCCCCCAATTGGGGTTGGGGACCATTTGGGGGGCAGGGGTCTGGGGGAGGGGCCCTGGGTGGTTGGCTGGCTGGCTCTGCCCCTGATCATGGTGGGGGGCTGATCTGGGGTGGGGTCAGGTTGGGGGAGGGGCTGCAAGGTTGGCCAGCCAGCCCCACCCCCTGATCCAGCCGGTTCACTAGCCACAGTGGGCGTCATAGCGACCAGTCATTATGGTCGTTACAGCATTACTTACGGTCGCTGGCTTTTTATATATAGATTCCATGGGTAATATTTCTAGTATTGTGTTGCCTTGACCTCTACTCTCCTTGCCTCTCATATTCCTAGACTAGACCAAAAGCAATGGTCCCTCCATATTTTTATTTTTTTCATTCTATTTCTTTCTGTATCACTCACTCCAGTTTTCCAACTCCAACACTTCGGCGATCCCAACAGAATGAAAAGCTACTGATTCTTCCAAAATTAGGTTTTTCCCATACTTATTTTTTATAATCAGCATGCATTTATCACATGACTGCATTTACCACAACTACTCCCCTACATATCCCTTACATGTCTTACCCCTCTCACACTGTCTTCCCTGTGTGGGTAAATCACAGTCCTCACTAAATCTGACCCCATGCCTATTCTACCCATGGAGCACAGAGGTGAATGTGGCTATGGAAAATCACATGACTGTGCTTACTGGTTTCACTTCAAATTTATGACTCTGGGCCTCAAGCAGGCCCTTGGGTGCTGCTCTATAATCATACTATGGTTCCACAGCCCACTCACTCTTCCACTTGCCTAGAAAATTCACATCTTTTTTTTCTTTCTCAAATCCCCAACATCTCCCCTAGTCTCACTCTGAGCTGATGACTTTGTTTCTCATTCCATTAAGATAATAAAAGCAATCAGAGAAGATTTTCCAAGGTCCTCATCACACATCTATTCACTCACCTACATCTTTGTCATTTTATGTGGCCGTCAGTCCTGATACTATGTTACTACTAAAACAATCCTCACTTGAACATTTTACTTACTTATACTTACTTTCATGTATTGAACAGCGTCTTATCAAATGCCTATTAACTGTGAGGTACTACTGTAGGATTGGTAATATCACAGTGAACAAAAATCTCTACCCTAATGGAATTTACATTCTAGTGAACAGAAGAGTAAAAAAAAAAAATCTATAAAGTATATAGTATTTCCATAGTTATAAGCTATGAAGACTAGCTATAAGGCTATTGCAATCACCCATGGGAGAGAAAATGGTAGCTTGCACTCAGGTTGCTGCAGTAATAGTTATCAGAAGTGTTAGTTTCTGGCTATATTTTAAAGGAAAATCTTATAAATTGCTGAAAAGTTAGATGTAGGATATAAGAGATAGACAAGAATCAAGACCAGGCCAACATTTTTGATGTCAGTAATTTCTTAAAACATGAGTTAATATTCACTAGATGGGGAAAACAATAGGTAAAGTTTGTTTGAGAATAAAAATCAAATTTGAAATATACAACCAAGTGGAATGTGTATAGGGAGTCAAGCTTAGAGGAAAGTCTGTGCTGGAGATTAAATTACTAGGGTTGTTAACCTATACATAGTACTTAAAACCATGAGACTAGATGAAATTACCACAAACAGGAAAAAAAGAGATCCAAGGTTGAACCTTCCAGAATCTATCATTAAGTGACCAAGCAGCAAAGGAAGAACTAGTAAAGGCAAAATGGGATTTTATTTTATTTTATTTTATTTTGTTTTTGTTAATCTTCACTTGAGGATATTTTTCCATTGATTTTTAGAGAGAGTGCAAGGGAGGAGGAGAGACAGAGAGAAACATCAATGTGAGAGACACACATCGATTGGTTGTCTCCTGCACAGGCCCCCAACTAGAGCCAGGGATCAAGCCTGGAACTGAGGTACTTGCCCTTGACAGGCATTGATCTAAGCACCCTTCAGTCCACAGGCCCACACTCTATCCACTGAGCCGAACTGGCTAGGGCAACATGGGATTTTAAAGAAACTAGGAAAGCCTGGAATATCATTGACAACAATAGATAAACAAAAGGATTGATAGATTATACTTAGGGCCCAGCCCAAATATAAATCTATGAGATGTAGTAAAGCAATTTGCTTAGCTTTTTTATATTCTCTCCAGGGATGCTCAACTGCCTATCAAAGGAAGAGAGAAAATGAGTTGTAGCATTTAGAGAATTCACATTTGGATGTGGTTTTAGCAGAAGGTTGTTGTGAGTACAGAGAAATTGAGAGAACTAACGAGAGTAGAGCAAATGATCCACCATGGACAGAGTTAGTTTAAATGGGTAAAGAAGAGGGACAGATTCAAGGCACTAGAAGGCTTAGGGTCATAGAATGGTTGTGAGAGTTTAAGATTTAGAAGTATAATAATTCTAGGTGATTATGTGGTCCAGGCTTTGGCCTTGAGATTGAGTATCTGAGATGAAAAAGCAGGAAGGACACTGAGATTGTGAAGGTTAAGGACACTGAGATTGTGACACAAGAATGTCAACAAGGTCATCCTTCTGAAAACAAAAGACATGCTGGGTAACAGAAAGATTGGACTGGAGAGAAAGACAGATAGCATGGTGGCTCAATGTGAGACTGAGGTTAGACTAGAGCAGCGGTTCTCAACCTGTGGGTCACAACCTCTTTGGGGGTTGAACGACCCTTTCACAGGGGTCGCCTAAGATCATTTATATTTACATATTGTTTTTTTGATTAATCACTATGCTTTAATTATGTTCAATTGTAACAATGAAATTGGGGGTCACCACAACATGAGGAACTGTATTAAAGGGTCTCGGCATTAGGAAGGTTGAGAACCACTGGACTAGAGGGTACCTGGAACAGGCTATCTTGGAGACTAGATTATTAACTGAAAATTTCCTTTTTGGACATGAGATCAAACAAAGAGGACTGGATTTCCTTGTAGGAAATTTTGCTGAAGTTACAGGCTTAACAAACTAAGTCTGGACCACTTATTATAGGGTATACCTTTCTGGTAATTAAAAAACTAAAACATCTATACCTTATAAAAACAATTCATAATCCTTAGGGGGTATAACATATACAGATAAACCCTCCTGAGCCAACTTTTATTTTTTTTAATATTCTTTTTAGCCTTGAATGATATTTATCATTATTCCATGATTGCAATCATGTTACAAGTCCCAGTTTGCAGCTTATCATCAGAAAATAGAAAAATCAGTGCTTTCCTTTGTAGGAAGAAACATTAGATCTTTTGTGAGATTTGGGAAGCCCACTAGTCTTATCAGCAATAAATAACGCAACACACATTCTACATGAATTTTTAGAAAGGTTTCTCAACATATTTAATCTCATCAATACCATGATGGATGGAGAGTGGCTTTAGGAAAGAAATCACTAAGGTTGTTCAAATAGTTCATCAGAGACTGTCATTTAGAAGTCAAAGAAGAGGTGACAATGTGATTTTGTCCCCAGGTTCTGTAGGCCTCCCTCAGGCCCCTATATGGTGATTATAGGTGTATTTTTGGTTCCATCCAAATGAAATGTAAATACTAATGTAGTACAGTCTTCAGTATAAGCACCCCATTCAGTATAAGCATTTCATATGTTATGAAATACATATAACCATTAGTAAAAGTAAGTGCTTTTGCCTTCTAAAGCATATAAATAATGAAAATTTACGTCTCCAAAGAACTTGCACAAGTTGTATAATTTAATACTCCTTAAATCTCTATAAAATACACAGACCTCCACTAATGTGAATGAAAATGGACGCTTCTGAACAGACTGTTGAACCTCAGAGGGAAGGCAGGGGAGGGTGAGTGGGAAGAGTTCAACCAATGAACTTGTAGGCATGTATGCATAATCCGTGGACACAGAGTGAGGTGGTGAGGGCCTGGGGAGTGGGGAGAATGGAAGGGGCCTGAAAGACGTTAATGGGGGGAAAAGGAGGACCTATGTAATACTTCCAACAATAAAGATTTTTTTAAAGAAGAAATTTTTTTAAAAAGAAAAGAAAACAAAAACTGATGCTTAATGAATAAAGTGTGCTTTTATAACAACACCATCAAAGGAATGTCTGGACATAATCATGGTGACAATGAAAGCAACTGAAAAGAAGCAAAATTCTTTTCTTATACTTCATTTGTTATATTTTCTTATAAAAGTACCCCTATCCTACATAAAATTTCTGTATCAGTTGTAGAAGAATACTTTTTTTTAAATTTTAGTTGAACCAATGCATGTCATTCAAGAATAACATTAAAACAGAAAATCTAATAGGACTAAAGACTCATTTATCTTCCTAGGTTACTGTTAGAGAACAAGATCAGGGGAAAATTCCTACCCATACACATTCCTCAGAAGAGCAACCACAGGAAGGGCGATGGTTTGGTATTCGCTTTTAAGTTGGGAGTACAGTGTTAGCATGGGGCTCTGTTCTCTGCCTTTACCTAGCATCCTCTTATCTCACCAAGGGTGTACAAAATTTTTTGTACAGAATTCAGTTGGAAAGGGATTTGACATTACAGCAGCTACATTTAGATGAAGCGTCACGTGTTTGCCTAGCTGGTAGACTGCTAAATCCCTTCTTCAGGAAATAAAAAAAAAATTGCTATTTACCACATACTGTGGCCAAGTTCCATTGGAGCCCAGAAATGAATCGCTATGGTGATGAAAAATCATTTTCCACACAAAGCAGAAACAGATGCATGTTAATACCATTGCATTCGTTAAATGCCAGTTAACACTTTCAGTTGTCAGTGCCGTTTAAAATCACGTCTTCATTCCTATCCTTGGGAAACTATTTTAATAATAGAAATTAGAGCTGGGAGGATTAAAATCTTTTTCTAAATGGTTTCAAGCACTCAAAACTTCTGAGCCTGTCACCTTCTCACCAGACAGCCAAAGAATTTAAGAAATTGTTCCCCCCAGGACATGACAGCTAACTGCTCCTTCGCTCAGTTTCGGGCTGCAATGCCTTCGTTTCTTTTATTTCCCTAAAAGTTCTCTTCCTCCAGTGTTGACACCCACACTCACAGATGGCCACTAGCCTCCTGTTGAAAACAGACATTACAAGGTGTCTTAGCAATGACACTAGGCCAAGGGCCGTCCTGAGCATTTTCTTTGGTTCCCCAGTAAGCAGTCTGCCTTTACAGTAACTGCAGATAACATTTCTCTTTGAGACACAGTCAAATTTATCTACACCCAGGCAGCTCTCCCTCAAGCCCTTTTGCAGCAAATACCACAGTACACAGCCTTTAAAAGTTCTTGAAAGCATTAAGGAAAGACTTCCTTTTACCTGGGGTGTGGTCTGAACGCTCCCTGTTAAGACGCACGAGCTCATTTGGAAGTAATAGTTCCGCAGTCACTGGGAAGCCCCTATTCTGGAAGCACTGACTCATCACATAAGGGAGTGAGCAAACCAATGATGAGGTGGGAAGGGAGCCTCTCACTGAAGCAACACACACACTCACACGGGAAAAAAATAATTCTGAAAAGAGGTATCCTCTCTGAATTGGAGAATTTTGTCAGCTCCAAAGGGAAGATTTATGTGTAGGCAATTTTTAGGTTTGTAACTTTCTGAGAGGTCATACTGACTGCTGAAATGGAGCCAGCAGAAGATAAAAAAGCCACCGATGTGTGTGTTTGCCCTCTTTTCCCGCATGTATTCCAATTACATATTCTGCAAAAAGGAGAGACGCCAGATTGTACAGCAACAAGAAGCTGATTGAAGGGCTGAGCATCTGCCAGTCTCAGTGATCAGTTGGTCACACTTCCTGAGAACACTTAAAGGTACAAATATATGCAAACACTGTATCTAAATAAAAAACTAGAAAACATACAGTGATCATTTCAAAAAAAATCAATAGTTTGAATTATCAGTCCTTGGCTTATAAGTAGCAAGGACGATATAGGAGCATCTGCAGTGACTGAGGTTTTGCTCTTCAACAAATTAGCTATAAAATAAAGCTTAGAATCAAACATCTGTCAAGACAAAATTCCATTCCAACGTTCTTAGGAGACTGTGAGTGGCCTGAATGAAGACGAACTTCAAAACTTCACACGTGAAATTGATTGAAGTCCTCAGCTTTCAGTATTTCTATTTTCTAAGTATTGATTTTACTCCAAATCTGTAATATCTATATTTTTACTTTGGCAATGAAAGATGTTGTGTCCCAAGCACTGGTTACAGACCAAAGGATATGGGAAAGAATGAAAGCTTTTTTTTTAAGGATCTAGATTATGCCTCTTAACATTTTTGATGTTATCAAAAGCCTGAATTTGTGGAAATATTAAAAGTAAATTAATTGTCAAAGTGACTCTGTTAGCACGTTGGAAAAAATATTCCAAATAACACAGGACTTTTTGACCTAAAAAATGATGTGAACTTTTAAATATAACTTCTGTTATATCACCAAACAAATTATGTGCCTTTTCTATGTAATGTATATTTATGAGTATAATTTATATATTCAAAAGAGAATATAATATCCTCCTGCCCTCAAGATCTTACAGCTCAATTGAGAATATACAACAGGTATACAAATAACAGAGGTATAAAGAAAAGAAGGAGAAGGAGAAGGAGAAGGAGGAGGAGAAGGAACAGGAGTGACTCATATTAAGCATTTGCTGGCATATAGTTAAGGCTTTACATGCTGCATTTTACTGTTATCCTCACAAGAGTCCTGTGAAAGTTTTATCCAAACTTCACAGGTGGGAGGACAGAGACTTCTGGAGGCTTAGCAGCTTCCCTGGGAGGAGAAGAGGAGGAGGAGGAGGAGGAGGAGGAGGAGGAGGGAGGAGGAGGAAATGAGGAGGGGGAGGGGAGGAGGAGAAGGGAGGGAGGAAGAAGGAAGGAAGAAGGGAAGGAAGGAAGGAAGGAAGGAAGGAGGAAAGGAAGGAAGGAAGGAAGGAAAGGAAGGAAGGAAGAAAGAAAAGAAAGAAAAGAAAGAAAGAAAGAAAGAAAGAAAGAAAGAAAGAAAGAAAGAAAGAAAGAAAGAAAGAAAGAAAGAAAGTCAAGTCCCATACTGCAGTTTTTAAACTTTGCACATAAACTGCCCAAAGATCTTACAAAAATGCAGTTTCTGATTGAGGACATCTGGAGTAGGGCCTCAGGTTCTGCATTTCCATTTGATGTCCTGCTGCTGGCCTGTGACACGTGGCGTAGTAAAGACTTGGAGGAATTTTTCAGCATGGTGCAAGCACAGCCACCCAGAGGGATTCAAGGAGAAAGCAGCATTTGGGCTGCTCTTAGAAACATGGGGGAAGAGGGAGCTATAAAGATGGAAAGAATAGCACTAATTTCACGCCGAGAGGAAAGCCTGCATGAAGGCACCGATCAGAACTGCAGGGAGCAGCAGGTGTAGTCTAAGAGGATGGGACCCTGGAGTCAGTTGTGTACTGGCTGTGGGACCAGGGAAGCTGCTAAACCTCCAGAAGTCTCTGTCCTCTCACCTGTGAAGTCTGGCTAAAACTTTCACAGGACTCTTGTGAGGATAACAGTAAAATGCAGCATGTAAAGCCTTACCTCTGTGCCAGCAAATGCTTAAGATGAGTCACTCCTGTTAGTGCTGTTGCTATTCAGTTTGGTAAGTAACATAAATGAGAATAAAGGAAAATAAGACTAGAAGATTAAGTCTTGATCATCAAAACTCTTGAATTAAGATGTTTTAATTTACTCAATAAGGAATAGAAATGAAGAATATATATATATTCTATTATACATATTATCTATTATATATCTAATTACTATTATATCCTATCTAATAAAGAGGGAATATGCTAATTGACCCTCACATGATCGCAAAGATGGTGGTGCCCACAGCCACAAGTTGGCGGTGCCCAGTCCCCTTAGCTCCCCAGCTGCCCAGGGCTGGCCGGAGGCACAGACAAGCCTCGGATGGTGGCTGCCCAGCCGCCCAGGGCTGGCCCAAGGTGCAGGCAAGCCTCAAATGGCAGCTGCCCATCCATCCAGGGCTGGCCCGAGGTGCAGGCGCTTGCTGCTGGGTCCAGTCGATCAGGACTGAGTGAAACGAGCTGGATCCCTCCTGCAGTCCCTTCCAGCTAGCCAACCTCCCACATCCCTCCCCAGCCCTGATCGTGCACCAGTGAGGTCCCTCGGTCTGGCCTGTGCACTCTCTGAACCCAGAACCCCTTGAGGGATGTTGGAGAGCCAGTTTCAGCCCGATCCCTCAGGCCAGGCTGAGGGACCCCATTAGTTCACGAATTCATGCAACGGGCCTCTAGTTAATTAATAACCAATTAGAGACTATTATATTGATAAAAGTTATAATTTTTACTTTAAAAAACACATATATAGTCATGCATTATAACAGCATGCATCAGCCATCTGGTGAGTAACTACATATAGCCTCAAAAAGCAGATGTATTTAGGACAATTTCTATAGAAACCATCCTCATTTGAATAGAAAATGATGGTGCCTGATCAAAAACAAAAACAAAAAAACAGGCCCCGGTCTAGAATGATGAAGAACAAGTAAGTTACTTATACAGATGGAGGGAGGTGAGGAGGGTCTATCCTCCAATTACAACGACTTTTCTTATGTATTAAAAGGTCACCTAGGGTCTGCCCAAGACCCTGAAGTATTTTCTAAACACAAACTTTTAATGATCTCTCTTCAACAACGGAGCACAAACTTCTCTGTTGAGTTATCTTTTTCAAAAAAAAAAATAGTTTATCAAATTTGCAACAAAAATATATAATCTAAAGTTATCTTTAAAATCTGGCATCATTGATGGCTGAAGTAAGGCATCCTTCACCCTTCTTACTAAAGAGATATTGCTGCAGTACCTGCCAGCCAAAGGCTCTTAAGATACTGCTTTTTAAATAAATGATGCAGAACAAATAGTCTCTCTTCCTGACATGCAAAACAAATTTGAGAAAAATAGATTAGCCCACAAAAGTTTGCCAAGAAACATGGAATTAAATGGATCCACCGGCCCAGGCTACTGGGTGTCCATTTGTCTGTTCGTCATGCCTTATGCTTGATAAATGAAGGTACTAGAAATCCCATTTATTTATCTTTTTTTTTTTTTTAATATATTTTATTGATTTTTTTTACAGAGAGGAAAGGAGAGAGATAGAGAGTTAGAAACATCGATGAGAGAGAAACATCGATCAGCTGCCTCCTGCACATCTCCCACTGGGGATGTGCCCGCAACCCAGGTACATGCCCTTGACCGGAATCGAACCTGGGACCCTTCAGTCCGCAGGCCGACGCTCTCTCCACTGAGCCAAACCGGTTTTGGCCCCATTTATTTATCTTAATAAACACCTGTTGCATGCCAGACACTATGCTAAGCTTTGGGAGACATCAGGATAAAGAAGATTTGGACCCTATTCTCAAGGTGGGTGACAGGCTCATGAACAAGACACCTTCACAAGTTACACTGGTGGTGAGTGAAGTAGGAGAGAGTGCAAGGTTATCGGCTGAATATAGGCTGCCTGGAGAAATGTCTCAGGCCATTCTCAGGGACATCGCACTCTTAGCTGCTATTTCCTGTTTATTATTTCAAGTGACCAACATTGAGACTCACTCTGCCGTGGCCCTGGGTGGTGTTTTTCCTTTGAAGATGGGAATCGTCAAGAGTTTGGATCCCTATCTCCAGGGTGATAGGTGAGTCCAGAGATCTCAATCAGGGCTATCCCAATTCACAGACTCAGTAATGAGTGTACGATATTTTAAGTGATTTCTGACCTCTCATTCAAAAATGCATGAGATTCCATCACAGCCTAACTTTGGCCTCATCTGTATCAGACGTCTGTATTGGCCTCATCTGGATTGCTTCTGCTCCTGTGATTACTGCTTGCAGATTCTTCTCTCCTTGGGATATATCATCCTTGTTAAAAGAACACTAGAAAGCCTCCTTAATGCAAGTAAACCCGAAGCTTCCAAATATTGAAAAATAATCTAGCACCCAAGTGAGAATGTTTGCCATAATTAGATATTCAGGAGAAATGAATAGGCCTTATGCATGGTAGAACATCCCTTCTCTCTCTGCCTTGAGCCATCTGACCCTTAAACTTTGAAATACCCCAGGAATCACTCCTTGGATAATCTCATATAGCCCCATAAATTTAAATAGCACGTATAAGCCAATGAATTCCAAATTTAATTACCCAGCCTGGATGTCTTCCCTGGGTAATAAATTCATATGTCCAACTAACATCCTTACTTAGATATCTCATAGATATCTAAAACTTAATACATCTGAAATTGAATTATTTGTCTTTCTCCTGAAACTGTTCTCCACCCCCCAATTTTTTTTCTCACTTTAGCATATAATTGTACATATTTCTCATAACGTAGGCCAAAAATGATGGTCTTATATTGTTTTTGTCTTGGTTCCTGGTAATTCCATATCAATATGACAGTATATATTGCTGGCTTTCTTTTCAAAATAAATCCAGAAAATGAACATATCACTACTTCTATTTCTAACATCTTAGTTGCAGAACCTACCATTGCCTCCTTTCTGAATCACCTCCTTCTAACTAGTTTCCCGGCTTCCACTTTGCCTGCTGTAGTGGATGCTCTGATAAATCCTCTCTCCCTTCAAGCTAGGGACTATTTATGCCCCAGATACTGGAAGTCTTGTGACCATACTCAGCTGTCAGTCCTCTCCAAGGCTAGCTCTCAGCTGAACAAAGCTCCCTCCCATAGTCACTCCCCCTTCTTAGGGGCAGCCTGCGTCCAATGGCTATTGAGGCATCCACGTAAAGGCCTGGCACTCTCATTCCAATTTTTGACAACTCTAAAGGGTGACACCAATTTCAGAGCTCCTCGTGAGATCAGTTAGGCTTTTGTTGAGACTGCATTGCAGCCCAAATACCCCTCTGCCTAATCTTGCTTCCTTCCCATCTCCCAAAGGTGTTCTTAGTAAGAGCACATCTATGAGGATAAATTTCCTACATGCTGTTTTCCATCTCACAGTTTGCTTTCTGGAAGGCTGATCTATTGCATCTTACTACAGTTATTTTCCACACAGTAGCTGGACTGTGCCTTTAAAACACAAATCAGACCATGTCACTTCTTTATGCGATACCCTCCAATAGATTCCCTTGTCACCTAGAGGATAAGCCAAAATCCTTACAATTGCCAAGAGCCCAATGTGATCTGGTCCCTACTATCCTCCTCTCCTCAACTCTAGCCACAATGCTTTTTGTGCATTCTTACAGAATGTTAACCCCACTTCCTGGAATGTTTTCTCCTAAGCTCATTGTTCCTTCACTTCCTCAGGTTCCTGTAGAGCATCCCTCACCACCCTACATAAAATTGCAACTCCGATTCTAGCCCCTTGCCTGCACTCAGGTCTACCAACTACAAACCCACTTGTGCCAACAGCTCACGAACAACATATTCAACAGCACAGAAATGTGGATTAAGTAAGAGGATGAAGAAATGACTAAAATATCTCAAAATCTCAAAATATGTCCAAAGAGGTACTAATAAAGGGTGGGGGCAACAGCAGGGGATGAAGCACAATATTTTATCCTAATACTCAGAGATTCCATAGTGAATCATTTCTAAGAGAAACAAATTCTGACCCAGCATACAGTGCATAAAATCTTATTTGTAAGTAGACAGTGATATTAACATCTTTAGTTTATATCATAATTTTATAATATAACATGAGAAAATAATATTTATTTCCAATGTAACTGTTGGTATAATATGATTTATATGCACTTTACTTAAAATAAAAGGGGAGGCAACAACACCCTATTTTGTGTTTCAGATATATTTACATTTGAAGAGTGCTCTTAAAAAGCCTTCATCATATTCTACAAATAAGTATTTTATCTGTATTACTCAGTTTTAACAATGATAAAATCTGTGTTCAAAAGGTATTAAAATGGCTTAAGCATAAAAGCACTTAGTTGATTATTTTAAAAGCTTTACTCTCTTTATATTCAGGCTCTGCCCACCATGAACCTCCTCTACATACAGGGTATATTGTCATAGAAAAGATCACTGACCAATGTTTTGTCATTAGAGTCTCATCTTGACTTTCAGAAGCAATTGTATTTTAAATTAATTTCATCATGCTTGGATAACATAAAGAATAGGCCAAATATACTAGTAAGTGTGAAGACATGCATATCAAAAATATCTACTGCTCACTTTACGTATTTTATATTTTACTTTAATTCATCATTTCTTTTCACTTCTACTCTATAGAAATACATGACTTAGCAGAATAACTGAAGGCAGATGTCAGAAAGCCAGTTTTTGTTGGTTTTGTATTAATTGAAAGAACAAACTAGAGAGCAATATAAGGGTGCATGTAACTAACTGTGTTTGCAATATAGTAGAGAGAACATGGGCTGTAGTTCCAAGACTATTGGTGTGGTCTTCCCAACCCTCTACTTATTAGCTAGGTGACCCAAGACAGATTCTTGATTCATCTGAGCTCCATTTGTCTATGACCACAGAATTTATCACAAAAACCGGGACACCCTCAAGCATGAAAGGAGGCAGGGGCACTACTAGTAATTTTGCTTTAGGACAATGGGCATAAAATGTAATTATTTGGAGCAAACCAAGACAGAATCAGCCTATTCATCTGCAACTCTGTGATAATATCTCAATACTGCTGTGAGGTTAAAAGGGCAAGATATCATATTCTATATAGGAAGTTTGACAATATATGTATTGACTCCCTTCTCGGAAATAGGGTACTGGTTAGCGGGGGGGGGGGGGGGGATGATATGAGAGGCTTACTGTATTATCTTTTAAAAATGGAGCAAGATGAATGACTGACACGCTCCCTGCCCTGCCTGGGATGCTCCCCAGCCACCTTCTCCCTAGTTAATTCCTCTTCACCCTGCTGAGTCCTAAGGATTCCAGGGTGAATCTATGTAATTTCATCATAAGATTGACATGATTTCTGACATGCAGTGTACTTCATAAAATATTACCTAAAGACTCCTTCCCTGACTCCATGTGTCAGATGCAACTGCCTGTTGTACACTTTTAGCACCTTGTACTCCTCCATAGCATCTGCTGCCATTAAAATTCTATGATTATATAGTGAGTTCTTTAGGATCTGGCTCCCCATTTGAAACACAAGCCCCAGGACAACAGGAAATGTCTATTTTGTTCCCTGCTGTATCCCCATCACCTAGTATAATGCCTATCACATAGGAGGGCGTCAATAAATGGCCATTAAATAAGTGAATGATTGTGTGCACTCATGATAGTTGCATGGAACATTCAGAGTGGGCAAGAGAGACTCCTGTCTTCAGGAAATATATGATATCAGGGTCCACAGATTAATGAGTGATTTAATCACTGTATAATTTTATTACTTTGAAGCTAGACCACACATATAAAAATAACAATCCACACTGAATGCCAAAGCTGTGAATGTTTTAGGAGTGTGTGGAAGGCATCAGCATCAAAAGGGTATGTGAGAGGCCAGGGTACATCAGTTAAAATGGGAAAAGCACCTCTATCTAGATTACTCCTCCCACTCTTGACAGCCACAGACTATCACCCTGGCTACCCCAAACACTGCACTCATTCATCCCGAGGACAGGTTTTGTCCTACATATAACATGTATAAGTATCATTTAATGAGTTTTATGTGATGCTTGTCTTGATATTTAATATACATCATCTCTTATATTTCTCAACAAGCCAGCATGAGAATTATAATGTCCATTAGACCCGTAATGAAAATGAGACTCAGGAGATTAAATTACGTGCTTAAACAGCACATGATGCAATTGGATTTGAACTCAAGTCTGCCTGGCCAGAACCCAGGTTAATGTTGACTCACATTTGCTGACTGCTTCTTCCAGCCTTACCTTAGAAATACTCATTTATAGAAATGTGATAAGAAAGGTGGTAGTACAGGGTACATTACAATGCAGTAACCAGCAAGGATTTTGTTCTTAACATGACTCCTACCCAGGAGAGTGGGGCTCTGATGGACATTTTTCCCAAGCCTTCAGTATTCATTCTCAAAATGTGGCTACATACTCTGATTTTTCTAACTTGTATACCTGTTATTCTCTTACTGCGTCTATGTCAGTCTTGCTAAAAAAGTAATTCAAGGTTATTTTGCAACATAATTTTAGAACTTGTATGCATGAATGCATAATCCATGGGCACAGACAATAGGGTGGTGAAGGCCTGGGATGGGGGACAGGAGCAGGCCATAAGGGGTCACTGAGGGGAAGGGGGACATATGTAATACTTTCAATAATAAAGAATTAAAATAAAATAAAATGAGATATCACAAAAAAATGCATGTTATCACTGGTATGAGCATTAAAGCTACATAAATTTCAATGTGGGTAGTACATCTCAGACACATAAAAATATTGCTGAATGACTAAATGTGTTTATACAAAATATGTCATTATATTAAATAAATAACATTTATCTTCAAAAACATCTGAAGTAATGGGTGAGCTCTAACTTATGTTTATACTCCCAATTTATTCATTCCACTAATGGAAACAATTAAATTAAGAGTCAGAATCAGATTCAAATCATAAATCTACCTATAATTAACTGACAATACTATGTAAGTTACTTAAGTTCTATGAGATTTAGTTTCTTCATCTATAAAGTGGGCATAATATAAGCATCTAAATCTCACAGAATGAATGTAAAAATAAAATGAGATGACATATAATACCTCTATTATGTAGTCTAACACACAGTGGACATGTGAAAAATATTAATATCTTCTTTTTTTAGGAGAGAGTAAATGTATGAGGTTCAAGGAAAACTATAATTGACACAAGTATCAGAATGCTATCATGTTTACCTGTAGTCTCCTCCTCTTCCCCCTTTAATGTAGTCACTCCAAAACAAAACATAAAGGCACATTTTAACTATCTTAACCCTTAACTATCATCATCCTAAAGATCCTTTACGAGCCCTGTGACTTGCCCGCATGGCTAAAAACCAGACTCATCAGGAGTTAGCCAAAAGTGGAGGAGCAAGTTAATAGATCTACCATTTGCTTCATATCCTCCAGAATCAATCACCAGTTAGACTGAGGGGTTTTCTTGAATGAAGGTGCATACGCACTTGTAAAAGATAACAGAGTGGGTGAAGCTTTGCAAGTGAATCAAATTACACTGGGAGAGTTGTTCCTTCTAATTTTAGATTTGACATTAATTTTTACCCAGTATGCCAATATATTCCTGCAACATGGGAAGAATCCTGGGACCAACGCTGTCGTGCAGTCTTCCATGAATATAGAAATTAATGATGTGTTTTTTCTCTGATCACCACTGTATCCCTAGTGCTTCATACTTAGTAAATACTAAGCATACATTTGTTGAATGAATGAATGAATGAATGAATGAATGAACAATATATGCCTACCCTAGAGAACATACGAGGTAAGAAACAAAGGTGCGGTGGATTAAGTGTAAAGAAATGGGAGATAAAACACAAAGCTTTTCTCCCCAGGACTCACCTTAGTGGTAAGTCAGTAGCTGTGACTAGGACTTAACCTCCCACCGACACGTCTCTGACTGAATCACATTAGATGATAGAAGGCTCCCTAAGTCAGAAATGGCTACTGTTTCAAGGGTAAGGTATTAAGGAGCAATATAGAAGATAGTTTTAGGAAAATATTTTTATTTATTTTCTTCTCACCGTGTCTGATGAAGTGATATGCAGGATATAAGAAAAAATTTTTCAAGTTAATAAAATAGATCATTTAAAGGTATTTTTGTATATTATGACAGGGAAACTGAAATAGCAACCATCTTACCTGAAAAGAGCATTATTTATCAAATTTGCTCACGGATTACAATAAACAGTCTATTAAAAGTTTACAATGAAAAAATGGTTCCTTCATTTCCATAAGGAAACCAGATTAACTCATAGGGATTTTGCGATAATTAAGTACAATTACACATGGGACATTCCTAACATTATGCCTACAATCTGATAAGCTCTCAGACATGATTAGTTGATGTTGTAGCTATATGAAATAATGTTGAGTTGCCCAAATTAACTAGCAATCTAACATTATGTATATGTTCAAAACCAAGAAATGCCAGTTACATAATCATCATTTTTAAATTTCATAAAAATATTATTACTGAATAGATACATCAAGCTACTTTTTCTTTAAAATTAGTATTTGGATTTTTTTCTATTCAACTCTTTTTTTCTTTTATATTTTACATTTCTGTATATAATGAAAATCCATTCTCACTGGTGATTTTGTTAATTGATACATCTACATGGAAAGGCAAAGGCAAACTTATTTCCATCAAGCCCATCTAGTCTAATTAGCAGCAAATTCTAAAACAGAAACACTTTTCAAGTCTTTGGTTTTCAATATCACAGTACTATTTTACTCAGAAATCTAATTATACTGTTCCTGGTAGAAATATTTTAAGAATCACTTCTTAGTCTTTCGAAAGCATGTATGGACATTAATAAATCTGATTACCTGGACAGGGTTAGGGATGCTGAGCAGGCAGGCAGTCTGTAAGTCTTAGATTCTGCTACCCATCCTGTATTATGTCCAGCTGTGCATATATATATATATATATAATTTTTTTCAAATCAACACATGACTGTGTAGGAGATGGGAGAGCCTTGGAAGTAAGTTCTAGAGGTTCTAATGACATTCAGTTGAGCAGTCGTAGGCATAAAGGAATTTGAGACACAAAAACATCATTGTTACAGCACATAGTCATTAAAATGTTTTGCTGTAAAGATAGAAAGCTCTCTTTCTTTCTGGAGACATTTACTAAGGTCCATAATGCATCATTTCAATTCTTTCAATAAGCTTACTAGTGAAAACGCGATTTATTTTCCCTCAGGACTTCAAATTTTTCTTAAATTGTTTTTTAAAATATCTTTCCTTTAAAAAATGGCATAAGAAAAAAATAAAACAAAATGAAGACCTCTCCAAAATAGTTTTTTAGGGAAAGAATGAATAATCATTAAGTACCCTTAACATTTCCTATGAAAATATACATGAGATTTTTATCTCTGAAAAAAGTCTGTGGACTTTCACCAGTTCATTACTTTGAAAGAAAACGTTGGTTTTTCTAGACTACTAACCAAGGGCTCAGCAGCCAAAAAGCTGGGTTTGAATCTCAACTCTGCCACTTAAAAGCTGTTTGAATTTGGAAAGATTATTGAACATCTCCCTGCCTCAATTTTCTCACCTGTAAATAGGAATCATAAGAGTAGCTACCTCATAGGGTTAGATTAGATGAATTGATACACAAAAGCACTGGAAACAATACCTGGCATAGACTAAGCATTCAACCAATATTAACTATTATTGTCAGCTACTACTAACAATAGGGTGAGCATATACGTTTTAATAGTTCATCCATTATTTCTTCCTTCTTCCACCAATTCCCACAGCCACTTCCAACACTTTTAGAGGTAATCAATGAATGACCTCTTAACTGCTCATATCATTGATGTTTTTTCTGAAATTTTGTGTTAATGACATTGTTGGCTCCTTTCATCATCAAGAAAGTCTTCCTCCCTGTCTTCTCTGAACTCTCCCTGCCCTGCCTCTTCCCTAGTCACTCCTCTGTGTTGCTCCCTCCTCTGAGAGAAAGAATCCAGAGACTCAGACTTAGCACTTCCTCCTCCCTTTGCCTGAGTTCTCTCTGGCCTGATGAGACTAACTGGCCCTCCAAGCACATCTCCACTTTTGCCCTCCCTCCCATGCCCAGCTTCTCCTTGTTGCTGTTTCACTTGATGGCTCTAACACAAGCACCATAGTGCAAGTGACTGGATTCAGAAGTTTGACAAACATGGGCCTGAGGCTTGTTTCTACCGTTAATAAGTTGCATGATCTTGATCGATTTATTAACTGCACGAAATCTCCATTTCCTCATCTGTAATAGATCATTTAGAAAACCTACCTCATAGGCTCCATTAATTAAGACAATAGACATAAAGCATTTGACATAGTGCCTGGTATGTAGAAAATGCTCATCAATGTTAGATGATTATTAATATTAATGCCTAATTAAATGTCTAAAAATATTGACATTTTATACACACATAAAAAATAACTCTTCTTTGCAATCATTCTAGAAATGTTTTACTGCTACCATCACTTTCAAAACACCAGATTTTTGCTTTTTTATTATTTTCTACTTGTTTCTATCATCTGAAATAAAATATGCTAATATATTCTTTAATTGTAATTTCAATTCTTCTCAGCTGTGTATGTTGCTGCTTTGTTTAAAGGTTTTATTCTGGGCAGCTTCAGGAAAATCACAACACTGAAACAGCTTTCTAAATGTAGCTATAAATAAATAAATACTTTATTTTAGAATTTATTTAAGGGAATTAAAGTGATATATCTTAGCCCTTATGCCTATTTATAAATCTAAAATACATGTTTAGAATGATTTTAAATAATAAAAAATTATCAATATAACTTTGAAAAAGCAAAGATTATATTCTGCATCCTCCCTTACTGGTAGGTGTGGCCATATGATTAAGCTGTGACCACTGAGATGTAATTAAAAGTAAATCTCCTTAAAATGGTGTGCAATGCCTTTCTGTATTACACCCACCATCCTGCTTTCTGGAATTTGGATGTGATGGCTGGATCTCTAGGACCACATTAGACACTGATGATAAAATTTCACTCTGGAGATGATAGAAAGATGAATGAAAAGACTGACAACTTCTGAACTTTTTTTATGTGAGAGAGGAGTAAGCATCAGTGGTGAGATTTCTTTCTTGTCTACAGCCAGATCTAATCGTAAGTGAATTAACAACATTTTCATTTCTAACTCTGCCCTAACATGTACCCTTCATTCTAGCCAGGTCAGTCTCTTCAGTCTCCCTTGGGTTCACTCTACCAAATCAGTTCAGAACTACCAGGAATCTATATCTGAGTTTGGAAGTGCTCAACTCTTTCCCTCTCATATGAATGCTGTGGTATTTATATTTTGTATCACATTATCAATTAGCCCATTGGGTAATCGTGTCTCTTGAATTATCTGTAAGGTAATTAAAACCAGGTGTTGCAGGGTGGTTTCTCCAGAAACAGATCTCAAGACAAAGTTTGGGATGCCGTTTGTTTCCTCGAGATTAACACGGTGAGAGGAAAGCGGCAGAAGAGGATTGGGCAGACGGGGAAGTTGAACTGTGATGCAGACCTAACACAGTCAGCAAAATGGAGTAGGGAGCTCAGGAGTAAGTATTACCATGAGAGTGATCTGTATCCAGCCAAGGTGTCCAGGCTTTCACCTGACGTGGCTGCCTGGGAAGATGTGACCTCAGCAAAGCATCTCTTTGCAGATGAGGCAGACCCTGAAGGAGGTGACAGTTACAGGCTGTCTGCCAACCACAACTCCTGCAGCTCAGCAACAAGACCTCCTCAGCGAAGGATCTGGGCACCACATCTCCGTGTCTACTACCCTGTGTCTAGATTTTATGGTTCTCTTCCCCAAACACCAATTTTAATATTAAACCTACAACAGGTGTTTGGTAAATATTTACAGAATACTTCATTAAAACATAGTCTATGCCTAGCCTAAGAAATATACCTGTACGAAGTTCCTGAGATGAATCTACTCATGCCCTAAAAAAAAAAAAAGGTATCTAAAGATATTTTTTTCAAAACATTTTCCTTCTGCATCCTACAACCAGCATTGACTTAGAAACCAGCATTGACTTAGAAAGATTTAAGGCCCTCATTTTACAGAACATGCACTTTTACTTAACTCCATGTAACGCCTACCACCGTGCTAGATGTTGCCAGGGCCTCCAGACACATTCCATCTGAAGTACAAGCTGGTGGGGGAGAGCTGCCTGGTTGACTGGATTGCTATGAGAAACACTGTGCTCTTGGGGAGAATCTTCCAAGGAAGAAAACTCACCATTAATCTTGAAATCATGCTGCAAATTCATTATGAAAATACTTTGATTAAACATCCACTGTTGTTGTTTCCACTCTTCTCTCAAAAGCTCCAATTCTCTCTCAATCTAAACCCACTAGGGGGTCTCTAAAGAGTGTCATAACTTTCTAGAGGACTCTTAAATTTGTGTCTCGTCTTTGTGAAGGGGTGAGAAGGAAATGACATAAGAAAGCAGCCTACTCTCTTGTGTACTCCATCCTTCTTTCCTGTTGTAATCATTCTATCCACTCCCCATTGCACTCTAGTTATAGCTGGAGCTGGAATAGGATTGTGGAGGGGAAAGAACCCCGGAATTGAAGGAGGTTCTGATGCTGGTCACTGATAAACAGGACAGCAGCGGGGGGAAGAAGCAGCAAGGGCTGAAAGAACAATAATAATAGTGATAAATGAAAAGCCAGTCTGAGAATTAGTTGATAACCATCCTCTCACTTTCTTGGTTCTTTATGAGCAGAGGGATCAAACGTCTGTGTCCCCATGTTGAGTCTGAGCTGTGACCGATACTTCTATTTCAGCCTACAGTTAAGCAAGATTGAACAATAACAAGGTGAGTTCACTTTGTGTGGCTGCCTGCTGCAAATCTTCCTGTATCGTCTCCTACCCACTGTTTCCCAGAATATATCTTTAGGGTAATTTAGCCACTTTAAGAATCACTTCCATCTGTTCTCTGTTACAAAGATAGCTACCTCAACAGATCGCAATCTTCGCTGGTTGGTTGGGGAGGGTGGTGATGTGGGGGACTGACACCATTCTACAGAAAAGTCGCCTACATGTAGTTTCAATTTATAATTCCCTACTTGAGTGTTTTAGAAATGTTTGTGTTTGGATGTTGTTTTTTTCATGCCCCTGAGCCAGAAGGCCTTGTCAGAAAGTCAAACTTTGAAAGTGACAAACTGCTCTGATCTTGTAAGGGTGGTTTAGTTGTCAGGGAAACTGCTTTAAAGAAAGAAACAGATCCTATTCATGAATTTAGAACTGGAAGAAAAAAAAAAACAGATGCTAAGTTTTTGAGTGAGTCTCATTTACTTGGAGACATATCAGGGTCGGTACATAATAAAAATAGGTTACACTTTTTGGCCATAGTTATAGCAAAATTATCCATTTCATAGGAAATCTTTATACTACAGCCCAGAAATTATGAATAAAGATTATTTCTTCTTCTTCTCTTAGCTTTGTAAATCTAAAAAATAAAAAAAGTCCAGATAAGATATGCATATTTTTCCCAGGAAACCCATGAGATCCAAGAAAATGATCAGGACTCATCTGAAAGCCTTGCACACGTGAAGGCCTCTGGTACACACTAACAATGTAATTTTAGCGGGAGGGGTGGGGGGGAGGGGAACAAAAATTCCTCATAAAAATAAGTATGAAGAGATTATTTACAGAAGTGGACAAGAAGCAGATCTGGATTTCCCCTCAAAATACCACTCCTGCTGATTAAGCCTAAAATATCTAGAACTTCATTCTTTTACCTCATAGCCAGTCTCAGATCCTTTGCTGAAAAATAAGTTTAATCCTGAGGAAAGAAATAAAAATTTCAAGTGTTAGATATTTGGGCAATATAAAGAGTGGTTTCTATAATGGGGTAATAGGAATTGAGGCTAGTAGCCAAAAATAGATTATTATCATCATCATCACTGTTAACACCACCATCATCTATTATTACTATCATCAGTATTAACATAATTCATGTCACCTTCATTTCCATTACCACTGCATAAAAAAAGCAGCTATTCTTCTTTGGGTATTTACTATGTGCCAGAAACGGCTAGTGCTTCACATTCATTATCAGGCAGTTCTCAGGAATTGGCAAACTTTCCTCTAGAGGGCCAGATAATACATATTTTAGACTCATTGGGTCATACTTTCCCTGTCACAACCACTCAGCTCTGCCACTGTAGGGGGAAAGCAGTCACAGAAAATGTGCAGATAAATGGGCTTGCCAGTGTGCCCACCCAACTCGATTTGGAAAATCAGATGGTGGGCCAGGCGTAGTTCCCCAGTCCCTACATTATCTCATAAATGTCTTTAGAAGGCTGGGAGGTTGGCAGGGGCATCCTCATTCCTCCAAGGAGGAAACCAAGCCTGTCAGTGGTTGACTAATTTGCCGGCAGTCACACAGGGAGCAGATGAGGTGGAGGGCGGGTCGGAGCCTAGGTCTAGCCATGGCCAAACAACCGTCTGCTCTTCACCATCACATTCCAGAGTGAGAGGCATGTGTCCCTGGCTCTGATTCAGGATTCTTTTAGGAGATGCACATATAAACATTTTAATAGTTTCATTTACTGTAATATGTATGAAAAACATAAACAGCAAATGCAACCTTTGATTTTACTAATGTTATTTCTTTAGATGAAATATAAGAACAATTCTATATAACCCTGTTCATGCCTTTCTATGTTTTAAAAATAAAGGAAAATTTATACCTGTTTTTGACAAGTAGGGAAATATTTTTAAATATTCTTTATGCATGTGTCATTGTGGTGTTTCCAAAGCATTTATCCTATTCTCTCATTTGATCCACATAAAGCCCGGGAGGAAAGATGGGTGATATTATTATCCCCATGCTGCAGAAGGAGAAAATAGGGTCCTGAAAGGTTAAGTGACGTGCTCAAAGCACGTACTGGGGGAAGAGCAGGAAGTGCGCGCACCTGCTCCTCAGACTCCTCCTGCTGCATTGTTCATGGGTTCACCAAGGCCCAGCATTGTAAAAAGGCAAGTTGGGAATTTTTTGTGTCTCCCACCACCATGCCAAAGATACAAGGTAATCAAAAGCCAACAACATGAGTCAGGTTTCTTGGGCTTGGTGTGCCACGGGGCCAGTAGCAGAGATTAGCAAGTGTGCCTGTGCATGTGCAGTGGGTCGTCCTGGCCTCCTGAATTCCATTGGAGCAGTTTGAAAGTCTTTCTGAATTAGCTATGAATCATCTCATACGGGCCAAACACTAAGTGACTTGACTCTGAAATTCCATATGTGTTTTTCAAAGAACATTCGCTTTAGCTGCTAATGAACTATTTGACCTAGATCGATGCTTTTCAAACCACAAGTTATGACTATAAGTGAGTCCTGTTCAGCATTCTTAAGTGAATTAGAAAAGAGAATAGAATGAAACAAAATAGAATTTAATAGAAAATATCTAAATGAGCACTATTTCAGAGAGTCTGTTTCAGATTTCTGTGAATACACACACACTGATTTGTGGTTAACAAACTTGAAAACCATTGGGCCAGGTGATCTGCAAACTTTGTGCAGCTTTAAGAGTCAATAATTCTATAGCCCATTCTCACTTCAATAAAACCAATCAAACCATACGCTGAAGTGACTGAAAGTCAACAGAATTATATTTCTTACAAATCCTGTCAGCATTTCAAAATATTGCAATTATTGAGAAACTATAACCACTCCATTATGAATGCTATTCTGTTATATTATGAATTCTATTATCATGCTATTTATGTCATTTTTATAATACTATTGGTATATTAATAGTAATAATAGATTTGCTACATTATAGATATAATGTAATTATACCTATAGTAATATATTTTGAATGGAAAATATGACCAACAAAGAAAAAGTTCTGAAAAACCTGCCTGACTCTCATGGTACTATTTGCCTACATGTAAATGAAACAAGACCAAATGAGATGTTTCCCAGCCCATCATCAAATATGGGCCCATATTGAAATGAATCAAACATATATCAAGATATCTAAGAAAGGCAAAACTTTCCAGTTCTGGTCTCCATTTGAAAGGTACCATATATGCTAGTTCTAGGCCAATATGTTACAATTTGCATTGAGATGGCAACTCCCCCGTCTGTAGAAAAATCCAGCCAAAAGAATTCAGCCCTTTTGGTTCCATTTTAATCTGGAAGTCCCAGAGGAAACACTGCCTCATTTGCAGAAATGGTAATGCCAAGGTATGTGATAAATGGAATGAAAAGGACAGGAAAGACACTGCAAGAATTCACGCTCTGAAATTGAAACCCCTTCTATTTTTAATCCTCTCTCTTGGGTATTTAATTCCAGATCCTAGTCAAGTCATGTTGTACAAAGAATCCAGGTTGACAAATTATCAGTGCTTCACTTAGCTGCAATTTCCCTTCTGAAAACTATCTTCGTGGATTAGTATTCAGAAACACAAGCTCAGTTCAGTGCCAATTTTGCTGAGTAGAGAAATGACTCTGAAATCTGAAGAATTAAAAAGCAGAAATTGTGAAATTAGTTAAGTACATAGAAATGATAGAGTAAATAGGAATGTGTGAATGTGCTGAATGTTTACAAGTTCTCAAACAACAGACGTGAGTATAATTAAAAGAGATCTATAAGGGGAGGCCTAGGGTTTAGAAGGGTCATGAGAGTTGATCCTAGGAGCACTTGGGGCTGTTCCCAGACATTAAAAGCCAAGTCATTTGCTTGTTCTCTACCTCAATGGAGGAATGGTTAGATTTCATTAGCAGTCATCAAAATTACCATTTATTTGGAACTTGCTCATTTATTTTCCAGGGATCTTGAAAACACACCCTTATTCCTATCTTATAGACAAGGCTAATCCAGTCTCCTGGCCATATTCCTTGAATAAAATCTTTCCATTCTCCATTTCTCCTATATTCAACTGATCAATAAGTTCTCTCAACCGGTGTCTATGAAGAATGCCTATGTTGGGAACAGTGCTACTCAACAGAAAAAAAGATAGTATTTAGTTCAAACTTCACTGAAAAAGATTTTTAGAGGCTTCAGCTGTTAGACGTCTCCTTTTAAAGGAATATAGATTTTATAGTATTTAGTTTTCCATATTTAGTAAGCATATTTAAAAAACAAAAACTCAAGAAAATTATGTAATTTTATGAAAGGAATGTGTTCTCAGGAATCAAATTTCAATGGCCTAACTTCCATTTATAACCCAGAAGTGGTTCTCAACCTGTGGCTATTTTGACCCCCAAGGATTATGTCTCAAGACATTTTTGGTTATTACAACATGGGGGAGAGGTGTACTGCTGGCATCTAATGGGTAGAGGCTAAGGATGTCTCTAAATATCTTACAATGCACTGGTCAGCCTCCCTCAACAACAACCTATCTAGCCCAAAATGTCAACCTTGCTGAGGCTGAGTAACCTTGCTCTAGCCAAGTAACTTGCTCCCCTACATTAACCTCAAATACATGGAATTCAAGTTCAGGTTCAACTTAATTGCAGGTCAATTTATGACTCCATGATTTGGAGAATTTTAAAGTCATGCATGCCAAAATCATCTGCTATCTGTCTTGTGTGTGTGTGTGTGTGTGTGTGTGTGTGTGTGTGTGTGTGTATAAGACTCTCTCTCTCTCTCTCTCTCTCTCTCTCTCTCTCTCACACACACACACACACACACACACACACACACACACACACACACCACTTAACCCAGATGAAATGTCCTGCATACAACTGGAGCCCATACCAACCAGTGGCTTCAACTGAGATGGTCAAAGTGTCTGTCTTGGAGTCAGAAGGATTAATAGTTTAGTGGTCAAAGGAAGTTGTTCTGGATAAAAAGTGAAAATAAAAACAAGTTAAAGTGAAAGACTTATAATAAGGCTATCAAACATGACAACTGATTATGGAGGTGTATCTTCCTGAGAAGGATTGAGTAATTTGTAAATCTAGTTGACTCTAAGAGAGAATAGGTACCCTTCAATGTAGTTGTTGTGCATAACTTTTGTATCTCAGCACATCCTTATAAAATAATTGGTATGCTTTCTATCGCAGTCTGAGCATTTTCTGCCAGAGAAGACATATTGGGGGTTAGCAGCGAGGAAGAGTTGAGGAGAAAACTCAAAGGTCAAAGATCAGATTCCATCTAATGATAGGAAGGTGAATTCTGAGAACTGCTCATTTTCTGCATACTCCTAATATGCAACAGCACAAGAAAGGAAATAAAGAATCAGAAAACAAATAAAAACTCATAGATTATTCAACTCAATTTCAACTCTCTAAGAATGATACTTCCAAATGAGAGGTAAGGATATTGAAAACCTTGTTAGGGAGAGGTACTATCAGCAAAGATGAATTAAAAATTAGTTATGGTGGAATGGGCACCATGAAGATGCGACTGCTGTGAGGAGATTTAATTCAGGGAAATAAGACAAATGCCCTGGATCAAATCCAATTTAATTCAGAGTATATACTGATGGCCTAGTTTTGTTACAGTTCCATAATCTTGGAAAATGTTGAAGTTTGGCAGCAGTTCAAACTAAATACTTAAAAAATGTTCAATAGAGATTTTAGTGTAAAGATAAACTCAATATTTGGATTTAATTCAAGTGTTAGCAAATTCTTCAAGTGTATTTGATGTTACAGGACAGTGTTTTGTTTTGTTTCTTGAAATGCTGTTCAAGGGCATTCTGATTCTGATTCCTGAAAGATTCAGATGGTCAGGCATAGCCATTCTGTGAAGGACGGTCTCAGAATTTGAGTTGCATGAGCCATCCATTATAAATAAAACCGTCCTAAATCCGGGTCCTTCAGCTAACCCTCAATGCTCAGACCCGAAATATATGTTCCATCACATTCTGCACTCTATTAAAAGAAAAGGCACAGCTTCAAATACTGGGAGTAAAATTATCTTATGGCCTTGGGATATAAACATTTTCAGGTGATATAAAAGACCAAGCAGTCCAAAATTCAAGCTCAGTTAAGGCAATTCCCAATAGTATTTACACCCTGAAAATAGATATTTTAGCCTTGTTGAAATATTATTATTATGAAAGGACTTCTCTTTTCAATAAATAAAGTTATGTAACTCAGCATGGCTAAATGTACATGGGACACTCATAAGTCAAGGCCCCACTGTCTATAGAATCTCTGCAAATTCAGTTATATGTATTTTTTAAATCCTGAATCAATTTATTACTAATACAATTAAAATTTTTGGAGAAAATCAGGTTTCTCTAAAAGAGAAATGCTTATGTTGTACTTTTAAATGTACTTTTGTTATGGGAGCACAATTTTTTTTAAAAATACACCATAATTTTATCTAAATATTATATTTTCTTTCTGTTTTTTAGATTCCACCAGAAACAGTTCAAGTGTTTTGTTGTAACCCTCCATTTTTTTTTTAATTTGTAGGGGGAAATGTTACTTTAAAAAGTATCTTTAAAAAATTTATTCAGGTATCATCCATAAGATAATAATGAGCATTCCTTTTGAAAAAGAAGACAAAGAAATTCCTTTCCAGTATGGGTTGCATCCTCTATAATGCTGAAGCTCTTACGTGTTTATTAGATACTTCCTGAAGGAGGAAGCCCCAGTCTCAGGGTACTAGCA
The DNA here is from genome assembly GCF_014108235.1 of Myotis myotis. Lineage (NCBI taxonomy): Eukaryota > Metazoa > Chordata > Mammalia > Chiroptera > Vespertilionidae > Myotis > Myotis myotis. Next base: position 76,302,989 of record NW_023416379.1, read on the forward strand.
CATAAAGATTGTTTACGCTGATGTAAGGGTATCAAAGGGCATACTGGGACAGTGGTCACCAAGGTTTCTGGAGTATGTACCCACAGATAAAATAATTTGAGCACATGCTTTCACTATATGAATATTTATTATCTTATGTATGTGCTCTTGCACAATATGTAATGTTAACCATGCACCTAAGTGGAAATTAAAATAGTGAAAATAAAAATTAATATAGATTAAAAACTTCTCCCCCTGCCTGGCACAAGCACTGTGATGTGCTTACTCATCTTGAGACCACTGCAATAGGAATAACTTAAATTATTCAAGTGCAAAGTAGCTGATTTTATGTCACAATGCTTTTTGAGCCTGATTGGGACTGGTAAACAGTACCCAACCAAGTTGAGAAGCCAATTTACCCTAACACATAAGATACAGATGTGCTTCAGGAGACATTCTTTGATACTCCTGTAATTTAAAAAAAACGATCGAGAGATGGTGGTGATACCACTGTATTCACCTAGTCATTAATACAAGGAAAGGAGCAAAGGAAAGGCCAAATAATATAGGCATTCATTTGTGCTGCTTTGCCAGGAAGCTGCAATTTAACACTGTCCAGATCTGTTCCCTGCAGATCCTAGGGGAAGGGACTGGACAAAGGAAGAATAGACGCATGCCCAGTAAGGTCTGGGTGACATAGGGAAGATACTTGCTTGTCAGTCACACCTGGGAACAAGTCATTGGCCAGAATAGGTACAGCCGCTGCAAGCACAGGAAGGTTTAAGGTAAGCTCCTAAACAAAGGCGTTTCTCTCTCTCTCTCTCTCTCTCTCTCTCTCTCTCTCTCTCTCTCTCTCTCTCTCTTTCTCTCTCTCTCCTCCTGGCTTGCAGAGCTCTCATGCTACTGCATTTGCCTACATGGACCTCTCACACAATGGACTAATGGACTGTAACTAGCCTAATGCTTCACTGGACCCAACTCCACCACAGAACAAAAGCTTTGGACACTGGCTTTGCTTCTAGCTCTACTGAATCCCCAGCTGCACGTTTTCCAGGACTGGATTAAGGGAAACAGGACTTTGCAAACCTAAGGATGTAATTCCACACAAATAAAAATCACTCATCCTCCTACGTGAGTCTCAGAAAATTCTTTTTCTCGAGATATTGTTAGGACACAACCTCCAACACCCAGTGAGGAAAGAGATCCCCCACTTTCACCAGTGGACACTCCATTTTCATTGATAGCCATGGGATGGGTGGCATTTAAATTCATGGATAAGGTTAAGTAACGACACAGTCTATGGCTGCTCATGCTCACTTGTCTTCTTCAACTTTGGCATCAAGGTTGTCTCATCTGATACAGAAACACAAGGAAAGCAAAGAAGGGTAAGACACTGCCAATCCATTTGGTGTGTCTTGCCCTGTTTCTCAGGTCTCCCACTTAGGTCAGGTTCTTACCTCTTCCTCCCTGAACCTCCAGCATCTGACCTTTGACATGTTCAGGAAGTTCAATGCCTCAAAGCCCTCTCAGACATTTCTCTCTTTCCCTTGGACTTTCTTCAGAAAAGACAAACTATTTTACCTCAATTCCAAAACCACCTGCCTTAAACTAAATGTGTGATAGCTGGAAAACACATTAGCATAAGAATATGCATATTTTATCTTTGGAACAAGAACTAAAGTGAAAATAACACCATAGCCCTTTCGGAAGACTCCCAAAGGGAGCTGCTCCGTTCAAGAAATTGAGTTCAATAAAGAGTAAATTCAACCCATCCAGATGTTCTCCCTCTGGACGCATTCCCCAAGTACAGCTTCCGGCCCTACGGAAAGTCGGCTTCCAACTGGCAGACAGCCTCCTGGCAAAGGGCAAGGATCTCACACTGTGGAAGGGCCTAAGAAAGGTATTTTCTTCATAAGCATCTGAAGTTATTTTGTGCTTTTTAGGTAAACTCTTCTTAATCAGTTCCGCAAATGGCAGCATCGCCCAGGCTAAATCTGCTTTCTTTTATTTGGGCAAAGTAATGTTCTTCCAACAAACATACCCTTGTGGTCTCACTGCCACACACACGCTTACTTGACCAGCAGTCCCAGGGTGAAGAAGCAGGCCCACTCAGGAGGAGCCACCAGGAGCTTTCAAGGGTCTCCTTACTAGTCTGATTCCTTTGCCCTTTTCATTGTATTCATTCCCATTTGCTTTATTTTTCCTTCCTGATTTCCTTTTTTTCTTCGAATAACACTTCCTTTACTTAAAACATGTTCCCTCTATGAAACCACCCACCTCAATTAATTTCATTCAGTTCATTCATATTAATAAACAATCAAAACCCCAAAGCTATTTGCTGTAAATTAGAAACTTCCACCTCCTCAGCAGTTTACATCCCTAAGCAGATTGTGTAACACCTCCCTACTCTCCACCCTCACAGTTGCCAAAGTGTTGCAGCCACAGTGTAGTGTTATAACTTTGATGCCATAATGGTATGGACCTTTCAAAGGCCGTTCTCTACTGCTATCTCCTCGACCATGTTCATTCACTCATTGTTTGTTCAATAAATACTGATCTGAGCACTGGCTATGTGTTAGGCACTGTTCTAGGTCCTAGAAATACGAAAGTGCACTAAATACATAAAACCCCTGCTCTTTTGAAGCCTCTGTTCCATGGGAGAGAGACAGACAATAAATAAAATAAATGTTCCATGTTAGAAGTTATAGTGCTGAGGGGGTGGGGGGGTGGGGGGAAATAGGCATGGGAGGTGGATAGGGAGCACCAGAAGGTCCGAGGATAGGAGTAAAATAGATGTAAATAGATTGAACTGGGGAAGACTTCCTTGAAGGTAACATTTAAGAATAGAATTGAGAAAAGTGAGGAAATAAACCATGCACATATCTATACTCTAGGAAGAGGGAACAGCAAAAGCCAAGACCCAAAGATGGGAAATATGTGTCATATTTGAAGAGCAGAGGCTATGATGCTGAGGATGAGGGATCCTAGGGAAGAGCCACAGGAGGTGAGACAACAGTGCTTGAGAATGGGGAAGATCATGAGGGTCTGTCAGACACTAGGGCTTTGGTTTTTATTCTGAGTGAGATGGGAAACTATTGGAATATTTGGAGCAAAGCAGTAACATGATTTCACTATGCTTCTTCTGAAAGAGTCATTCTGATTACTATATTAGGAAAGAAAACAGGAAAGATAAAACAGAAATAAATAGTGATTACTTAAAGTGGGGGGAGGGAAGGAAAAAGCAGGAGGGAGTTATATCTTAAATTATACTTCTTTGCAGTGTTTTGATTTTAAAAATCATGCCAATGTTTTACATGTTTAAAAAGATAAAATCAAATCAACAATAATGGAGGGGATCCTAAAAGTTAATCTAAACAGAAACAAATTAACCTAACAGATTTAGAATTGACAACATTAAACCATACAACAAAAATAAAAGAAGTTAATACAAGGGGGTTTAATATCTCCTCATAGACTATTATTAATTGCAAAAGGAACAAGTATGGTAGATACCACCTTAAACAAGTGTTCATTAGCATCAACATTAAGTGAAAATACTGAAATCATGTGCTTTCTGGCATGATGTGATATGATATGATATGTATGATATGATAAGAAGACTATGTCATTTATATTTCATTCTGGTCAAAAATAACCTGAATCTAATAAGGAGGAAACAGCAAAAATCACCCAAATAAAAGGACTACAAAATAAATATTCCTCACTTTTAAAATGTCAATATCAAAAAAAGACAAAGAAAAGATGAGAAACTATCTTATATAAAGAAAACCAAAAAGACATGATATGTAAATATGAAACATGACCCCAGACTGCATTCTGTATTGAAAAGAAATAATGCTATAAAGGGCGATACAGAGTGGAATAAAAGTAAGTTTACAGTTGTTCATATGAAAAATACAATAATTAATAAACAATAATATAAGAATTCTGTTTCATATCCTCACAACTGTAAACCTACTTTTGCCCTACTTTGTATTATAAAGGGCAGTGTGATTATTTTGCACTACTCCAGAAAAGAAAGGATGAATTTGAGATCAGAGCAGTAGCAATGGAGAAAATTAATATAGGGTACATGTTAGGAAACATTATTGTATCTATGCTAAATTTCCTAAATTTGATAACTGTTGCATAAGAAAATTTTCTTATACTTAGAAAAATCCATGCTGAGCTATTAGGAATGAAATGTCATAATATTCATAGATTACTCTCAATTGGTTCAAGAAAAATGATAGCTAGATAAATAGATAAATGATAGATATAGAGGTATAAAGCAAATATGTCAAAATGTTAAATAATTGGTGAATCTAGATGAAGGATTTTTGCTTTTCTTGAAATTTACTATTCTTAAAACTTTTCTGTAGCTTTGATATTTTTAATATCAAGTGAAATATAAAAAGGTAAAAATATTAAAAGAATATACTTTATATTAAAACATATTAGTACAAAATATCCTTACCTTGTTTCTAACAAATCACAAGTATCAATTATCAAAACGGGGCAATGAATCCTTTGTTAGCCTGAAGCAAAAATATAACTGAACAATCACTTTATTTTATATGTATAGGCAATTATTGGGCAATAGACACTAATCATATTGGCTTATTTAAACTGATTTGCTTTGACAAAATGTTCTAGAAAGGGCTGGGAGTGGGAGAATCTAATTTTGCAAGAGAATAAATGTTTACACTTAAAAATAAAAGAAGATAATAGACCAGTAATTTTCATCCTTTTTTTTAAATCTATGGCACCCATAAACTAATTACTAAAATTCTGCAGTACACCAAAAAAATATAATTTTTGCTGATCTGACAAAAAAAAATAAATATAATTTTGATACATTCACCTGGACAGCTATTGTTATGTTGGCTGTTGTCATTTTTTTTATTTAACAATTTAAGGACAAGAGGTCAGTGCCCCTGACTCAATAGTCAGGTATTGCATGTTTTAAAAATTCTTATGGCATACTGGTTGGAAGCAAATAGACCGTGGGGTAACATGGGTTGGAAGCAAAGAGAGAGAAGAGGGGGCACTAATTTTGCACTAAATCTAGGCAAGAAAAGATTGGTTTTGGACCAAGATAGTAGCTGTGGAGGAAGTAAGAACTGGGGAGATTGAATTTGTTTTGAGGAGAGAGCCATAGTAATGCTAATGGACTGGCTGTGGGGTATGGGAGATGAGGGGAGTTAATGATTATTCCAAAGTTTTGGAATTGAGTGACAGGAAAAAATGGAGTTGCCTTTAACTGAAATGGGACAAAAACTAACTAATCTACACTGAGAAAGAATAGGAGTTAAATTTTAGACATGCAGGGTTGGAGAGGTCTTGTAGAAATCTAAGTAAAGATGTTGAATCAGGAGTTTGAATGTGAGGTTTTGTCTGAAAATATAAATGTGGGAAATATCAAGATATATAGATCGTTTGAGGGCTTGATATTCAATTATAGCCCCTACCCAAGGAGTAAGTGCACACAGAAAACAAATGAACAAACATGCAAAGGTGTTAAATGTAAGCAAGGCTAAGGCCAAAATTGGTGTGTGCATAGAAAACAGTTCCGTTTATCTAGGACCTAGGACATATGAATCAGGCTGGTTATGATGGGTCCAGGAGAGAATACAGAGTTTGCAATGCAGTCTAAGAAATTTATACACTACTAGAGGCCCGGTGCACGAATTTGTGCATAGGTGGGGTCCAGCTGGCCTGCCCCGACGGGGGGCCGTCAAGCCAAGCCAGCCTGGGGCAGGAGCCATGGGCGATTGGGCAGCCAGCCCCACCCCTGATGGGGGGGAGCCAATTGGGGGCAGGGCTGGCTGGGGGGAGGGGCCGCAGGTGGTTGGCCAGCCAGCCCTGCCCCCTAGTCAAACTCCTGGTTGAACTCCCGGACGAACTCCCCATCCAGGGGATAATTTGCATATTAGCCTTTTATTATATAGGACTTTTGAGGTGGTAGGATTCCATGAGGGCCTTAAAGAAGATATTTGTTCCCTTTATATTCATTGCTCTAACAAATACTTTAGCACCTGTTTTTATCATTTTATTTTAAAATACTTCCTCATTTCTTATTGTTTCCTGTGTTTTGCAGTTCATATATTTTAATAAGTTTTTCAGGGAATATGTGTAGTATATGTTCCTACTTTTTGAATCATTGAGAATGTCCATTAAGTATATGAAACATATATATAAATAAAATTAGAGATTACACTTAGAAACTTATTCTATTTTGAAATTTAAAAAATAGAGTTGAAACACACTAATACCACTAGCAAAAAAGAAGATAAATCACTTTATTATAGAGACTAAGGCCTGTTGCATGAAAAGATTCGTGCAATACACCCCCCCGCCCACCCCCCCCCCGCCCCCCCCCCCCCCCCGGCTGCTGGCACTGGTTTTCCTCCAGCACCCGGGACCCAGGCCTTCGCTCCGGCCAGAGCCGCCTTCCAGTCCGCTAGCACCGGGTCCCCCGCGGGAGGGCCGGATTGAGGTGGGGCAGGTGGCGGGGATTGCCGCGGTCCTGCCCTTGAGCCCCGGGTGGGGTCACACACGGGACGCCTGCCGCCCTGGGTTGCAGATAGCAGGCCTGGATGGCGGCGGGGCAGGTGGGATGGCGCTGTCCCACTGTACCTGCAGTATGCAAATTAGCTGCTATCTTTGTTGGTGGTTAATTTGCATATCGTGCTGATTAGCCAATGGGAGGTGTAGCAAAGGTACAGTCAATTACCATGTTTGTCAATTATTAGATTAGATAATAAATTTGAGGTATTATTGGGCTGCAGGTAGAAGATGGAAATATACAGCTAGAATTCAGGAGAAGTGAGAGTAGTAAATGTAGACTTAGAAGTCACCAAGATAAAGGAAAACAAAGTTTAAAAAGCTATGAGACTGCCAAGGGGGGGAAATAAGAGATGCCTTGAGATGAGGCTAGAATTCTGGGGACATGAATAAGAAAATGAGCATGAGTAGATGCTTAATGTGAAGACAACTGTAAGAGATTATACACAATAATCTCTTAAAAGCAATAGATCTGCACTTGATAAGGCAAAGGCTTCTCACAGGATACTACACAGTTGTCCTTGTAAAACTGCTAAGACTCACCCTGCTGGGCTTCCACCCTTTAATCATTGATTCCTTTTGTTGACCAGTGTCCTAGCTACAAATGAGAAACCTGCTATCTTCAAACACCCCGGACAGAATTTTGACATAATCAGTGTTGGTGATTATAGTCATCATATCATGGTAAACATGAAATTAGAGGCTAAATTTCTCTAAAAATAAAGTCCTAAGAATATTTTTAAAATAGTTAAATAACCTCTCACGGTCATACACCAAGCAAATGATAAATGTAGAATTCAAATCCAAGTCTGCCTAACTCCATGGCAACATAACTTCAACTATTGTCCTACAATGCTTCTCAGAACTGTGTGTCTCAGAGATGCCACTTGGGGTAGTAGGCAGTTAGATACTATGAGATTGGAGTCAGGGGAAGGAGTAGGGTGGAGATGTTACTCTCACGTTAACCTGGCCCTGCCCCTCGTTATCGACGTGAGAACGCCCAGGTAGAGTCCGTGATTTACTAAAGATAAAAATTCTCCTATGGATGTAATTACCATGAAAGGCAATCTACAGGATAAGTGCAGTGGATTAGAAATCAGATCTATTCATCCTATTGGGTCTCCCAAGAAGTGAGTGTTTCTCATAAAATCTGAACACATTTCTAGAGTAACTTCTGACATCATCTCAAAAAACCTTCAAGTCTTAGCAAAATAACTTTTTAGACAAAAAGAAAGAAAGAAAGAAAGAAAGAAAGAAAGAAAGAAAGAAAGAAAGAAAGAAAGAGGAGACAAAATTTTACAGAACTTCACAAGTGTTGAATTTCTGCAATAAAAATTCACGATTCAACTGCCCCCTTAACTGTGAGGTGAAAAGGCCTTTACAACAACAAGGACACTGTGAACAGTTACAGCTGAAAAGGCAATGAAAATGTACTAATCTTCCCAATTTGAAGAATTCTAGAAGAAAAAATGATGCCTGCATTTGCAAGGCAAAAAGTACTTTTCTTTCTTATTAACCTAAATTAAAAATTTTTCCAGCTATTGCACATGTACACATAGCCACCTGCTAGAAAGTAGAAAAAAACAATCAAATCACTCTGAAATGCCTTCATGGTGGGTTAGATAAGTCCTCTTCTCCCGGTTTTATTTCACTTACATCTAGGTAATGTGACCCTGACTACATGAGCCATGCCTCACAAATAAAAGCTGCAGGAACATTCAGTACCCATTTATTATTCCATCATCATAGACTTGACACACCCAACAGTAAGTGTAATTATGTGCAGCACCATAAATAGCAATCTTATCTCCAGTCACTACTGTGGATAATTCTTAGTTTCAAAGGACACTTTGGGGGGGGGGGGTGGAACAGGCAATAAAACTTTAAAAGTTGAGTGCTAAGTTTCACCTGAAGAGGGGAAAAATGTTTGGATGCCAGATTAGGAAAGAGAGAAGGGAGGGATCAGGAGAGGCAGAGAAAAAGGGAGGGAAAGAGGGAGGGAGGGAGGGAGAGAGAGAGAGAGAGAGAGAGAGAGAGAGAGAGAGAGAGAGAGAGAAGTTCAAGGAAAGATAAAGGGGGAAATGTGGGAATTGTGGCTTCTATATTTTGTAATCCCAACGCATAACTAAGAATATGTTAAGAAGTTAAAATTGCAAATAAATAAATAAATAGAAGTTAAAATTGCATTCAAAATTGCATTTTGAAACATATTCTAAGAACAATCATTCAAATGATAATACAGTTTTACAATCCCAAGTTCTTCTACTTAAAATGTTTAAAAATAAAAAATATATATAACCTCAAGTTTAGTCAAAAACAGTTTCGTCTTACATAAAAAGCAGTTCTACAAATTCATGATTCTCACTGCAACCCACAATTTACTTAAATTGCTTCTCATTATATAAAGTCTTACTAAAATCAACTTTCCTTGAGCAATTCAAAAATTGAGCATGCATCAGTCCATAGCTAATTTAACATGTTATCTGCTGCCACTATAAAAAGTCCTATCAATTAAAACATAACTACTGTGATATAAAGCAATAAACACAGAGACGAAATGCAGCCATTTTTGATGTCAAAGGTATGACATGGTGACAATACAAGGAATTGTACTAACAATGCCAGAGAACTCACAGTATGTTCAAATCCAAGGTACCAGCTGCGCACGGAGTCTTGTGCCACATGCCAATCTAAGAGATGTCAAGGAAGCAATGGTTGTAACGACAAAGTCAGTGTCAGCCAATAGAATTCATTAGCAAACACTTGCCTGTGTCAGCTGCTAATATTGATGAGCTGCTAAGATGACAAAGCATTGTACAATTATGCCTCCTTCCTCCTTGCTTCCCCAACAGCTCAGGACTAGAAATAGCAATACATCTGTTATTTCAATCCCATCCGAATATATTAACCTATCTTGACCTTAGAAGTGTTCTAAGAGAAAGTCTGCCTGCAAATTGAGGGGAGCCCTATTTTAAAGTTTAATAAAAGGACCAAATTAATCTGACTCCATTGCAAATTGTCACTCTTTCAAGTGATATGTATTTATATGTGTGTATGCATGTAAATATATATGTATATATCACATGACTAAGACTGACAAAAATGCTTTCAAAACGATGTAAGTAAAAATCTCAAATTTATAATAGCATACATGTTAAATTAAGTGACATTCTCAATTCAATTCAAGCAATTTTGCTGAATGTCACCTTTGTGCCAGAGACTAAGACAATCAAAATAAAAATGTCTGCTCCTGCTCACACTTGAATTCATAGCCTTATGAGAGGAAGAGATACACAAACAAAATGTTACACAATGAGTTAACTGCTATCTTAATCCACAGATGGAAAAATGCTATGCTAATTCACTGGTGAGGAAAAGATTTTGTAGTTCAAAAAGGATTTATAAGGAAGAAGTAAACTGTCATTATTTGCAGATGGCATGATGCTGTTTTAGAGAGCCCTAAAGATTCCACCAAAAATACTACTAGAACTGATAAATGAATTCAGTAAAATAGCTGATGAAAAATAAATATCCAGGAATCAGTTGCATTTTTGTACACCAATAATGAACTGTCAGAAAGGAAAACTAGGAAAACAATCCCATTTACAATTGCATCAAAAAATACCTTGAAATAAATTTAACCAAGAATATAAAAGACTACTCAGACACTGAAGAAGATACAAATAAATGGAGGTATACACCGTGCTCATGAATAGGAAGAATTAACATCATTAAAATGTCCGTATTACCCAAAGCAATCTATAGGTTCAACATAATTCCTATCAAGATACCAATGGTGTATTTCACAGAATTAGAACAAATATTCCAAAAATTCTATGGAGCCATAAAGATCCCAAATAACTTCAGCAATCATGAGAAAGAAGAACAAAGTTGGAGGAATCACACTACCTAATATCAAACTATAATACAAGGCCATAGCAATCCAAACATCATGGTACTGGCATAAAAACAGACATATAGATCAGTGGAACAGAGTAGAGAGCCCAGAAATAAATTCATGTTTTTGTGATTAATTAATATTTGACAAAGGAGGCAAGAAAATACAATGGGGCAAAGATAGTCTATTTAGTAAATGGTGTTAGGAAAATAAGACAGATATGTGCAAAAAAAATAAAATTATACCCCCTTCTTATACCATAACAAATGGATTAAAGACTTAAATGTAAGACTAGAAACCATTAAATTCTTAAAAGAAAACATAGGCAGTAAAAATCTCTGACATCTCTCTTAGCAATATTTTTTCTGATATATCTCCTTGGGCAAGAAAAAATTAAGAAATGGGACTATATCAAACTAAAAAGGTTTTTCCCAGCCAAAGGAACCATCCACAAAATGAAAAGACAACTCACTGAATGGGAGCACATATTCTCCAATGATACATCAGAAAAGAAGCTAATATCCAAAGTTCATAAGGAACTTATTTAACTCAACACCAAAAAAAAAAACAACCCAATTCTATTTAAAAAAATGGACAAAGGACCTGAATAGACACTTCTCCAAAGAGGGCATACAGATGGCCAATGCTCATATGAAAAGATGCTCCCTATCACTAATCATAGGAGAGATGCAAATTAAAACCATAATGAGATACCATCTCACCTGTCAAAATGACTCTCACCAACACATCAACAAACAATAAGTGTTGGTGGGGATGCAGAGAAAAGGGAACCTTTGTGCACTGGTGGTGGGAATGCAGATTGATGCAGCCACTGTGGAAATCAGCATGGAATTAACTGAAAACATTAAAAATGGAACTACCTTGTGGAATATATCTGAGGAAACCGGAAACACTGCTTTGAAAGAACATATGCACCCCTATGTTCATTCGAACATCATTTTCAATAGTCAAGATTTGGAAGCAGCCCAAAAGTCCATCAGTGGGTAAAAAAGAAAAAAAAGCTGTGGTACATTTACACAATGGAATATTAGTTGGTCATAAAAAAGATGAAATCTTACTAATTATGACAGCATGGATGGACCCAGAGAATATTATGCTAAGTGAAATGAGCCAGTCAGAGAAAGACAAATACCACATGATTTTACTTAATGTATGGAATCTAATGAACAGAATGAATGAGGGAGCAGGGTGGAGGTAGACTTACAGACATGGAGAGCAGACTGGCAGCTGATAGAGGAGAGATGGGTTGAGAGACTGGGTGAAAAAGGTAAAGGGATTAAGCAAAAAAAATTTTTTTAACTCTTAGATGCAAATAATAATAATAATAATAAATACATATGCTCTCCACATCAATTTTATAAATAAATGAAATAATTACAAAATTATAAAAGAAGGATATACAAAGAATAAGAAGTATGAATGACAAAACAAAACATGACAAAATATGCAATCTTACTAGTAATCAGGAAAATACTAATTAAACCCATAATGAAATATTATTTCCTACCCACCAAATTGGCAATACTATATGCTGGCAAGGATGTGGAGCACACAGATGTCACATACAATTAGAAGGAGAGTGACCTGGTAAATCCACTTTGGAAAGCAATTTGACAATATTCCAGAGACAGAGAGACATGGGTACGCTCTTTGACTCAGCAATTTGGTCCCGAGGTATTCTAGTATACCCTAGAGAAACTCCTGCACCTGACCCAAGAAATCACGTACATAAATATTTTATGGATGCTTTACATTAAAGAAAAAGAGGACAATAGGAAATAATTTAAAGGCCTATCAATTTAAGAGTAAATATGTCATAAATTTATCCAGTGAAATAGTACAAAGTAATTAAATAAATAACCTAGATTATATCTATCAACATACTTGTATCTTAGCAATATAATATTGGGCAAATAAGCAAATTATAAAAGAATAACTACTATGATCTAATTTGTGTATTATTCTACAAAATCTAAAACCAACTACATATAATTTTATAGGTTAAATGTACTATTAATACAAAATGCTCATAAAAATCATAAACACTAAATTTGGAATAGTAAACTCTGGCAATGCTATTCCCAAGCTTTGTGCCAATACTGTAAAAAGTGCTAGAGAACTACTTTGACTACTTACAACCTGTGTGGTATTTTATGAGCACAAATTTTTAGAGAGAAAATGAATTGATTACAAATCCATTTTCAAACACGGTTAACCTAAATGGTGAAAGTTAGAAGCAGTAGGTGCATCAAAGGCAGCAGCTTTGATTCAACAAAGAACTCCCTGCCTGTCAGGAGTGGTAAATGGAGCCAGTTGAAACATTTCTGCCAAAATAATAGTAGGTCATGAAAGCATATAACCTATTCAGGTCACCATCCTACTTTTCTGTTAAATTGCTGAGTGAAAATAAGAACAAACTGGACCAAAGTGAAGTGGATTCCTGATCTAGAACACTGTTAATTTTTAGCTGCATGGAAAGCTATTTTCTCATTAATGAAAAATACTCCATAATTTTCAATAATAGTTTAAATAACCCAACTATATGTCTGGCAAGAAAAGATATGTCATGAGCCATGTGTTTTGAAGATTGATGCTCTTGGTTGAACTTTATCCATCTGCTTCTTAAAGCACTTACTTCTGTGCACACTTTATAAATGTTGTGCCCAAATCAATCAGTGTTCTAAATTGATGCAGCTCTTGGTCCCACCTTTTTCACTGGTGTTCCTTTTTCATCAATGTACTTGACAGTTGGCGTTTGCCTTTTCCTAACATTAAGAAGACACACAGTCTCCCTCTGCTATATAGAATGTTTTTATTTTATTTATTTGTTTGTTTTTGTTAATCTTCACCCAAGGATATTTTTTCCAATGATTTTTAGAGAGTGGAACAGGGGGTGGGGGGAGGAGAGGAAGAGAGAGAAACATTGGTGTGAGAGAGACACAGATTGGTTGCCTCCTGCACGCACCCAACCATGAGAGCAGGACCAAACCTATAACCCAGGTAAGTGCCCTTGACCTGGAATCAAACCCAAGACCTTTCCGTGTGTGTGGCCACACTCTAACCACTGAATGACACTAGCTAGGGCTGGAGGGTATGCTATTAAGAGCCCTTGCTTGCCCTTCTAAATTTCTTAAGGAAAAGTGAAGTTTGGGATCCTTTTAAAGCAAGATCATACCTGATAATTATTTTGAATATTAAAGCTTTTAGTATAGTCTACTTTTTATAGAGATTCACTAGAAATGGTCTAAATCAGAGTTCTGAAACTAAGGTACACAAACCAATTCTGGCCTGCCACCTATTTTGGAAAATAAAGTTTTATTGGAATATAGCCACACTCATTCATTTCTACTGTATTGTCTTCTGCTACAAGCCTGCGGTCAAATAGTTACGGCCTACAAAGAGTAAGATATTAACTATCTGGCCCTTTACACAAAGGATTGTCAACCTCTAGTCCAGTGGTTCTCAACATTCTGGCCCTTTAAATAAAGTTCCTCATGTTGTGACCCAACCATAAAATTATTTTCGTTGCTACTTCATAACTGTAATGTTGCTACTGTTATGAATCGTAATGTAAATATCTGATATGCAGGATGGTCTTAGGCGACCCCTGTGAAAGGGTCGTTCAACCGCCAAAGGGGTCCCGACCCACAGGTTGAGAACTGCTGCTCTAGTCCAAATAGACATTTACCACCAGTCAAAGGGGACTGATCACTACTCTGGGGCTGATTTGGATGTAATTAGGATAGTGTGCCAGTTTTGATAATTCAGGCTTTGCATAGTGCAGAGACTAAAGTCTAAAGCACTGTGGATAAAAATGTACATGTCAATGTAAAAATGCCTAGCAACGCAACAGGAAGAGTAAAATCTAATGAAAGGGGCTCTCTCCTCACTTGGTCTAATGCAAGAGGCATTCTCAGTGGATCATCCATCTCAGTCCTTTGCTCCTGGTAGACATCAGAGCTACGAAAATGTTGTCCAGTTGCTGTTTAAGAATCAGGTTAACAAACCAGTTTGATTTCCCTCTTTTATCTTTTTAAAACTAAAAATCCATTAAAGTTATTGCCTCTGGCAAATCCTGCCCTCATCCTCATTAAACACTAGCCTAAATCAAGCCAACAAACACCACCAAGCAGACCCCATGATCAGTGGGTACACTTTCATTTTGGGAATATAGGAGGCCCACATTTTCCACCCAGGGCTGTGTAACATAAAATTGTATTCAGGCGTTGATCTTGGCAGTGCCTCCGGGACGCCATGCAAAATTTATTCTTTGAAGTCTACAAAAGCCACCCAGAGACAATCTATTGGACTGCAATCAATTTCCAGCAGGAAATCTTTCAAACATTGGCTACAGACATGCCTCTTTTCAGAAAACGTGTGTGTTACATTGCATTTCTATTAATTAAATCCTACTTGCAGTGCCCTAGAGATGCTTTCCCCGGAAACATGGTCAAGTAGCCTTAACAAATTATAGGTCAACTCTCACCACTACAATTGTGAAAGAGAGGACAGTGAAGGCACCAAATGCTGCTTAGCAAAGCCCAGACACATCAACCTCATTTAGATTGGATAAAGGACACCTTGACCATGCATTGTGGATGATTGCACAATCAGCACATAACTTTGAGCTAGATTTATACTTATTTGGGGTTGGCTTTGGGAAGGCTAATGGAAATTATAGGGAGGGACTTTAGGTTTCCCCACCCAAAGCCACTTCTTGGTACATCCATTGATTCCAAAACCATATGAAAAGGAGAATAAGGGTGGTTGCCTAGAAGTAAATGCTTCTCCAGAGATATCAGACATGTATCATGCTGATGCTCATCAGAGCAGTAGGCTAAAAAAAGAAATAATACACCCTATTACTGAAAAAATTCTTAAATTGGGATTCAAGTTAACTTCTTCCTGCCCTTTGTACCATTTGTCAATTTAAAAATAAGAAGATGAAATGGTTCTATAGTATGCATATAAGATCTTTGGCTAATCTCTTCCCACCCTCCCTCTTCCCCCTTTGCCGGAAGCCAGTCCATCCTTGCTGCTTGACACAGTTGCTGCAGGGAAGAAACATCTGCACAGCATATGTTTCAAGGGACCTGGTGTATATGGCATACTGTTCTTAATATGTTTGCTCCCCTACTTAGCACTATGTGTTTTAACCAAGGTCACCTCTCAGAGAAAGGTTGTTTCCCCAGGTGGGGATTTTTCCCTGGAGTTAGGAATTAACAGGACTAAGGAAGGGAATAAATCAGTAAAACCCCTTAACTAAGTGCCAGGCGGGTAGTTAATCACTTTAACCAGGAACAATCACGCTTAAGTTACATACTCTTTACTTAGGATAATCTCCTTCAGTTACTTTCTTGTAGTTTAACAGAACAATAGAGTAGTGACCTTGGAATGGAGATAACAAACGCCCTAAACTTTGGAATAGAATGGATAGAATTAAAATCAACTGGTCTAAATACAGATGTAACAGGAGAATAAAGACAGAACCTGGCTACAGAACCTGGCTGGAGAACCTGACTAGAGAACCTGGCTAGGCGGCTGATCAACTGAACGCTGTCTCCATGTCATTCCTTCTTCACTGACTCCGTCCACACCTTTGGAAACCCCTGGACCTGCTGGGGCTGGACCCCAACACCCCTTCCCTCTGAGATTCATCAGTACGTTCCATGTTTCCATGCCTGTGCATTGGGCGTCTGCCCCATGGTGGCCAGTGTGCATCATAGCTACTGGTGGAATGGTCGAACCCTCACTTAGACTTTTATATATATAGATATTCAAACTTCTCTTTTAAGTGTAATGAAACTTGAGTGACAAAGGCAAATCTTAGGTTGGCTTTGTGGACTGACCTTTAGGCATTACCTGGCAGACTCTAGAAAAGAACTTGTGAGGCAGCAGCTTTGGTGCTGGGCAATCAGAGTCATTAGGAAAACTGCCTTGATGGCCTGGGAGACCAGGAAGCCAAAGCAATAAAAGAGAAAACAGCCCTTTGTGAAATATCTCTGAAGTGATACCTTAACTTGCATCCTGACTATGGACCCATATAAGTAGTGATGGGGGAGGGGATATGGGGAATAGCACCTTTACTTTTTAAAACATTTACATTCTGGAAACATGTATTATGGAATCTCTAAATATTACAGTTACTAACAATCATCCCTAATATTTATTGAGTAAACGGTATGTTAGGCAAGGTGGTAGGGATTTTCAACATTTACCAAACTCATAATAGCAATCCTATTTATAACTATTACGTACTTAAAAGTTGCTTTAAAGAGTCTGATCAAATTGGTAAAACTTCTGATGTGGTTATTAAAATTCAATGAACCAAACACAAATTCATCTCCAAAAAGGAGGACAAATAAGCATCAATCACCTTGGATAAAAATTCAGTAAAAAGCACACAGGCATTTCTCTGATTATTACTCAGGGACTTAGAACTTGCTTTTCAAATAAATATAGTAGCTGTGCTTTTGTAAATGAGGAAATCAGAAAAATGTGAAATTTATGACCAAATTTAAGAATTTACATCTACCAAATAACTTCCATTTATTGGATTTTACTGTGTACCAGCTATTTTATATCTAGTGTTTCTAATCCCTCACAGGCTCCATGTAATTTTATAGACAAGGAAACTTCATACTTGCCCAAGGTCACATAACTAACAAATAACTCAGTTGGGCTTTAAATTCAAGACTGATGTGCCCAAGGGTGGGCTCATTCTTTGATGCCACTCTGCTTGCCCAGTTGTGTGAATGCTTTATACAGAAGTAGGAACACTGAAACAAAGAGACACACCTATCAATTTGCATAAATTAAGCCAAACCCAGGCTACTTTTACTTATGTGCAATGCAAACCTCCTCAACCTAAAATATGAACATTAGTTATCTTTCAGGAAGACAACTGAACAAAGATACATGTAATCAAAAGGTATTTGTTTTTTTAAAGTGAGAACCTGAGGGCCAGTAGGAAAACAAACAAACAAAAAAAAACACACAAAGAAACAGAAAAACATGTGATGGCTTTGATTTCATTTTTTCTCGAGAAAGGAAAAGTGATGCCAAGTCTGGGGGCATGTGGTGATTTGCAACAGATTTCTCCCATTCCAATTCAATTCACACATCTGCACAGTACAGGTACGTCACAGAGGTGAGCACTCAACACTACTATAAAATCAATTACATTTCCCACCTATCACAGCAGGCACATACTGGAAGTCATTTATCAATAGTACTGTAAAAAGCAAAACAAACCAAAAAACCCACTTAACTTTAAACTAACAAGATAACAAACTTGGTGAAAATTTAGTTTTTAAAACTGTTAAAAATTTTTTGCTTTAGAAAATGTGGTTCAAAGGCCAAAGAAATGGCTGGGACAAAAAAAATTAAACTTAGTTTGGTTTAGCACAGATTAAAAATATGAATTCATAAATAGTAGCCATTTAGGGCTAGTTTATAAAAAAATTTCATTATAAATTGTGGAGTTAATATCTGATAAACAAGCCTAAAATTTGGTGATTAAATCTAAGTTACCAGTGAGCCTGGATGCATCTCCATTTAGTTGTCTCTTCTGGAGGAATTTAAAAATCACACTCTTGGAAAAATTTGAGATTCAGATTATATTAGGAATAACAGAGATTAGTAGTAGTTTTAGATGTAGTTCTGCTTCTAGACCAATAACATGATATCACCTGGGAATGTGTTAGAAATGCAAATTCTCAGTTCCCATCCAGACTTGCTAAATCAGGAACTCTGGAGGTGGGACTCAGCAATCTATGTCATAACACACTTTTAAGAAATTCTAAAATTTGAGAACCATTATTCTAGGGGCCATGAACTTAGTGTTCTGGTTTACAAGAATTGGTTAAAATATGTCCAGTTAGGATTAACCCAAGAAAAGTAAACTACAGTAATGATCAATTTATAGATAGATACTGAAAGTTTACTTGTAAACTACTTGTGTTGTTTTCCTCTAAGAATATAGTAACATGTACTAAATTCTCAGGAAACTCACAAAGCCAATTTAACTTCTAAAGTTGGAACTATCATGCTAAAAATACAATTTAATGGGTATTAGAATGGAATGTCCTGGCAGAAGCAGCTATGGAAAGCTGAAAACTGATACATGGGAGTGGTCAAGGTGATGCCGTTGTAATGAACCCAGTTATTAATAACTGGAAAGGAGCAAGGGAAAGGCCAAATAATATGGACATGCCATTTGTGCAGCTTTGCCACACAGCTGCAATTTAGATGCATGCCCAGTAAAGTCTGGGTGACATAGGGAGGTACTTGTCAATCATTCCTAGGAGTAGGTCATTGGCTGGGGTAGGTATGGCCTCTGCAAGCACGGCAAGATTTACAAAACTCAAATTCCTAAACAAAGGAGTTCTCTTTCTTGCTCACACTGACTCCGGTCCTATGGGATTCTCAAGCTCCTACTCTCTTGCATTTGCTGTGGGCCATGTGGACCCCACACACAATGGACTAATGGCCTGCAACTAGCCTAATACTAAACAACCCAGATCCACCGTGGAACAGGAACTTTGGACACTAGCTTTGCTTCTAGCTTTACTACATCCCCAACTGCATCTTCTCCAGGACTGGACTAAGGGAAATGGAACTTTGAAATCCAAGGATGTAATTCCATGCAAATAAAAATCACTCATCCTCCCATGAGAGTCTCGGGAATTTCTTTTTCTCAAGATATCATAAAGACCCAACCTCTAGCACCCAGTGGGGAGAGGGGTCCCCCACTTTCACTGGTGGATACCCCACTTCCACCAATACCAAGGTGTATGAGAAAGGGGCAACTTGCTACTGCAAAAAGGCACTCCAAGTCCCAATCCTTCGCCCTCCTATCCCCAGGAGAAGGATGCAGTTTAGCGGTTGGGCAAGGTCTACAAGAGAGCAGTGATAGAGACTGAGGTCCCCTATCAGGAGAAGGGAGTGAGTGCTGAGTGCAGCCACTGGGCCTCTGATAACTGTGGCAAAGTTGAGAGAGGGATGGCAAACATCCCCAGAGATCTCAAGGCTACTGGTGTCCACCAGAAGCTGACAAAGTTACCAGCAACCCCTGAGGGGAAGGAAAAAGAGGAATGCTTGGAAAGCACCTACCGGTATCTATAGGCTGTTTGTTACTCAGAGGTTTGTAAGCAGAGAAGAATGAAGTCAATCACTCACTCACTACACTTACATGAAATATTCAGTGAGAAGGAGAGCAAGATTACTTTTGATGACAGATTCCCACAAGACTTTGTTTCTGCTCTGCTTACGACCTCCCAGAAAGCATCACAGTGCCATTTGAAGTAAATGAAGGCATGCTTCATGAAGCAGAATCCTAGGAAACTCCAAAGAACAGTTACTAATGGACTCTTCCATAAAGTTCTTCATTTCTTTGGAATGTGGCAGAGTTTAGGAAGCTGAAGCAGAAAAGACAAATACTGAAATCATGGAATTTGAAGTTTAATGGGAGAATATTTCTACTCCCGAATTACGACATATGGTTCATGAACTAAGATTTTTTTTAAAACAAACATATGTCCATATGAACTTTATCTACAATAATTTACCTTGGGGAGTTTATATGTCTATTTCATGTTTCTACCATTTCACAAAATATTTTTAACTCTCTTGGAGCTAACTTAAAAACTAAGTTATAAAACCAGGAAACTAATTTTACTGCCTTAAAATTATACCTTAAAAAAAAACATAAACAGGTTAACTCACCATGACTTTGACTCTAAAAATAAAATCTGCTATTGAAAGAAAATTACTTATCATGAATTAAAAGATGAGGAAAAACTGTTCCCAAGGAAGTTTCTGGAATTAGAAATAGTATGCAAATATGATTATAGTCTATGGAGGTGACAACTTTGATAGAGGCAGTATTCATCATGGGAAAAATTTTACATTATGTTTTCATTGATTTCTAACTGAAATTTAACATTCCCTTCAACTATAAATGTAATCAATCAACCTCTGTAGAATTAGCACTATCTGTAACTTTGATACCTATTAAAATCATAATTTTTTAAAATATTGTGTTGCAATATTTTATAGCAAAATCACTGGTCGCTACTTTTAAATTATAAGAGTTTATTAGACCCATCACCAAATTCTGTTATTGAATGAATAAAGAAGCACATATTACTGTAACAATTTTTTAAAAAATATGTTGATGCCCCAATTTCAATATAAGTGGTTTCCCTTAAGGTGTGTATTTTAAATTATGCATGTAAAATAAAAATGCTAAAAGGGGACCATCGGCTTCCTCAAACGGACAAAGGATGCATGGCCCAACAAGTATTAGGAATCTCTGCCTTTTATAATGAGTTCATTTATCATATTTGTTTTTCTTTGTCTAGGGCAGCAAAAAATTGCAGAACATCATAATAGCTGTGGAAAGGGTTCCTTGAGGTTAAAAAATAAATTTTGCATGTAATAAATTTGACATACCAATGCCTTTTCCAGAAACAAAAGAAGCAACATGGTCCCAGAGGCACATTACATAAACTGTCATCTTGAAAATCATTAGCTGGATATACCTACTTTATCTATGTAACCAAAATGTTAACAGAGGCTCTTTGCTTAAGCAATCTAGTTTAACAAAGTGCCATTATCTAGGATATCAATCGTAGAGAAGGTGGGGAAATCTGACATTATATCAAGCTGGGCTAGTCTCAGCATGATACTAAATACCTGGGGGGAAAAATGAAGGCAAAACAACAAAAATGATGAATAAGGCATGGAGACTGACTGAGGTGAGACTGACTGAGGGGAAACATTGGATTGCTGTGTCTTGGTATAACAGTCAAGCAGTTGTACACAGAGAGAAGGAATGGGCCCTCCCTCAATGCATAACACTACAGAGTCAAAGCAATCATTTGGTGTGTCCCTCCAAAAGGAACAGAGAGGGGGAAAAATGAAACAAAATGAGGAACTGTATAGTGGGCACATTGCCACACAGATAAAAAAAATGCTTAGCGCCCTAACCGGTTTGGCTGAGTGGATAGAGCGTCGGCCTGCAGACTAAAGGGTCCCAGGTTCAATTCCAGTCAAGGGCATGCACCTTGGTTGCAGGCACATCCCCAGTAGGAGGTGTGCAGGAGGCAGCTGATCTATGTTTTTCTCTCATCCCTCTCCCTTTCTCTCTGTAAAAAAACAATAAAATATATTTAAAAAAGAAAGGAACTGTGGGCCACGAGGCTGCAGTGGGCACAGGGACGGGTCTCAGCCCATCCTCCGTGCCCCCACCTGGGCCCTCCCGCTGTGACCCCTGGTCCCCTCTCTGCAGGCGAAGTCAGCAGGTGCGAGCAGCAGCTGCTGCCCCAATCGCCCGTCAGGAGCAGAGGGAGGTGGAGAAGCCCTGAGGAGCGATTGGGGCTGGTAGCCCCTGCTCACACCCACTGACAGTGCCAAGCAATGGGGGCTGGTGCTGGGCACCGGCAGCGGGTGCGAGTGGGACCAGCACCTGCAGCAGGTGTGAACGCCAGGCAGGACCATGGCGCAGGGGAGCAAAGAATTTTCAGTAACCACCAGAGGCTAGCCCAGATAACAGCAACTGGCACCCTGCCTTGGTCTGGCACCCCTGCTCACCTGCTCCACCATCCCGCCAAGGCCAACACCCACCATGTTCTGTGCGTTCCCCCTGGTGGTCAGTGCACGTCATAGCAACCAGTTGTTCGGTTGTTCGGCTATTTGGTCTATTTGCATATTAGCCTTTTATTATACAGGATATTTTCTTAAAATTTTGAGCATTTTGTTTAATTTTGAAATTAAAAGCATAATTTTCATCATCAAGCAATTGTAAAGGTCTCCACCTGAACATGGGTATGTAAAATACACTGAGTGGCCAGATTATTATGATCGGCCAGATTATTATGACCACCCCATCAGTACAATGAAGTGAATTAGTTATGCAAATAATAATAATAAAAAAAACAAACCTTGAGAGTATTTGCTTAGGAAGTTTTCAATATTCAGTATTTTTGGAAGTGTCAATGAAGTACTGATGGGGTGGTCATAATAATCTGGCCACTCAGTGTATATTTGTTCTCTTTGTTATCTGTATACATACCAAAGAGAAAGGTTAATTCACTTTATTGGGAAGGAAAGGATAGCATTCACTGAATAATCCTGAAATTATCTCAAGAAGAAACAAACACAGGGTGGGGCAAATTCAGGCTTACAGTTGTTCATATGGAAAACAATAACTAATAAATAATAATACAAGAAGAAACTCTGCGTTTCACGTACTCACAACTGAAAACCTACTTTTATCCCACCCTATATATTTCCTAGTTCTAATAAATAAATAAATAAAAATAAGCAAACCTAAATTGTGACCTCTGGACTGCAGACCTAGAGACACAACGAAGATTCTTTGGACACTTGGAACACTGTTGAACATGAAGTGACTTAGACGTGTCCTGTATTAGTCAGGCAATCAACATTTGCCGGGAAAACAAACACCACTGAAATCTCTGTCGGTGATTATTAAAGTGTAATAGTGTCCTAGTCTCTAAGATGCTTCCCCACCTCCAACCCCCTCTTCCACTCTGACTACTCCGGGTGTTGGCATGTTTCTTCATGGTCCCTTCACCTGCCAATGAATAGGAGAACACCTGACCCAGAGGATGTAATCCCAGAGGTAGATGGTGGAGGACAGAAAAATAAACCTGGAAGCAAATTATGGCTGCAAATTCACTAGCTGGAGAATTTATGCCAGTCAACTAATTCTTTAAGCCTCAATTATATCATGAATCAAGTAATAATTATAATATTCCCATTTCATAGAGTTATTATGAGAGCAAAGCCAAAAACGTATTTATTAGGTTTAAGATTGCTTCTGATAGAGTGTCCCATTAATTATTTCATTAGACCATGTTCAGTATTAACAGTGGCCTTAACTGGACCAACAAGAACTTTTCTTTTGGATGTTTTAAATTTAGGGATGAATTGTTGTAGCTCACCCTCCCCGTAAATGGCAAGGTTAAAGACATACTAGTAAAATTCAGGAGCCACTGATGACATGTTTCCATCCACATGACAACCTCAATATGTGATGGGAAAGAAACTGACAGGAAGAAAGAACTAGGGCTCGGTGCCCAGGGAATAACTTGGCTGCTGGAAATACAAGCTTCAAATATTCCCAAGGGCCTGTACAGCCCAGTCTCAGGTGAGATCTGGATTGTCAACTTTGGCTTGGATGTGTGAGTCAATAAGATACTGTTTTGGCCTAAACTCTATATAGTTTGATTCCTTTCACTTACACCAGTCCTGTTTATTACAATGAAGATTTGGAGGTTTTACAGCACCCTGGATTTCCCGTTTCTGCCTACAATGTTCAAGGTATGGGCTATGTGCAGGACAGCTTTTAACTTTGTGACTTGAATATTAAAACACAGAATTCATTTCAGGTGATTAGCACTTCAACCTAAGAAAGTCTCAAAATGCTGATTGCCTGTTTAGAAGAAGACAATAAAATTTAGCCTTAACAGAAAAAGTGATTAAATATAATTCTAGAAAGTGAATTGGAATAAGCTGATGATATTAAAAAATGGAAACTTTCATGTCTGTTTCTAAAGAATCTGTTACTTTAAGAATTCTGCAGCAGCTGTTGAAGGTTAATTAAGGTACAATTCTAAGAGAAAGAATTAAAGTGCCAATTTTACATTTCCCCTTTTGTTTTATTTCTAAACTATTTTATTGAACTTACTGGGCATTTAATGTAATGACAACTATTAAACAGTACATCAAAGTCAATTTCTTCCTTTTATCCATTTCAGCATATTTGATTAATTCGGCTACAACTACATACTATGTGCTGAATTAATCTTAGTGTCATGCTAAAGATCAAATGCCAACTCATAAATTTCTAAATAATTTATAAGTTGTTCTCCCATTAATCTCAACCTCCCAGAAGAGACTGCGCATTGATAAATAAATGTCTTTGGTAAATTACAGTGTGTTTGCTTTCCACAAGGATACTGGACTTTCATGAAGTTTCCCAAATATTTTCATTTATTGATGCCACTGATAAAGGCCAGAAAGCTTATGCAATTAGTTTTGAACACAAATCTCACTGGCCTGTAATGGAAATAAAAATACTCCTTAACTTCCACATTATTTCTGGATGAGACATCACTTTCTAATTAGTATTAAATTGATTTGTGGTCATTTGTTATCTCCCTTATTTGACTAAGAAGTCACTGAGAGGTGTGAGTGTAGTTTTTACTATTTGTAGCTGTAACAGCACTCCAGCTCTGTGCTTTAGAAATAGGAGAGGTTCCACAAAGTGTTTGCTGAAGTAACAAACCACCTGCCAAACCAATCTACTTCTCATTAAATTATAATAATATAATGCTGGGGAAAAACATCTATTGCCTTCCCTCGGTCAGTATCTCTCTAAATTCTACTTAAACTGGCCTCCCCAAGTAAGCAAGCTTTATACTGCTGTACAGCATGATCAAAATACCAGAGAAAGTCCTCTTGCCTCCAAATATTCAGAAGTTTGTGCATATGCATGCATATGCATACATACTCATACTGCTTAGAATTCTTTCTCAAATGAGGAAAGAAAAGTCTTTCATGCATCAATCTGAGCTAGTCAAAGTATTTATTTTGAGCCAAATATATTACACACATTTAATGCTGACAGAAAACGAAAGCTGACTATGTGTGTGCATATGCAGGGCGATACATAAAAGTGCTTATGCCTTTGACCTGATACATAGAAATGTTTATGCCTTCGACTTAATCATCCAATTTTTAGAATTTGTTTAAAATAAATAATATGAAAAATGAAAAACGTAGCAAAGACATTTATAACAGCATTTTAAGAGGAAAATATAAAAACAACCGAAATAGTCAATAATTGGAAAATTATTCAACATTTATACAGAAGTTTGATGACTGATTCTATGGCTAAGGTAAATGTAGAAAGAATACAAAAAAGTTATGATGAGTGAACTAAATAAAATATGAAAATGATATATAGCTTTTGATTATAACTACATACAATTCCATTTGTATGAAAACTGGAAGAGATTGAGGAGGGAAATTACACATACAGAGTCAGAAATCCATTTCTGTCTCATTGAAAAAATTATTTAAATAAATTAAAACTATTAAATTTGCAAAAAGTTTGAGATAAGTGGTGAGTAAAATGTATATTGACTAGGTAAATCAGAGTTGGCCTAGACTGCCTGTTCCAGGAAGGGTTTCGGCAGCCCCTAGAAGCAACAGCTGGAAACCCAAGAGAACAAAGCACCAAAATTCGACCCAATTGTTTCAAATGCCATCTAAAATTGACCGGCCTGAAGCATCCCAGATTTCATAATCTTACTTGGACTTAATCATAAATCGCACTGATCTATTCTTCCTTTTGGTTCCTCTAATGCCTTTATGCTATAGCTTAAGAATTTTGTGATTGCTTTTTCCTAGGGAGAAACAATGATTTAGTAAGCATTCCTCCTTTGTGCAATTCCCTGTGCACATTTAGCCTCCCCTTACAATCTCTTCCAGTTTTCATACAACTGGAATCATATGTAGTTGTAATTGAAAGGCGCGCCGCCCGCATCTCCGGGCGGTGCGGGAGGAGGAGTCTGGCCGCTGGGCTCTGAAATCCCTCCGTGCCCGCCGTAGGGCCTGGCCCCCCCGGAGCGGTCCGAGTGTCCGGACCGGCTGCGTGGTGGCCGGCGGCGGGCCGAGGGGTGGGGCCGGGCGGCGACCGACCGCGGGGGAGGTCATGGGAGCGGAAGGCCTCACCGCCTGGCTCTTTCATCCCTTCCCCCGTGGTCGGCTCCCCGCTTGCCCGCGCTGGGGCCGGGGTCCATGCGGCCCTTGGGGCCCGGTCGGGGGGACTGGGGCCTGTGTGGGCCAACCGACCGCCGGGCCCCATGGGGGGGGGGGCATTGGCTCCCCGGCCCATGGCGGGAGCCCGGCGCGGGCTGCCACCCGCCCGCTGCCCCCCGCCCGCTGCCCCCCCGGACCGGGCCCAGTGCAGCAGCAGCGGAGTGGGGCGCGTGCCCTAGCTCGGGGAGGCCGCCATGCTGCAGTGCACCGGCCCCATGGGCCAGGCCTGCTCCGAGCGGATGCCGCGCCTCCAGAGCTGGGCCACTCCACAGGCCGCACCCCGTTTGCTGGGCCTGTGCCGCCCAGACGCGCTGGAGTCCCAGTCTGCCCACAGGCCAGCTGCGGGTGTTGTGCGGGGGGGTGGGGGGGTGCGGGGGCCATCCTGCCTTGTGGTGAGTTCGAGCGGCAGCAGCAGGAGCCGGGCAAGGACTGCGCCCTCCATCTTGCCTTGGGTCCTCCATTTTGGGAGGGTGCCATGTGCTTCCTCACGGGAAGAAGCCACTGCTAGCCACACCCAGGATTTCTCTGGACTAACCAATAATAATCAAGGGAAGTGCACGCCATCACTATGACCACATCCTGTACCGACTAGCGCCTGGCCAATCGGCAGGGCCCACAGTCCCCTCTCCTGCCCTCACTCCACCCCCCTTTAAAACCCCCTGTCCCATCAGGCGTCTCTCTCTCTCTCGGCCACTGGAGCTTACCGTTGCATCGGTGAGTGTGGCAGGGGAGCCAAACCTAGGTTTGAAATAAATGACTCTTTGCTTTTGCATCAGACTGACTGGCTCCCTGGGGGTCTTGGGAACTTTGAAATCTGGGCACAACAGTAATCAAAAGCTATATATCATTTTCATATTTTATTTTGTTCTCTCAGCATTTAGTTAGTATTCCTCCTTTGTGAAATTCACTTTACACATCTTTAAATACGCATCTACGTCCTCTTTTTTAAAAAAAGAGAGAATTTTATCTTTGATTCTTTTCAACTAGAGGTAGTTTTCATGTGATAAGAAATGATTCTTTATAATCTATCTATCTATCTATCTATCTATCTAAAGTCAACTACCGAAATGACCAAAACGACCAAAGACCAGAACACCGCTGCCCCTCGCCCAGGTGGGCCCCGCCCCCCAGAGAGCAGTTAGGGGGACCCCTAGGCAATGTGACATGGTGCGAGTTTGATGGGGGAAAGTTGAAGAAATAGAGGGGAAGGTCTTAAGGGTCTGCAGGGTTGGGGTGGTCGGCCCGGAGTAGGTTTGGAGTGTGCTGGGGAAGGAAGAGGAAGACCTGATTGGAAAAGGCTCAGCACAGTACCTTTCTCCTTGCGAACCAGGACGGCGCCAGCCGTGGACTGAATGGGCGACTGTTTCACGACTGCGCTTTGGACCGACATGTTCATGGCAGCGGGGAAGTACTCCTGAAACCTCACTGATCCCAAATAGTAAACAGCTATCAACGCCAAAGAACAGAAAAATCCTCTCCAATTAGAGGCCCTGGACTTGCAACACAACTGAAGGCAACACCACTTAAGGAGGAGCTAGAACAGCCAGAAGTATGCGGCCAGAGGACTGTGGGGTTGTGGAGGACGCCTGGGCGCCTACTGCCAGAACGTGAGCCTGTTATTGCGCATGTACATAGTCAGCCCTGTTGTCCTCATTTGGACGTGACTTCTGGCAGGAAATTATTTCTGTTGAGGTTTGCTGTTCCCTTGCCGCGAGGAAGATCAGAATTAAAGGTTTCATTTGTTACCTTGGTTTGAAGCGGCGAACAAGAGCCCTGAGTACGACCAGCTCTAGGAGGAGTACACACGCACCTCCCAGGAACTGCAGATGAAGTGCGCCGTAATCTAAGCCTTCAATGAAACCATCAAGGTCTTCGAAGAGCAGTGCCAGACTCAAGAGAAGTGCAGCCAGGAGAATCTGGAACGCTTCCGGCGTGAGGGCCATGGAAAAGAGATGCAGAGGATCCTGCGGAACTCAGAACGGCTCAAGTCTCACATGGCCAAGATCCACGAGAGCCGCGTGAAGCTGGAGCAGGAGCTGCGGACACAGGCCTTGGACAACTGGAAGATTGATAAGCGCATGAACAGCCTGAAGCCAGACCTCATGCAGCTGCACGAGATCCAGTTGGTATGGCTCACCCAGAAAGGTGCCCGGCAGGAGAAAATCAACGAGTGGTTGGGAATCAAAAATGAGCCTGAAGAGCAGTATGCACTGATGGAGGATGAGGATGACCTCCTCGCCTTGAGGAACAAACCTGGCATGTGGGCAAGATCAACCGCTCGCAGGCTGAGGAAATGCTGAACGGCAGGTGGGAGGGTACCTTCCTCATCCATGAGAGCAGCCAGCCGGGCTGCTATGCCTGCTCTGTGGTGGTGGACATACCCAGCACTGTGTCATCTACCGCACCGCCACTGGCTTGGGTTTTGCAGAGCCCTACCACCTGTACGGGTCTCTGAAGAAGCTGGTGCTGCATGACCAGCACACCTCCCTCGTGTAACACAACGATGCACTTACCCTTACACTGGCACATCCCTTGCGAGCCCAGGGCCCGCCCACCCACCGAGCCACCCAGCCTGCTGACTCATACAGAGCAGGACTCCATCTGTCTGTCTGTCTCTCTTCTTTGTGAATCTTTCTCTGTCTCAATCTCCCTCTTGCTTTCTCTGAGTCTTTCTCTTCCTGTCGCTCTTTCTATCCCCATTTCTGTCCTCTCTGTCTCTCTTAGTCTCTGTACCTCTAAGTCTCTGTTAGAGAAGCATACCTCCTCCACCCCATGCTCCCTTTCCCCATGGGTACTGCCCTCCCCTGGCTCTGGCTGCCCCCACCAGTTCCTACAGTTCCTCCAAACTCCCCCTGCCTGGACCTGCCATGTTTACAAAGGCCCCTGGGGTGCTCAGCCCCAGCCTGGTGGCCTGATTTTTAAGCCATAGACCTGAGGTCAGGGCAGGAAGAAGGCAGAAAAGAACTTGGCTGGGCCACTTCCAAGAACCCCAGCTGTGACATTTGGGGCCAGGCAGTCCCACCCCACAGACCCAATTTCCCCTCCAAACCCTGAAGTGAAACCCGCACCAGTTACCCCCACATGGAGCTGCTGCCCAGAAGCCCTCCTCCCCCAAAAGCAAAATTATTAAAAATAACCTCAAGAGCTGGGCCCTCTCTGACCCAGGCTTCCCAGAAACCAAGGTCACTGCAGGTACTGCTGGGCCAGCCGAGATGCATCACTGCCCACAGCACCTTCGCTCAATGCAGTTTCAAGGCTTCTCCATGTTGGGTTCTGATTTTGTTTCCTTGACTGTAAACCCATTTTCTCCTCTTTTGGGACAAGAACCCCGGTTTTCTATGCTGCCATGGGCCCCCCTTCTGCCTGCCCAGCTAGGCTGGCAAGTGGGTTTTGTATGGTAGTTGATAGTGATGTGGATATAAAACACTGAACTCAAAAAAAAAGAAAAGGAAAATGGGATGGTGACGAATAAGAAACTTTGGAGACAGTGAAAGGCAGTTTGTCCACACTATTGAGAGCTAAGAATTAGAGTTTAATTGGGATATAAATCCTGCTAATAGCACCTGATACCTGAAATCTGAGCACTCTACTTTTAGATTTTCCAGTTCAAGTTTTTGGAGACTGCCTATTAAAACATTCCTGGTTGGAAAGTGTTTGTATAGAAACCCATAAGTATTAAGTATTTGCTGTGTTTTACCATGCTTGGCTCTCTGTAAGGAATATGGAATAATGTTAAATGCCTCATGTTCTCAAGAAGCTTGACTTTTAAAATAAAGAAGAAATATAAATATTAAAAATAAAGAAGAAGCTTGAGTTTTAGGGGCAAAATCAGGCAGCCAGGTGAGCAGTTAGGGGCGACGAGGCCCACAGGTGAGTGGTTAGGAGCTAGCAGTCCCGGATTGCGAGAGGGATATCCAACTGCTGGTTTAGGCCTGATCTGCAGGATCGGGCCTAAACTGGCAGTCGGACATCCCCCGAAAAGTCCCGGATTGCAAGAGGGTGCAGGCCGGGCTGAGGGACCCTCCACACCCCCCCCTCCATGCATGAATTTCGTGCACTGGGCCTCTAGTTTAGTTAATAACAATAACAAACACACAATGAGCATTTATTGGGCACCATTCTGGGTATTTATCATAGACCAATTCATTTTAGCCTCACAACAATCATACTTTGCAGGTACATTTATATTCTTCAGAGACAGAAACCAAGGAACAAAGAAGTTTATTGTTCACAATTTTACTAGTTTGAGCAGAATCAGAATGTATATACCTACCATCTAAATGAAGAGCTACTCAAGAGGGGAGGGGGGCTCGGAGACTGAGTGGAAAAAGTGAAGAGATTGTACAGATTGGTAGTTACTAAATAGTCATAGGGCTGTCAAGCTCAGCATAGGAAATATAGTCAATAATATTTTAATAACTAAGTATGGTGCTAGGTGGGTACTGGAAATAGCGGGTGGGAACACTTTATAAAGTATATGATTTTCCTACCCACTATGCTGTACACCTGAAACTAATATAAAATAATATTGAATATAAATTGTAACTGAAAAAAATAAATATAAAATAAAAAAGAATCACTCAATCACTTTCAATAATAACTCTCTTTAGCCATTACTTCTCTCCTGTTAACAATCCTGACTCTTAGCAACATGGAAACACTATATTAAAGGAGATCCTCTGGTAGGCAGCTGCTTGCTAATTCCAGATTCTTCCAAATCAGAACTCAGAAGTAATTGCAATAAGTGTATGTATACAGTTAAACTCCTTAATGCCTCAAATATTGGTAGCTGCTGAGGATGCATTATTTGGTTTAATGTGAATCCATTCCTTTGTCTCTGGTGTTCCTGTACCCCCTCTGCCCTCCAGACTTTTCCTTATTCCAAAAACTGCAGCTGACCTTAACTCATACAGGGGGAAATGTTTATCTTGCTACCAAAATTTAGAGGCTTTTCAAAGAGACTTTGAGTCTCACGACTCTTGTATCGCACACTCTTCCATACTGTGCTGATAAATGGAATACCCATATAGCATTAGGATTCAATGGTGCTGAGGAACAAACCTCCAGGAGGCTTTATTTTAGCCATCAGCAGCCAGCGGCCTGATACTGTGAAAATCTAATGCTTCTTTCTAATGCTTTCTGATGCTTCTTTCCCCAAAATTGAATAAGTTTAAGTACAAGGAAACACTATTGGAAGTTCTTGATAAAAGAAAGTATTTCATGTAAATCTATACATGGGCTTTCTAACTCTTTGTACCAAGTAAGTTCAGCATACTAGTAGAATTCTGAAAGAACACAATGGATTCTCTATTTTATTGCCTCAGGCAATACAATTTGAAATAAGATTTTCTTTTTATAGACTATGAAAGTGTGTGTGCGCGTGTGCGCGCACACACACACACACACACACACACACACACCCCACTGCCCTAGTTCTGCCTCCCCATACAGATCTAATCATGTCTATTTTTTTAAAGCTTTGACTTTTTTTGGGATAAATCTATCTTGATTTCTTGAGCCATAACAATATTGACTAGGTAAATCTAAATAGTTTAAATTGCTTAATAGCTATTTGTAGTACATTTACACCTATAAACAAAAATATCAATTGTATATACAGAGTTAGCACACCATAATCAAACATACCAAGGTCATAATATTTTTACCATATGCAATGTTTTTCCTGTAAGTATTATAAAATAGGTATTATTCAAATGTAATTTTTTCTTTGATTATTTTTAAAAGTGCACATACACACACACACCACACACTTGTGCATACACATTGATACAGAGAGTATTAGGAGTTCTCAGATTAAAAGAGAAACAAGGTGGGGGGCGGGAAGGTGAAGGAACTGAGGAATCAGGGCAAAAAGAAAAATTTGACCCATTTTAATTCTGGCCCTGACCATTCATTTATTCATTCAACAAACATTTATTAAGGGGCCACTGCGTGACAGGCATAAGATCTAATTTATGTTCAAAAATATATGAAGAGGCTATTTTAAACTTGTCTTTTTCCCTTTTTCATTTGTTTTCCAGTGGCCATGGATAATTTCCTTTATCATTTTTTCCACTTTAAAAAACTGAGAAATAAATATTAAAGCCAATTCAGGAGTCATAGAGGCTTAGAGCAGAATTCCTCACCTCTCTCTCTCTCTTCTTTCGCCTTCATCCTATGACACTCCTGAGGACCGTAAATTAAAGAGCCTCTGCTTTCAGGTTACAGAAGAGACTTCAGAAAGGTGAGCAATTGTAGACTAGGCCTAGACCATAGATCATGTTAAAGTCTAACACAGTTTTGACTTCATCATGGAGGACAACTATAAAGTTTTTAAAAAAGAAAACAGTCTGATTTATTGTAAAGAGGCTTTTAGGGCTATTCACCTGGCTATGACACATACAGTGTAATGGAGACATTCACAAAAGTCCCTTAAATGCCCCCAAGAAATTAGCTGTGGACAATAGATAGATTGAATTCAAACAACATTATAAAGAAAGCTTTGTCTGAACTTGACAACCGAGGGGAGTCAGGGGTAGGAAAATGGGAAAGTAAAAATTGTGATTAGGATAATAAGGGTATCATTAATAGAAGAGGAGAGTAGGAAGAACAGCTTGTTGGGGTGAACTAATACATTAGAATAGTGTTTGGGTTGGAAGTAAGGAACACGACAAAGAAGTCTAGATTTAAGTCTGATATTAAAAGTAATTTGTTCTCTGAGTTGGTTAATTTGCCCCGGTCATTCAGATAGAAAGGGCTGGAATTTATGTCTCTGAATGCTATTTCCTTTTTGAATAAAAAGTGTCTAATGTAAAATCAAGTTAGTTAGAAAGGATTTAAGAACTCTCCAAAAAATTAAATATTTTAAATATATAGAGCAAAATTTAGTACATTTCAAAGCAAAGATTTTTAAAAGGCAGTAGTTTTAAAAACAGATCTAACCAACTTGCGAGAGTAATGGGATAGTAAAATCTCTAGGCAGTTCTTATACTAGGCCTAGGACTTCTAAACTAACTTTTGTCTTACTTTCATCCCTTCTAAGATTTTCCTGTATAACCCACCTGTACATAACACTCTGATCACTTCTGTTTTTCATGTCTGCACTGCTAATATTATTACAATACAATTTACAATCATTTTTTATATCAATTCTCCAGTGTAAACTTTCTGAGGGCAGGGATGATATCTTACTCATTTTTATATTCTAACTCTAGCGCAATGTTTAATCCATAAAAGATCTCATTTTTTTCAAAGTCATTTGACTTCAATTTGTATGTTTTGTCTCTGGAATGAAATAAATTCTTCAAAGGCTAGAGCCTGGTGCCTAGTACAAAGATGTGGGCACACTGGAATAATAATGACACCATTGAGTATGATGTTGGCTGAAGGTTTGTCATATATGGCCTTTATTATGTTGACGTACTTTCCTTCTATAACCATTTTATTGAGTGTTTTAATCATCAATGGATGTTGTATCTTATCAAATACTTTTTCGACACCTATTAATAAGATCATATAATTTTTCTCTGGCCAGTGTTCTCAGTGGTTAGAGCATAAGCCCACAGACAGAAGGGTCATGAGTTTTAAACCTGGTCAAGGCCATGTACCTGGGTTGCAAGTTCAATCCCCAGCCCAGTCCAGGTGCATGAGGAAGGCAACCAATCAAAGTTTCTCTTTCCCTCTCTCTTTATCTCTCTCCCTTGCTCCATCTCCTTCTCCCTTCCTCTCTCTCTAAAAATCAATAAAAATATTTTTTGAAATAAAAATAAAATATGTATTAGCTGCATGACTAGAGGCATAGGGAGATAGCATGGCTCAGGAAAGAATGCAAAGTGGGAGTCACATCTCACAACTGTGACCTCCACACATAATCATTAAACACATACCCAACAAACATTCTCACCCAGCTGAGGTTTGCTTCCTGTTTCTCTTACCTGGCCCTTTGGAAACACTTAAGAACATTGACTTTAACAGTGAAAGGTCAAATTACAATACAGGTAATAACTTCTCTCCTAAGATTTCTTACATCTCGGTTGAACTTGTTAAGAAGAAAGAGTTGCTAAAATAACTATGATTCAGGAAAACATCATTTCAGCATTCAGTGCTTTAGAACTTTGGCTAGAATGCCACATTTAAGATATAACATTGTCATCTTTTAAAAGTAGAGGAGGTAACTATAGCTTTCAGTGGCTCAAGTGGTATCTAGGCATTTCTGAGAGAATACTTAAAACTACATAAGATTTCTCCAGACACATAGCAATTTATATGTCATTTCCACTTTCACACTATCCTAATTCTCTACATTTATAGAATGTAATACTATTATACAAGAGCATTATGTTTACTCTTAAAACTCTTCCAACAAAAGTCTACATTTTAGACAGGCTTTTGGGGAAATAAATACATAACCATTATGGATGAACTAGATTTATTTCCAATCAAGGTTCACACTAGTTGGAAACAAGGAAACACCAATCATAGAAAAGAAACTAAATTTGACCATGGAATGATTTTCTAATCAAAACCAAAGTGCATAACAGCTAACAAATTTAGACACATTCTACCATTCTTTTTCTTTCTAAACAACTATTAACTACATAACCATTCACTATAAAGAAACGCTAGACATGCCAAAATACTAACTTGTTACTTATGGTCAGCAGGATATTTAAAACAACATTCCCTGGTGAATCCAGAGTCATTCACTCATGAACACTGAAGTGAGGACATTGCAGATGATTATTTCCCTCTGACACTCACATTCCAAAGTTCTTTTTAATTGCCACCAAATTTTAATTCCTATCCTATCTTTCTTCCCTATATATTCATCCCCTTTCAATTTTGAGAATAAAGAAGAGTCACTGAAGGGAATTAGCAGTGATATTTTAACAATAATATGGCAAGACTCATGGCAATGTCTGAGTTTTGCAAATTATCTCAATTTCAAAAAGTTCTAAGGGAGCAACATGCACAAAGGCAAATCAAAGTAACATTTTATTAATAACTGTTCAAATAGCAGATAGATTTGAGGCCTAAGTGCGATCTTTTTCTTTATCCAAAAAATAAGTAGAACCAGCACATTCAGTTGAAAGGAACATAGAAAAGAAAGGAGAAAAAGCAAGCTAGGTGCCTAGAGAAAGGTGTCTGAATACACAATTCATAGCTTTGAAGATGTAAGAGTCAAAATTCTCCCTCTCTCTCTCTCTCTCTCTCTCTCTCTCTCTCTCTCCGCCTTGCCTCCCTGCATTAAACAAGGACATATATCCAACCTATACATCAGTTTCCAAATTATAATATATTACTATATATTATTATATATTATTATTATATATTATTATTAACTTGTAGTACTTTCCTTGGTTGTTGTTGAAACCATGCAGGTTTAGCTTTAAGCTCCAATTTACTCCAGTGGGAGGAGGTAAGTCAACGTCCATATAACTTTCTCTGTATCCCCTCCTTTTTGTCCTTCTATCTGTCTTCATCCTACCCTAGACATTTGGTTCCTACTTCAACTAATTGTGAATTACAATTATCTTTCACCCAATATCTGATATTTGAGGGGCCAATGTTACCAGCAACTTTCTGAGAGAGGTCTGGATAAGGAAGCTGTTTCTTTTCAATTAAACCAATGTGGCTTCAATTCCTAGTTATATATTTAGTGCTCATCAATGTCACTTTCTCAAGGAGACTGTTCCTAGCCTTTTGATCAAAATGAAATACCTCTGTGTTTTATGTTTCCCCTTTGTAATCCTAATCACATAGTTATTTGTTATTTGTAAGACTGCCTTTCTTGTTAGAATGTAAGCCCTATAAAGGCAGGCAGATGGCCACAAGCCCATGCAGCACATCTGCGCTGCTTAGATAAAGGTCTCCCTTCCCCCAGCCACATGTGGGCCTTCGCCAAGGATCAGGCTGACCAAGGGGAATGCTGCCTGCACTTCAGTCCACTCATGCCCTTGGCAGGAATTTGCCCAACACACACAATGCCCTAAAGGCAGAGCCCATAACTGTGTTTTTCCCATTATAATCCCAGTACCTAACACAGAGTCTGGCACAAGGAAGATGCTTAATAATTATTTAGCAAATTGAATTTTAATACTTGAAATTTTGACATTGAAAAGATTAATTATAAAAATAGCCTTTCAATTAATATGCCCAATTTATTTCCTACATCTTTCCCTTTTTACCCCTTTTAAAACACATACACACAAACACACACATAATCTTCACACAATGTAAATTTTTGTTCCAAGTCTGTCATCCAAAATTATTTGCTTATAATAGTCTTACTACTATAATCTATCTTTACAATGAAAGTTTCAGAGGTAAAGTAGAAAAATTATAGAAGTTAACACAATGTATTATTACAAATTTTCTCCCCTGTTAATAACTATTAATATATTTTTTAAACATCAAGCCTCTATTTTTACCTCCCTGTCCCATAGAGTTTGTAAAGTCTTCCTGTATTCTCTTGATAAAATGGGGCTCTATTTGAATGCAGAGATTGCATTCTGTATGTTGCAATCCTTAAAGCAAAATATTTTAATGCAATCAGGACATTGATTTTGATCAAAAATATATGTGTGGGAGCTATGCATAAATGAAATTCCCAGCAATAAGTTATATACAAATAGAACAAACTGCATCAAAAAATTAAGAGACTTGCCATGGCTGGGCATGCCCAAGCAGGGGTGTTGAGCATTAGCGGGAATTGAGCAAAAGAAATAAATTAAAAAAAAAAAACAGAGAGAGAACTCATGGACATAGACAACAATATAGTGATTGTGAGGGGGGCGGTGGATGTGGAAGAAAGCATAGAGGAGATAAATGGTAATAAAAAAATTTTTATTTAAATTTTAAAAAAATGAAAAACACATCAGATAAATCTCAATTGAAGGACATTCTACAAAATGTCTGGTCAGCACTCATCAAAACTGTCAAAGTCATCAAAAACAAGAAAAGTCAAAAAACTGTCACAACCAAGAAAAGCCTAAGGACATGTAATAACTACATGTAATATGGTATTCTGGACCTGATCCTGGAACAGAAGAGCACTAAGAAATAACTAGTCCATACTGCCCAAAGCAATCTATAGATTCAATGCACTCCCCATTAAAATACCAATGGCATATTTCACAGACCTAGAAAAAACTCTCCAAAAATTTGTATGGAATAAAAAAAGACCCCGAATAGCTGCAGCAATCCTGAGAAAGAACAAAGTTGGAGGATTCACTAAACCAGATATAAAGCTATATTACAAAGCCACTGTTCTCAAAACTGCCTGTTACTGGCACAAAAACAGACATATAGACCAATGGAACAGAACAGAGAACCCAGAAATTGACCCAAGCCATTATGCTCAATTAATATTTGACAAAAGAGGCAAGAGCATACAATGGAGTCAAGGCAGTCTCTTCAATAAATGGTGTTGGGAAAATTGGACAAATACATGCAAAAAAAAAAAAAATGAAAACAGAACACCAACTTACACCATACACAAAAATAAACTCAAAATGGATAAAGGACTTAAACATAAGACAGGTGTGAGATGGTAGAAGAATTCAGAGGCAGCAAAATATCAGAAATATCTCACAGCAATATTTTTACCAACACAACTCCTAGGACAATGGAAACTAAGGAGAAAATAAACAAAAGGGACTACATCAAAATAAAAAACTTCTGCACCGCAAAAACAACCATCAATAAAACAACAAGAGAGCCCAATGCATGGAAGAACATATTTGCCAATGTTACATCCAATAAAGGCTTAATCTCCAAAATTTATAGGAAATTCATACAACTTACCAAAAGGAAGATAAACAATCCAATCAAAAAATGGGAAAACTACTTAAATAGACACTTTTCAAAAGTGGACACATAGAAGGCTAAGAGACATATGAAAACATGCTCAAAGTCACTAATCATCTGAGAGATGCAAATAAAAATGACAATGAGATACCATCTCACACCTGTCAGAATGACTATCATCAACAAATCAACAAATGACAAGTGCTGGTGAGGATGCAGAGAAAAAGGAACCCTAGTACACTGCTGGTGGGAATGCAGACTGGTGCAGCCACTATGGAGAACAGTATGGAGTTTCCTCAAAAAACTAAAAATGGAACTCGCATTGACCCAGTGATCCCACTTCTAGGAATATATCCCAAGAAACCAGAAACACCAATCTGAAAGGATATATGCACCCCTATGTTCACAGCATCACAATCTACAATAGCTAAGATTTGGAAACAACCTATTGTGCCCATCAGCAGATGAGTGGATTAGAAAACTGTGGTACATCTACACAATGGAATACTATGCTGTGGTAAAAAAAGAAGGAATTCTTACCAATTGTGACAGCAGGGATGTACCTGGATAGCATTATGCTAAGCGAAATAAGCCAGTCAGAGAAAGATAAATATCACATGATCTCACTCATTTGTGGAATATAGTGAACAATATAAGCTGATGAACGAAAATAGATCCAGAGTCATAGAAGCATCAAACAGACCCTCAAACCTCAAAGGGAAGGTAGGGGAGCAGAGAGGGGGTAGTGGGGTTAAGAAATCAACCAAAGGACTTGTATGCGTGCATGTAAGCATAACCAATGGACACAGACAGTAGAGGGGTGAGGGCATGTGCTGGGGGGGGGGCATGGGAGAGGTCAATGGGGGGAAAAACATGTAATACTTTCAACAATAAAGAATTTAAAAATAAATAAATAAATAAGGAAATCTGAATAAAGTATAGATATTTGTTAAATTATTTTAAAAAAGAAATGAGTTGGCATTTGTCAGAGATATCATAAAGAGATTTTTGCAGGAAGGAGGAAAGTTAGTGGAGAACTATATTCTCAACTTCTCCTAAGAA
The DNA here is from genome assembly GCF_014108235.1 of Myotis myotis. Lineage (NCBI taxonomy): Eukaryota > Metazoa > Chordata > Mammalia > Chiroptera > Vespertilionidae > Myotis > Myotis myotis. Next base: position 76,342,179 of record NW_023416379.1, read on the forward strand.
TACATGTTCTGCTGCCCAAAAAAGGGAGTACTACCCTACCCACTATGAATGCAAATTGAAAGGTATTTTATTAATTATCCTTTATGGATAGCAAATGTAATAGAATTCCTAGGAATACATTTTGTTGTGAGTTCACTGATGAAATCTCAAGGTTAGTTTGACTCACTTCTGCATCCCAAGGCTGTGCTCCTACCAGGGCTGCAGCTACTGAACCTTCCAGAGCTCAGACTCCGGAACAGACTCCAGTCTACCCAGTGGAGCAGCTGTACTAAATCATGTTTTCAGGTTTGGGGTCAGAGCCAGCATTAAGGGCTATCATTGCCACTAACTAGCTGTGCATGCCCTTGAGCAAGTCATTTAAATTCTCAATGCCTCATTTCCTGCTCTGGAAAATTAGAATAGAAGGAATACCACCATCATCTGGGCTATTGTGAGAAGTAAATGGGTGAATATATAGAAAGTACTTAGAATCCTGCCTGACACGGGTAAGTACCCAATAAATGTTAACCGTATGCCGTTTGGTAATTTTCTTTCTTTTCTGTGCCTTAGTTTTCTCATTTATAAAGCATGTACCAAAATAACATTCTACCTTAGAGCAGTGTGAAAGCCACAGGAGAGATGTAAAAAGGCTTTGGAATATTTATCAGCTCCTATGCAAATACTAGGAGGGAATAAAACTAATATTATGAACTTTAAGCAAATTTTTTCCTATCTCTCTTCCTTCAGTTGCAAACACTTTTTAAACTATTTTCCTATTCACTCTGTAAGAGAAATGTTTCACTAAAAAGAGCTAGGAATTTTACATCAGAGTAGACAATAGTTATAGAAATAAAGGCATTTTTGCCTGTAAGCTTCTAGAAATGGGTTTTAGCATTTTTCTACATATAAAAGACTGGGCATTTTTAGTATTACAGAATGAACTAAAAATATGCTACATAAAAAATACAAAAGCATTCTTTCAGAAGCAGAACAAGTCTCTCATTCCTAGGTCTCCCACTATTTACTTCTGCAAGTGCTCCCTAGTACATCGATTCATAGAGCAGCCTATCAGAGGTGCAGGGAGCAGAATGACCTCCAACAAAGAGAAAGAGCAACGTCTTCTAAAAATGGGGGACAAAAGATAGAAGAAATGAGCAAAGCCTCTATGAATTGCTCCCAGAGGCCGGCTTGACCTTTCATGTTCAAGCGGCTGTACAGTGCGTTCCACTTCAGTTTTTCAAAGAAATTTTACAATTTCCCAAACTTGGGTAACTGAGAGCCAAAACTTAAAGATGCAAATACAAAATGTTGCATTTAGAGCAAAGAAAGGATTGCCTATGTGCATGATGGATAAGTCAATAGTGGGTCCTATGAATGAGGCTGAGGAAGGGGGTAGGTGGTTTACAACCATGACATGTGTCCACAGTGTGATATGCTAACAAAGTAATTAAAGAAAGTATTAAAGTTAATATGTCATTGTTTTCTTATTATAAAAGTGGTATATGGCTGTTGTAGAAAAGCTTGAAAATAATGAAATACATATTTTTAAAATATTTATGTATAACTAGAGGCCCAGTGCACAAAATTCGTGCATGGGAGGGGGGTCCCTCAGCCCGGCCTGTACCCTCTCCAATCCAGGACCCCTCAGGGAATGTCCGACTGCTGGTTTAGGCCCGATCCCACAGTCAAATCCCTCTCACAATCCAGGACCACTGGCTCCTAACCACTCGCCTGCCTGCCTGACTAATCACCCCTAACCACCTCTACCTGCTGGCCTGATGCCCTAACTTCCCTCCCCTGCCAGCCTGATTGCCCCTAACTGCTCCCTCCTGCCAGCCTGATTGCCCCTAACTGCTCCCTCCTGCCAGCCTGATCACCCCTAACTGCCTCTGCCTCAGCCTTGTCCGGAAGGACGTCCAGAAGATGTCTGGAAGATATCTGGTCTAATTAGCATATTACCCTTTTATTAGTATAGATATAAATACACACACACGAGAGAGAGAGAGAGAGAGAGAGAGAGAGAGAGAGAGAGAGAGAATATTTTTCTACCCTCAAAACTTGGAAATAACTCAGGTAACATTAGACCTTAGATTCTAAGCTCCCTGATGGCCATGATCTTCACATAAAGATGAGCAAAGAGACATGATCCCTGCCCTTAAAGAGGTTATCTGGGACCCTTCTCCTTCAAGTCTTTACTCAGATGTCATCTATTTAAATTTTCCCTCCAGTGCTCCCTGTTTAACTTTTCTCCATAGTACTGAACACATTTGAAAATGTATATTTAATAATTATACTTATTCATGTGCCACATTCATTAAGAAAAGTAGCAGATCATAAGTGATTAGTTTGATCCAATATTATGTTTTTCTAATCTCTTTTGTTTATTATTTCTCTATTCTCACTAAAATGTTGACTTGCTATAATATTCCCAGAGTTTAAACAGTATCTGACACAGAGGAGGTAACCAATACATACTTGCTGACTGAATTAACAAGTGAAGAGAGATTGAATAAAAACACACTGCAATGGACCTTCCTCCTAATAATTATAAACTGTTTTAATTCATTTAATTATTTAATTTTAGTTGGTTTAATAATTACAAACCAGTCCAATAGGAGAGGACTGGGTAAATTGTGATTCTTCTGTAAAATGAAATATATGAAAAATATGTATTTCCATATTTAATAGCATGCAAAATCTCCATGGTATTTGTAAGATGTTCAAAGTAAGACTGTGAAAGAACATATATAATGTAATCCCATTTTCAATACATATACACATATTTGTATGTTCATATTGGTATGTATTACCTACTATGTGCCTGGCGTTATGCTACAAGTTCACACAGATGAAAAAGTATACTCAGGAAACAGATATATAAAAATAATGATGATGCAGTTTGAATATAATGAATATACAGGGTGAGGCAAAAGTAGACTTACAGTTGTGAGTCCACGGAACAGAGTTTATTCTTGTATTACTATTTATTATCATATTACTTTCCATATGAACAACTGTAAACTTACTTTTCCTCCCACCCTGTGTGGACATTCCTTCTGCTTTAGGAAATGTCTGGCTTCCTGAGAAAATGAATAGGGAAAGGTGGGAACAGTTATCTCGCTAGAAAAGGTGCTTTATTGTCTGCATGCTGACTTTAATGTCCACACCGCCAGGGAAAATGTCACCTTGTTGATGCAGGTGATGATGCAATGTTCTACTTGCCATTCGAAAGCAAGGCCACTACTTCTGAATTATTCACAACCACAATGAGATCTTACAAATGAGATAGAGATTATAACCGCCTTGATATCATTAAGTTCACCCTGATTATAGATTGGGAACAGGGTGGAGGTCAGAGAATTGCAAAGAAGCAAGCTCCTGCTTTCAGCACACATTCCACTACAGGATGCTGTAGCTGCTCCGTACTGATCTGAGGAAGACTTTTTTTTTTTTTGCTTTTTCCTCCCCCCCTGTCCTTATTGCACCAACGAAAACTGAGGCTTGGAAACTCAATCTATCACGATCCACCCCGTTTGTCATCAGTACAATGTGTCATTTGCAAGTTCATCCAGTATCTCTCATTACAGGGTGTGGAGCAGCTAAGAATAGCTGCAGAACTTGACTCTAAGCTGCTTGCTGGGAAGCACTGAACTGACTTCGTGACTCACTGTGGCAGGTACATTCTCGGGAGAGTGCTGATAAAGAAGCAGCCTTTCAGCAAGGGAAGGGGGAGGGCCTTTTAACAAGTTGCTGTAACTGCTGAGGACTTTGTAGTAGCGCTATGGCTGCACTACTTCGGTCCTGTGGTAAGAAAGGGCAAATCTGTAGATAGGCAGCACTCCAGCAGATCAGAAAGTGTCACGTGGCTACATTTCTCTCACGCAGCTCAGATAACAAAGTTGGATGCTTTCCTTTAAGTAAAATTTACTCTCTGAAATAAGCTTTGGTCCTGAAGAGCACCACTCGCTTGGATAGCAGAGCCGAGGTTTAACAAACAGCCCGGGGGTGCTTTGTGGAGCCTTCATTTCAAGTCCTGCATTATTTATTGTATTAGCCACCAGTGGACTTGAATCAGCAAACCATCTCAGAAAATCCCCAGTGGATACCATTCTCCAATACACACTTCAAAACCTGAAAATAAAGTGAAACTAACAGTAACAGGGAAATTTTACTCGGCTAGGCGCTGTGGTAAGCTCTTCACTTACATTTTCTCATTTAATTTTCACAATAACTCTACAAGGTATATTAGCTTATTATGACTGAATCACATTCAGTTATGTGCCCATGGTCACAAAACTAGTAATCATAATGGCATTCTGCAGTTGGCTTTATTTTCTTCCGTTTTAATTTCATGACCACCTGCTATGGTAAATAAAGAAATTAATATCACATCACTTGAACCTTATAATAGGATTTTTTCCCATGTCCCTGACGATGGTAAGTACTACTAATAATTCAAATTTCACATTGCATTTGCCTGGAATGAGAATTAGAAGAAAAGAAAGATATATTCTCTAAACTGTGGGAGAAGAAACATCTTGAATGAGGTTTTAAAGGTAGAAAAATATAAACATCATCCCTTTAATATGTCTAAGTTCTAGTGCCAAGCACATTCTTTCATCTTATGAAATAGCTGATATATTTATAACTGTTCTGAATCATATGGGAAGTCTATATGGTTCAACCCACCAGATAACACAGCTTCAGGCTCAGATCAAGGAGACTGAGGTTCAAGTCCTGGTACTGCCACAATCAGGTCTGTGACCTTGGCACATGATTATTGCTCTCAGTCATAGTCCTTTCATTGTGAAATGGGGCTCTGGAAAGTGCCCACCTTTGTGAGAAGATAATGTGTACAAAGCACCTGCTGGAGCCCCGTCCCACAGTCAGCCGTCAATGATGCTATGAGGTAACCGTTGTCTATGTTTTTCCAACCATGCCAATAAGCCACCAATCCACAGACCTTCCTCTCACATTACCTCTTCATTCCAAGTAGAGGGGAATAATAAGAGCCCTCATTTGCAATGCCATGGCTTTTTTCTGTGAAATAGTATCAAATTCACTTGAGAGCCCAAACAAGATTCAATTCTACACTCTAATTTATTCTCTCATTCTAGCAATACATGCTTAAAATTTGTCACATTGTTTTCTCATATTTCTATCTTGGATCATCACTCTCCTCTTTGTAAGAAGCATATTTTTACTCTATTTTGTCTGTAAAGAAACAGCAAGCAAATAGCATTCTTGAATGAGTGGTAAGACTAGTGATTACAACTCAAGGAATTTTTTAAAATATATTTTTTTGTTGATTTCAGAGAGGAAGGGAGAGGGAGAGAGAGTGATAGAAACATCAATGATGAGAGAGAATCATTGATATGCTGCCTCCTGTATGCCCCCTACAGGGGATCAAGCCTGCAACCTGGTCATGTGCCCTGACTGGGAATTAAACCATGACCTCCTGGTTTATAGTTCAAGGCTCAACCACTGAGCCAGGCCAGCTGGGCTTAGGGAATTTTTAGTACAATTACATAAACATTACTCACAATGTTTATCCATTTTTTAACTTTTTTATTGATATTAGAGAGAGAAAGAGCGAGAGGAACATTGATTTGTCATTTATCCATTTTTATATAGATAAATATTTACTGTTTCTGTTATTTTGTGTAAAGAAAAACAGATATCTGTGTCTTTTAAAGGTAAAAATGCTAATTCTTTGTCTAAAATTTGTGTTATTTAAACATAACCTAAATCTTTTTTTATTTTCTTGCCAGAATTGGAGAAGCTATATAGATGTTCTCAATGGATGACTGAACAATAGATAGATGAATTTTAAGTTTTTCTTCTGCCCCAAGAGTGTCATGATTTTGATAGGAGCTTAATATACTTTCCTGACCCCATTGTTCCTTTACCTCCTGTTCCACTTCATTGGTCCCAGTGTGGCTATTTATCACAGTTGTCCCACAAACACCCAGTTTGACATTCAGCACAGCCAAGGATTATATAATTCTTCTCCAGGATCTAGTGATTGGGCAAGGGGTTATGCCTTACACCTAATTTTGGCAAGTTAAGAGTCCTCACTACTAATTTGCTAGCTTGAGGCTGTCACCATCCATCTTTTCCACGGTATCCTATGATCCCACCTAAGAGTGAGTCCAACACAGAGAAGCCAGAAGACAGAGAAAGGCAGAACAGCAATGAGATGCAAAGAGGCAGAACACTGAACACAGCATTTGAACTCCCAAATTCAGCAGCACCTAAAGTCCATAGCCTGTGTCTTCCAGGTACACCAGCCAATGATGTCCTTTTTATCAGCAGCAAATTGAGTTGAATTTCTGTGACCAGCAACCAAAACCAAAATGTGTGCATATGCCTAATCCATAGTAAGTGCTTATTAAATCATATATATGTGTCAACAACCATGCTTTAAAAATTAGAGGCTTTTATAGTTAGACTAGAGGCCCGGTGCATGAATTCGTGGGTCCCTTAGCCTGGCCTCCGAGCAGGCTGAAACCAACTCTCTGACATCCCCTGAGGGGTCCTGGATTGCAAGAGGGAACAGGCCAGGCCGAGGTACACCACTGGTGCAAAATCAGGGCTGGGGAGGGATGTGGGAGGTTGACCAGCCAGGGAGGGACCGCGGGAAGGCTCCAGGGTGTGTCTGGCCCATCTCACTCAGTCACGATCAGCCAGACCCCAACAGCAAGTTAACCTACCAGTCGGAGCATCTGCCCCCTGGTGGTCAGTGCATGTCATAGCAAGCGGTTGAGTTGCCTTAGCATATCATTAGCATATTACACTTTGATTGGTTGAATGGATGACCGGATGACCAGACGACTGGACACTTAGCATATTAGGCTTTTATTACATAGGATTAGAGCATAGAGATATATTCTTGTTCTCAGAGACACAGAGAGATTAAAGTGTTTCTCACAATCAAATTGTTCTTCATTTGCATACCTCCTAAGATCAGAATCCAGATTTTACTTCTGTTAAAAGTTATATACACCCCAAATTATCTACAATAATTGTAGATACTATCAGGAATAATTAAGGCCTCAGAGAGACATTAGAAGTTCTCAGGAACAAATAATGAGGGGGGTAAATGAAGAGACTATTTCCAGTTGAGTTTAGGGGTGTTTTGTATGTTGTGGATTTTGAACTTTCTCAAACAAGATTAAGATAATCAGCAAATTAGAATTTTCTGTTTCTGTTATTACCCATTCCCTGCTTTTGTCTTGCACTGAAAATGAAAAGAAAAAAAAACAATATATGAAGTGGCTTAAATTTAAAATACTAAGCAATTTATTACAAAGATTGTGCATTGATTTTAAACACCTGAAAGGCACTATATTATGTATCATAAACAAAAGATGACTAAAACATGCTCACTGTAGGATATAGCACTTCAGATATTAATACTACATATTAACTATTAAATAACTTCAAACTAGGTATGTAAATACTACATAGCAACACTAATACTAGACAGCACCAAGTCCAAGTTGAAGCCTGGGTGTGGTTGTGGGGAAAAGAGGTGCAGAGCTGGGAGCACAAAGGAGATGCAGATAAATTCCTTCTGACAGACAAGGGAGGCTTTCTTGGAAAAGTGACCTTTGAGCTGGCTTTGCCAAAGAGCTGGATTTCAAACGTCTGAGCTGGAAACATGGTAGAACAAAAGCTTGCAGCAGTAGTCAGCAGCATGAGGACAGAAACTCAGAAGTCCAGCGTATGTTGGTAAACACAACAGGCTCAGATCCGTAGGAGTTCATGTGCAAGATCAGCATACAGAAACAGTTAGTGTTGGGGGAAGAACACCAGGAGAAGAACTTACTATCTTCAGTGGCCTTTCAGAATTCTCAAAACGTCAAGGAGTTTAGGAGACTAATACAATGAGGTCCATGCAACTCGCCAGAATATTAAAAATGCACTACATTACCTAATTCCCTATGATAACCAATGTGGCAGAACATGCCTCTTCATCCACCCTTTTATGTTTCAGCATTAAAAATTTTGAGTTGAACTATAAAAATAGTCAGCCCATCACTGTTTATATTACCAAAAATCAAAAGCAAACAAAATTATAAATTATCTACATGTCAAGCAGCAGATTGTCAAATAAATTATACTATCAACACTATTCCAACAAATTCACATTGTAGAAGAATATTGAATGAGAACAATAATGTTCATATATATGTTAAGTGAGAAGAAAAGAGGTTATCAAACACTATATACAGAATTAACCTGTGTGCTTTGCATTGTATGTGTATATGTGTGGATGTAAAGCAAGGAGATTATACTCCAACGCATATGGAGTATATGCCAGATGATAAGATTACATACATATATATGGCAAGTGCTTTCATTTTCATCCCTTTGCTTATTTATGCTTAAGCTGAGAATTCATATTACTCTTGTAATGTAAATATATAGAGAGATACATACATGAATTATGAATATGTATATACTTATGGATGTACAAGGCTTAATTCTTTACCTGGGAGAAAGTGAATTTAAAGTAAACACTGAGATTCAGATGTTTACTGAGAAAGAACTTGAGGAAGTAAATGAATGAAATGCTCTCTGTTTCTGAAACAGAGAGCCTACTACACAACTTAGTCAAACCCTTCAAAAACCAATAGTCAAACTTCAATTTGTTTATTTCATTCTGAGACAATTCTTAAGCTACCATCAACACTTCAGTCAGAATACATGCAATGTTGAACTTTACCATAATAAAATTTCATGTAATATATATTTTAAATAACTAGAATAAAGGACCTAAGCTCTTTCATTTCCTTTCAACATTATCTCACAAGGACCTTTCAAAATTATTTAATGACTAGAGGCCTGGTGCACAAAAATTTGTGCACTCGGGGGGGAGGTGAGGGGGTCCCTCAGCCCAGCCTGTGCCCTATCAAAGTCTGGGACCCCTCAGGGGATTACCAACTGCTCGCTTAGGCCTGCTCCCCGGGGGATTGGGCCTAACTTGGCAATCAGACATCCCTCTGGCAGCCCAGGAGCCCTCGGGGGATGTCCACTTGCCAGCGGGGAGCAGGTCTAAACTGCAGTCTGACATCCTTAGTGCTGCTGAGGAGGCGAGAGAGGCTCCCACCACCACCACTGTACTGGCAGCCGTCAGCCTGGCTTGTGGCTGAGCAGAGCTCCCCCATGTGGGAGCGCACTGGGCTCCTGCATTGAGCATCTGCCCCCTGGTGGTCAGTGTGTGTCATAGTGACTAGTCATTCCCAGTCGTTCTGCTGTTAGGGTCAGTTTGCATATTACCCTTTTATTATATAAGATAGAAGCCTGGTGCACGGGTGGGGGCCGGCTGGTTTGCCCTGAAGGGTGTCCTGGATCAGGGCGGGGATCCTGCTGGGGTGCCTGGACAGCCTGGGTGAGGAGCTGATGATTGTTTGCAGGCTGGTCACACCCCCTTCAGGGTGGGGGTCCCCACTGGGGTGCCTGGTCAGCCTGGGTGAGGGGCTGATGGCTGTTTACAGGCTGGTCACACCCCCTTCAGAATGGGGGTCCCCACTGGGTTGCCTGCCAGACTGGATGAGGGGCTGAGGGCCGTTTTCAGGCTGGCCAAGCCCCCCGGCGACAGAAGCTTCTAGCCTCTCCTTTTTATCTTTTTTATTTTTATGCTGGGATTTATTTACCTTCTATAATTGAAACTTTTTTGCCTTCAGTGGAGCTCAGAGCTGGCCGCAGCAGGTGGGAAGCTTGGCTTCCTCCATCACTGGAGCAACCAAGCCTCTTACTAGCTCCAGCTCCATAGCTGCTGGCCGCCATCTTGGTTGGGTCAATTTGCATATAGTTGCTCTGATTGGCTGGTGGGCCTGGCTTAAGGTGTAGCGGAGGTACAGTCAATTTGCATGTTTGTCTTTTATTATATTAGATTATGTCATTGAAACTACAACTAACTGACATCACGTTATTAGTTGTATGCAAAAGGTAAATTACATAAGATCTTAATTTATATAATTTGGAATAATGCATTAAAGATAAGGCCTGGAGTTGTGATCGAGGGTGGATGGTGATGTTTAGCTGAGCACTACAGAATATTTAAAAGGGTAAGAAAGTGTCTCTACATGCCAAGCCTGTTATTTTACTCTCAGCACAAGTAAATAAGGTGTTTCCCAATTTGCTTCCTTTCACCTAACATTTATCTTTGTGGGAGATAAAGCATACTAATCTTGCATGTGTGTCCACATTCCGTAGCTTAAATGGGTCAGCAACAAGTGATGCCAACACTTATTAATGACACCAGACCCCTGACCCAGCAGAAGTGTGAGCATACCTGTGGGTTCACACCAACAAAAGGTTTACTCAGCTTTGCTCCTGGTGGTCTGCTGTTTATATAAGGCAGATGCTTTCAGCCTTCACAGTACATCAGAAGTGCCTGAGGAGGATCGTTAAACACTGATAATAGAGCCCCAGCCACAAGCATTAACTCTCCCTTGGTCTTTGATGGGCTGCAGGTATTTCCTGAGAGTCCACAGAGGATTACAACCCAGCCAAGGTTGAGATGCCTGGTTCAATGTTGGGCTATGTCTATGCACATTTAAGACATCAAATGTCTAATTCTTTTGAAACAAATTTTGTCATTTTATTCTGTGGACCTTCAAGGAAAGTCTACAACTATCCAGACAAGCCAGGACAACATTAGGATTTCCTTTCAAGTGGAACACGCATCTCCTTTCCTTGCTGTCCCTGACTTCCTCTTGGAGCAGCTCTTGGTCCTGAGTCCTGTTGAACAGCAGTTTGCAAAGACCAAAAGTTCAACTCAGAAATTTCAGAAAGAGATATGGACTAAAACTCAGCCAGTACAGGACTCCTCCCCATCTTACCCTCTCTCCACCACTAGCAGTTATTTCTAATCTATTCACAACCTCCTACTAAAATACTTGAAACACACCCATGCCACCCAGGGCTCAGCCTGGCACCTTCACCTGGGCCCTGTGGAAACACTCTTCTCTGGAGGGAAAAATATATTTAGCTTGTGCCTTGATCTTCCCTTTTACTTCCTCCCCAATAACTGAAATCTTCCCCTTTCCTCAAGGTCCCTTTCAATTAAACATCTTTCCAGTAGAGTGATGGAAGACAGTGGTTCTTCCCCTTTCCCATCACCCTCCTCTATGAGCACACACCTACTGCAAGCTAGAAGCACATCAAGGCACCCCTCAATTTTGATTTCCAACCTTTGTTCTCTGCCATTTCCTAATAACCTCTGTTCTCGCAAAATCCACTTTCACCACAAGGACCACCTAGCCTCAGCCCATGACAGATGATACAGATCTGTCATCTTCTGGCTACAGGACAATTGTCCATCTTCCTTGATTATTTTAGCACCTTACTCTTCAACTTGGTCTCTTCTATTTCCCCTAGAGGGGAACATGGATACTGGTAACCTTTCCAGAACTCTGATCTCAAGGTAGAACCTGACCTTTTCAGCAAAAGTGGCTTTTATTTCCACTGTACTTCTGCCACCTACTGACAGACATCACCATGCATTGGACTTCACTGGGAAGGGCTCCTCTCTCAATGCCTAACTCTTCCATCTCACCACCTCTCTTCTTCCTCCACGACTCCCATGGTTTTCTTCAATAGTGAGCTAAGCTTCTTAAAGGGTCCAATCTGCTGCCCACTTTCTCACCTACCATTACAATATAATCCCTTGAAGGCTGCATAGCTCATTGAAACAGAAAAATTAAGAGCACAGTCATGAGTTTGTGTCCAACATGTGACACACTGTGTGATCTTGAGAAAAATATTTCATCTCTGTAGCGTTTGGTTTCCCTCTATAAAGTGTGGGAAGGGGATAAAAAACAAACAAACTTCTACATCACAGATATTGCTGAGAGGATTAAATGACCTAATGCAAGTTTCTCTTAACACGTGCTACATTTTATTCTTCTCGTTGGCATTGTTTTTTGTTTGTTTGCATGTTTGTCTGTTTGTTATTCTCTACGTTCGACATACACATGCATTTGAACACCTTAGTTGAAGTTCAGCAGTGACACCAGGTCATGGGTCAGCAGATTTCAATCCTCATCTGTCACCAAAGCTGCATCCTTCTTGGGTTCCTCCTGACCCTGCACTCTCCCACGGTCCTCCCTGCTAACTCTGCCATCATATTGTTCACTTCAACCTTCAAATGTAGCAGTCTTTCTCTAGAGCAGTGGTTCTCAACCTTCCTAATGCTGTGACCCTTTAATACAGTTCCTCATGTTGTGGTGACCCCCAACCATAAAATTATTTTCATTGCTATTTCATAACTGTAATTTTGTTACTGTTATGAATCGTAATATAAATATCTGATATGCAGGATGTATTTTCATTGTTACAAATTGAACATAATTAAAGCATAGTGATTAATCACAAAAACAATATGTAATTATATATGTGCTTTCCAATGGTCTTAGGCACCCCTGTGAAAGGGTCATTCAATCCCCAAAGGGGTCGCGACCCACAGGTTGAGAACTGCTGGTCTAGAGGCACACTTATTCCTCCTATTGGTCAAAACTATTAATTGTATACAGTTATTGTTCTAGCTCCAATTTTGCTTTTCCAACTCCCTGCTGGGATATTTTCACATGGTTAAATTGGCAGAAGCTCAGGTTAAATGCCTGCAAGGACATTTGCCCCATATCCACACAACTTGTTCCTTCTCTACAAATGGCAGAACCATCCTCCTGCCTCTAGGTTCATATCATCCACCCACTATCTCCCTCCCTCCTACTAACCAGTCACATTTCAAATCCCATGAGTTTTGACTCTGTTAACACCCATCTCCTTTCCATTCACTGACCATTTCTCTTTGCCCGTTCCCCTTCACTCGGCTCAAGCAAAGTTTCTCATCTACCTCCCAATGTCACTTTGACACTGACCAAGAATTACAGTTTCAGAGAAACCACTCTAGAATCATGAACATTTCAGCAATGAGTAACTTTCATGGGAAAAGCTCTATTATCTAATTCCAAATGCTGTAAACTCAGTTTCATTGCAGTATTCCCAAACATCATAGTTATTTGTGTTGAATATAGGCTAGACAACTTTTTTTTTTCAATCTAACATCAAGCACTTCCAAACTTTCAACTATTTGCTATTACTTTTCTCCCTCAGTGAGTGCCAAATTAGCTCAATTTTAGTACATTTTCAAGGGCTGGCAAACAAGGCTATCCTGAACAGCAAGCAGAGAAAATGGCTGCACAGATAGGACTGCAAAAGGCAAGAAATTTCTCTGTCCTTGGTTCATTTGCAACGAGGTACTATATCCAAGGTGTTTCCCCTATGATCATGATTATATTTGAAGAAATAAGCTAAAGAATGTTAATTTTGACAACTTGTAATAGCAAAATAATAGATGCAATCTTAACGTCAGATAATAGTGGATTGTTTAAATAACTTAGGATACAATCGTGTAACACAAAACCATGGAAATATTAAACATGGCTTTTCAGCATGTTTAAAGATATTAAAAAGTCATCAAAAATTAAGAGACAACGGCACAATTTAAAAGTTGCACATAGGATGATTCCATTTTTTGTATTAAGAATACATATCAAAATTAGCAGAGATAGGCTTGGAGAACTGAGATTATGAGATTTTTTTAAATTTTTGCTTCGCTATATTTTTATATACTCTAAAATAAAAATAAATAAAATAAAAAATAAATTACAGGAACAGAAAAAAGTTTTCTTGTCATTAAAAATAATAGCCCCAAAAAAGTAATGCCTATACCTTACAGATAGTCAACATCTAGAGTTAATATAATTAGGTTATTCAACATTTGTGGAAAACATATATTGATAGAGTCTTGAGAAAAAGAAGACATGAGTTTCTGAATTCACTAGAAGGAAGAAAAATATAGCCACCAATGACAGTTGGTCAAAAAAAAGTGGAGGATAAAAATACCAGCTTCCCCATTTAATAGTCTTGCCTAGAGAGAACCTGACACTAAATACAACTGACCTTAAAGAAATGCAAAATTAGAGATCTCTGCCAAATATGCTGTTGTTCTGTCAACATCCATAGCAAACCTACCTGCATAATAAAATAGGTCTTGATGACTCACAGGAAAATCAAATTTATATTTGTGCCACTAGCATATTCCTTGAGAAAGATAAAGCTCTCACAATTTGGTCATGCACAGTGTCACCATGTCACATGAATTTCTAATGAGGGAAGTATAATTCAACAATGTGGAGCCAAGTTTAAAATAGCTATGTTTAAAATAAATATAACATTTTAAAATAAAAATCTAGACTTCCCTCCATGTCAAATATGTATAATCCCATGAGCCATTTCCTGTTACACAAGCTCAATATGAAAATCTATTCCACTCTTGCCTATTCTAGATCGGAAGAAAGCTGATGCACCTAAGCAGTACGAGAGAAAAACTTTTAAAGGAACTTTTAAAGTAGGAATGCCTGGTTCCCTGAGTCCTTCCACTGGTCAGCTCTTGCTATTTCTTTCTGATACCTGTGGCATTAATTTCACTGAGCAGTACCCCCCTAAAGGTTTCATAATGGAAGTATAAATTAATTAACAATTTCAGAATGAAATTCAAGCTCTTCTTTTGAATTAAAGTTACACTGAAAAAAAGCCTGTCCCCAAAAGAAAAGATGGCGTTCAAACACCTAAAATCTGGCCAAAGGAGCCGTGTGTTTGGCCTACGTTTTTGAACAATAATGAGCACGGGCCCAGTTACTTGAAATACTTCCCAAACATTGAAATTTTTCAGGGGAGAAAAAAAAAAAGAAACTAAGGTGTACATTTTCAACAAGATTGAGAGATTCTGAGGTACACAGTGTTTCATTTAGGCCAGAGCGATCAGACTGACATGGGGAAAGAACGCAGTCCCTGTCATACCAGCAGCACACATCCTGTGTACAGACAACGGGGACTGGACGCCACGCAGCAGAGCACAGCTGCTTGGCATTCTGCTTTCATTCACTCGGAAAGGATTGTGGCAGCCTTTTAAATTGATTGTGGCTTTTAATTCTTGAATCAGGAACCACAGATCAAGGTAATTGGCACATTTGTCAAATTTAAAGACTAAATATTTTAAATCACTAGCCTATTTGCTCTTGGCTGTGAATCACTAAATCTGCACTAGGAACAGGATGATAATGTAAGTGTTC